>NW_020940358.1:26070549-26119465 GCF_900497805.2 Vombatus ursinus
TGACACACACTAACACACTCACACATACTTTGTATATATCTCACATATTCTCACACTCTCACACATACTCATACTCTTATGTACTCTCTCACACATACATAGACTATATCTCTCACACTCGTACTCTCCCTCCCTTACACACATATATACACACACTCACACACATTCTCTATTCACACACTCTCATACATATATACACATACACTCACTCTCACACATGCTCCCACATACACTCATATACCCACACACAGTCACACTTTCTCTTACACATGCACACACACTCGGCCCTCACCACCTCCCCCCTCCACCCCCACCCCTGAGCTTGGCCAAAGTCTCAAGTCTGTCTCACACGATTCATTTTTACAAAACCAAGAGTCAAGAAATAATTTCAGTTCATATATTGGGGGATGCAGCTTTTTTCTGCCTTTAAAGTTCCTCCCACATGAAGTGGGGCTAGTTTATTTTGGGAATGAGGGATTGTTTTAACAGTTTTCTACTTCATTCCTCGCTGACCTTTCTGAATTGTTTTGGCAAGAGCTGTTTATTTTAATTGACTCTAGCTAACACCCCTCCAGCCTGTCTTTTGCTAATAGATACATATAATGTGCAACAAATTTCTTGGTGCAAACATAAACATTCCTCATCTCCTCTCAGCACCGATTACTGGAAGTCTTGGAGTAACCTTGACATTTCCCAGTGCTGCGTCACAGTTGCTTGCTGTGTCTTGGCCTCCAGTAATCACTTACTATTTCCCCCACACAAATCCTATAATCTATCTCTCTCCCTTATCCCGAAAAAAGCAGGCTTCATTCACAAAATGCCACAATCAGTGTATTATGCAGTCAGCTTTCAGCTACGGCCTTCTCAGACTTATCCATTCATTCAGCGAACATTTACTAAGCCTCGGGCGTACCCATGTTTAAGAAGTGTGAGATAAATGAATGATCTTATAAAAAAAAACTGAGAAGGAATAGTTGGGAGCAGGAGAAGAGCAATCTTGTAGAATATGATAAGAAAAGAGAGTATCCGGGAGAGTTAAGTGAAATAAGGATTCAGGGGGAAAAAAGCCGCTGGGTTTAGTTGTAAATCATTGGTAGAGTGGGGGAAAACTATTTTGGTTGACTGGTTGAATTGGAAGTATCATTGAAAGGAGTTGGGAAGTGAGCAGAAGGTGAAGAAGTAGAAGAAATTAGTGCAGACAATTCTTTCCGAGAGTGTGGCTGAGAACCCCCACCAAACAGAGGTCAGAGGGTTTGGGCCCCTGGGGTTCCTCAGAACTGTTACCTTCTTAGCAACCCTTTGATGAAACCACTTTTCTGGGCTGAATCATACCTTTTAGAGGGATTTTCCTTTGAGAAGATAAGCAGCAAAGGAGCCCAGATATGAAAGGGAGAATCACAGAATTTTAGAGTTGTGTAACCTCTCCGTGGTCACCCAATCCAACTGAAGCCCAAAAGGGAATCCCCATTGTAAGACACCCAACAAGTCATCATCCGCCCTCCGCTTGAAGATCTCCAAGGAGGGGAAACCCATGTCCTAATCAAGTGGCTGCTTCCACTTCTAGGCAGCTCTCATTGGTAGAAAGGTTTTCCTGACTTCCAGCCCAAATTTGCCTCTTTGCAGTTTCTGCCCATCGTTCCTGATTTTGCCCTCTTGGGCTGAATGGAATGATTCTTTTTTTTAATAGCATTTTATTTTTTCCAATTACACGTAAAGACAATTTTCAGCATTTATTTTTTGAAAAATTTTGAATTCCAAATTTTTCTCCATCCTTCCCTTCCCTTCCTCTTCTCCAAGCTGGAAAACAATCCGATATAGGTTGTACACGTGCAATCACGTAGAACGTATTTCCACATTAGTCATGTTGTGAAAGAAAAAACAGAACAAAAGGAAAAAAACACAAAAAAAGTGAAAATAGTATGTTTTGATCTACATTCAGACTCCATAGTTTTTTCTCTGGATATGAATAGCATTTTCTATCATGAGTCTTTTGGAATTGTCTTAAATCATTGTATCACTGAGAAGAGCTATGTAAATCATAGTTATTCATTGCACAATGTTATTATTACTGTGTACAATGTTCTCCTGTTCTGCTCACTTCACTCAGCATCAGTTCATGTAAGTCCAGGTTTTTCTGAAATCTGCCTGCTTATCATTTCTTACAGCACAATAGTATTCCATTACATTCATATACCATAACTTGTTCAGCCATTCCACAATTTATGGGCATCCCCTCAATTTCTAAATCTTTGCCACCACAGAAAGAGCTGCTATAAATATTTTTGTACTTGTGAGTCCTTTTCCCCTTTTTATGATCTCTTTGGGGTACAGACCTAGTAGTAGTATTGCTGGGTCAAAGGGCATGCACAGTTTTATAGCACTTTGGACACAGTTCCAAATTGCTCTCCAGAATGGTTGGATCATTTCACAACTCCACCAACAATGCATGAGTATTCCAAATTTCCCACATCTTCTCCAACATTTGTCATTTTCTTTTTCTGTCACGTTAGCCAATCTGACAGGTGTGAGGTGGTACCTCAGAGTTTTAATTTGCATTTCTCTTCTCAATAGTGATTTAGAGCATCAAATGGAATGATTCTAAGCCTTCCACATGACAGCCCTTCAGGTGCTTGGAGACTGCTATCCCGTGCCCCCTGAGTCTTCCCTTCTATCGGCTAAGCATTCTTAGTTCCTTCACCTGATTCTCGTATGACATGGTCCTTCCAATCGCCCTTCCCTCGATGTCCTCTAGCTAATCAGTGTCCTCTTTAAATGGTGATACCCAGAACTGAACATGGTTCTCAAGATGTGGGTGGGCCAGGGCGAGGTGCTATGGGACTCTGCCCTCCTTATTCCTGAAGGCTGCCCCATCGTGGTGCAGCCTGAAATTACATTCGATTTTCTGGCTGTCCCATCACTCTATTGACTCATCTCAAGTCTGTCATTTGCTAAAACCCCCCTAGTTCTTTTTCAGGCAGATGGCTTCCAGATCCTGCCTTGACCATCCTGACCTTGTGATGGGTTGATCTTTCGAATCCAAGTATAAGATTTACATTCAGCCAAATGTTCTATCTAGCCCATCACGATCTTTTTGGATCCAAACTCTGGCATCCACTGGGTTCACTCATCCTTCCAGCTTCCAATCCCGCTTCACTTTGACCAGAATGTCTTCTGTGCCTTTATCCAATTCACTGACAAAAATGTGAAGTAGCCCAAAGTCAAGCAGAAATTCCTTTAACACAACACTAAAAACCTTTTCCAGGTTGACTACATGTGGCATGGTAAGTGAAGGTAGTGAAGAATATTGTAGAATGAGGAAGTGCTAAGAATGTCCATAGGCTGTAGAGAAGATAGAGATTGAAGCTGAGACAGAGACGGGAGAGGGACCAGGAAAAGGGAAGGAAAAAAGAGGTAGAAAGAGGAGGAGGAGAGAAAACAGAATGGCAAAAAAAGGATGAGTAGAATAATAGTAATAATAGCTTGCATTTATGTAGCACTTTCAGGTTTACAAATCACTTTATAGGTATCTCATTTAATCCTCACAACTCATGGAAGCAGATCCTATTATTATACCCATTTTACAGAAGAGGAAACAAAGGCTCAGGGAGGTTGTGCCTTGCCTAGGGTCACACAGAGCTAGTAATTATCTGAGGTTGGATTTGAACTCAGGTCTTACTTCAGGACCAGCTCCTTCTCCCCTTCTACCCTTTCCCACTGCCTCAAGTAACTAAGAAGGGATTTATGATATAAAGGGCATTGATCACCCACTATGTCTTCTTATATATGCCGCCTAATGGTCACCAAAAGCTCAATAAGGGAAAAGACTTTTAAATCAAAACATAATGTTAGATCATGGAACACAATGTCAGCTATGGGTGGGGAGAAAGGGGCTTTAGAACATAGAATGTCAAAAGTTGGAGGGACCTTAGAACCTAGCATATCAGAAGTAGGAGAAACCTTAGAACACAGACTGTCAGAGTTGAATGAGATCTTAGAACAGAACATAGCTAGAGGGAATCTTAAGAGACCATTAAGTCAACCCTCCTCACTGCAGAGGAATTAACTAAGAGAAACACTGAGGGAAAATGACCTGCCAGGAGCTCCCAGCTATTTGGTGGGGGGCCAGACTGCAAGCTGGGAAAATTGGGCCTTGGAATCCCTACCCATCCCTGCTGAATCTGGACAATGCATCATGCTACCTACAGCTCCAAAAAGCTCCCAAGGAAAGCGTGAGCCGGCAAGAAAACGGATGCTTTTATTTTCCTCAGCGTCACAGTTTTGCACTTTGTCCCCACACAGAAAAGGAGAATCAGTCAACAAGCATTTATTAAGCACCTGCTGTGTGCCAGGCACTATGGTAAGCGCTGGGGAGACAAAGAAAGAAAGACAAAAGACAGTCCTTCCTGTCAAGGGGCTCACAGTCTATTGGGGAAGGCAACATGCAAAAACAGGGTACAGTAAAATAACAAAACTTTATAAAAAAAAACTTTAGGATGATTCATACCACAGCTCTGCATTAATTAGCATACAGAGTTGACTCTAGGCATCTCTCTCCATGCCCAATAAGTGTATCATCATTGCCAAAACACAGATCCACCTGCCATCGGTCAGCAAGACCTGATTTTGAATCCAGCCTCAGACACTTACTGGCTGTGTGGACACTTGGTTACTATCTGCCTCAGTTTCCTCAATTGTAAAATGAAGATATTAATAGCAACTAGAGGTGAGCTTAGCACAGGAGCTCACTGGGTGTTGGAGGAAGAGCACAAGGGTGGGGAATGAGGAGTTCTGAAGTGAGGAGGATTGAAAAAAGTTCATTTGTAATGCAGGGGAAACCTCAGTCTCCAGTCGGCTAAGCCAGAGCTTAGAACAGTGCCCAGCACATAGTAGATATTTAATGTTTATTGATCGACTGACTAATCAGAAAACCTGGCTTTTGGGTCTCTCTTTGCTGCTCACACACTATGTGATATCTTGGCCAAGTCTTTTGCCAGCTCTGACTTCAGCTTCTGTGCCTGTCAAATGAGAGAATTAGGCTATCCATAAGACCCATCCCAGCTTGAGCCATCTACACTTGGATGTTGTGTGGCTGATGTCATTCAGCACCTTTGTTTAGATGGCAGAAGAGGTGGGTCTGTGTGAACGGGTCTGTGAAAGAAAACAGGTGAGCCTGGGATCGTGGGATAATTACATCTTGGCAGGATTTCATCCATATGGAAACTGTACTTTGAGACAAACAAACAGCAGCCCATGAAGGGGGATTAGAAGAAAGACCGGAGACCAGTGAAGCCCTCTCCACTCCCAGCCTGCTCTTTATATAGGTCATAGAGTTTGGGCCCTGGGGGTTTCTCCTGGACTCTTAGCTTATTAAAGGCCCTTGAAGGAAACCACCTGTCAAGGCTTATTCATAGCATTGAGGATTTTCCTTTGAAAAGATGAAGAGGAAGGGAACCTGGATGTAAATAATATCTTAGATTAATATAGGACTTGATGTCTTTCAGAGTGCTTTCCAGGTCATTGTCTCACTGAGTCCTTGTAACCCTCTTTGTGATAGACAGAGAATGGGGACTTTAATCCCCGTTTTTGTGATGGGTTAAGAGAACCAAATTTTCTATGGGTAAGTTAGTATCAAGCCAAGGACTAGAACTCAGATCACCTGACTTGTAATCCATTGGACCATAATGTTTCTACCAACTAGCTGTGTCACCTTGAGCAAGTCACTTAACTGCTATTTGCCTCAGTTTCCTCATCTGTAAAAATGGAAATATTAATAGCACCAACCTCCCAGGGTTGTGGTGAGGATAAAATGTGATAAAATATTTATAAAGCACTTTGTAAATCTCTGGCAGGGGGCCAGAAGTAGGGGAGTAGTTGAGGCTTAATACGTACCAGTGAGTCATTTTGGTGGTGGTGGTGGTGGTGGTCACCCTTCATTTTTTGGTTGTTGTTGTCATTTTTGTTTTTGTTTTTTGCTTTTTGGTGAAGTAGTTGAGGTTAAGTGACTTGCCCAGGGTCACACAGCTAGTAAGTGTCAAGTGAGGCCGGATTTGAACTCAGGTCCTCTTGACTCCAAGGCCAGCATTCTAACCACTGTGCCACCTACTTCAATAACTCTAAGTTAATGCGAAGGGCCCCACAGAGGTCATAGTGTCTACTTCTTGTCTTCTTGTAGGCCAGACACAGCTCAAGCTAATAAGTAGTGTGCTTAAAGCCTGACGCAGGGAAAAGACTATTGAACCAGGAGTCAGGAGACCTATTTTCTACTTTGCCTTTACCACTAACTTCCCGTGTGTCTCTTATCTGATCTGAGCCTCAGTTTCCCCTCTGTAAAATAAAGTGGTTGGACTAGATTGTAGGATCACGGATTTAGAGTTGGAAGGAACTTTAGAGGTCATCTACTCCAACCCCCTGATTTTATAGAGCAGGAAACTGAGCAATATACCCAAGATCAGAAAGGTAGAAAGTAGGGTCAGAATTCAAACCCAGATCTTATCTAGTTCTCTTTCTACTACAAACTCTGCTGACTTTCTCAGATGATCTTTGAGGCCCCCTTCAGCTCTAATATTTTATGTTCCAAGTGTCTTTCTATCCCTATTGTCCTATGTTGTAAGGTAGGGGTTGGCAAACAGCGACCCACAGGCCAAATCTGGCCTCTGATCTTTCTGTGCAGCCTATGAACAGATGGCTTTTATATTTTTAGTACAAAAACAGGCAGTGGGCTAGATTTGCCCCATGGGCCATAGTTTACCAACTCCAGGGTGCCATAGAGGTCAGAATTCTATGTTCCAAATTATAGTAAATGCTATACAAATAGAAACGTATATAAATATATGAAACATAAATTTTATAAAATAAAATATAAACTATAAACTCATATAAAATGTAAGTTTTCAGGAGGACTAGCACCTCTGGTGTGAGGACTGCTGAGCCCTTTTCAGGGCTGCTCATCTACCTTTGGTGTCCAGCTGTCACCCAACTCTCACCTGTGGCTCCAGGAAGCTGTCGAATACTCTGGCCACATCCTGGTAAAACCATCTTGGCAAATGGGCTAAACCAGGTTAAGGATAACCACCAGGCCTCAGAACCAGTTGGTGAGTTAGGGGAATGCCTACCCCAAGCGTGTGATGATTTCTCTTGGTGGAGTGAGCAGATGAGATCAATTCATTCCAACAGCCACGAAGGCGGCTGAAGCAGGCACCGTGTAGTGCTTGGAGCTTTATCAGACATTGAAGACGCCATTGCCAGGCATCTTGACTTTTGTCTTGCTTCTGGACTTCCGTGACTTGGGAAGAAAGAGTGAGGCCTATGACTTTGTGTATCTCTGCCTCGCTTAAATCCAATTCATGAGCAAGTCAAGGCATGACCCTTGATGTCATTGGTCCTCTTTGAAAACAGAGGATGAACAGCAAGCTCATTGTTATTTATTATTATTATTATTATTATCTTCTAGCTATGACAGTCTATGATTCTATGAAATTAAGCCTGCCTACTACTAAAAATTTCCAGAGCTAGAAAGTGCTTAGAGACCAGTAAAACCAACCAACTCGTCTGCAGATGGGGAAAACATCTCTGAGAGAAGGGAAGTGGATACTCCAAGGTCACCCGGGGAACGAGAAGCATCTACAAGTCTCAAACCAAGCATCGCTGAGTCACAGCTCGGGGCTTTTCCATGGTGCTGGATTGCCTGTTAGTGAAATGTGTATTTGTCAGGCAAAGACCTGCCCGGAGACAGGGAAACGAAGCAAGGACACAATCCATGCTGCCTTGTCATGCCTCGTAGGTTCCTGTCCAACCAAGGGGTGGAGAATTTTGTTCAAGCCCATTCATTGTTCCCTGTGAGTGAATCTGCAGTATGGAATCTGTGCTTTTCTGGACCCACAGGGGCCCACCCGTCTCAATGGCCAGTGTGAGCTATTCATAAGCAGACAGGGAGCCCATCCCAGAACGTGATGAACCAAAATGATTTGGAGATAGGAGGAATACAGGCCTGTTTCATCGTGAGTCAGTCAGCCTGACTGAACGTGGCACAGCCAGACCCCTGAAAGAAAGAATTGAGCTGAGTTGGGGAAGCCAATGAAGGTCCTGTGTCTGGCCCTTTTCCTGAATCCTGACAGCCAAAGAGAATCAGATTTTATTTCCAGGAAGTCAGCGCCTTCCCCCAACAAGCTGCTCTGTCCTCCGGGCCCATGGGCATAGAAAGGGCTGCCTGAGACTGTAGGGAGTTGCCTCTCCCTAAGGGCTTTCAGGTGGGGGCTAAATGAAAAAGAGGAACTTCTGTTCAGGTGTAAGTATCTAAGGCTAGATTTGAACTGAGGTTTTTGTGACTCCAGGCCCAGCACTCTGTCCAAAGCACCCCCAGCTGCTTCTTGGTTTCCCCTTGCCCTCTCTGGTAGTCTTTTCAGAGATTTGGCTTCCATGATCTTAAGCTCTTTGAATATCAGATGTCTTCTGATGAATGGTCTCATTAGTTCATTTAGCAAATGGGCAGTAAGAATCTTCCATGTTCAAGTTCCTGGACCAGATACTAGGGAGATAAAGGCAAAAAGATGTCCCAGGTTCTGCCTTCTAGAAACTTAATTTCGGTTGGGGGAGGGGAGGATGCTTTGGGGCACAGGTGTGAGCTCCAGCCAATGTGCTCCAAGGATATTTGAGGAGGGAAAGAACAACCAGGGAACCCATTGGTCAACAGGCATTCATTATGCACCTACTATATGCCAAACACTGTGCTCCAGATACAAAAACAAGAAATGAAAATGGTCCCTGCCCTCCAGAAGCTTATTGAATGGGATCACATCACCTAGGAAGTAGTGCTTGAGCTCAGCCTTGAGGGAAGATATGAAGACTAAATAATAATTATAGCCAGCTTTTGTAGAGGTCTTTAAAAGTTTGCATTTGATCCTCACATCAGTTCTAGGAGGTGATATTATCATCCCCACTTTATAGATAAAGAAACTGAGGCTGAGAAAAACTCAGTGACTAGCTCAGGACCTTAGGTATCTGGTAGGCATCTGAGGCAGGATTCAAACTTGGGTCATCCTGACTGTCCAACACTCCCTCCATCACCCCACTTAGCTGCCTGCATCATTCTAACGTTGATGCTCAAGGCAGAGATAAGATCTCAGTGACTCTCTTCCCTCTGCCATTGATCAGTCAGTCAACAAGTATTCATAAAGCACTTACTATGTGCTAGGGGTTTGGGATGCAGATACGGAAGAATGAAATAGTCTTACTTTCAAGGAGTTTGGCTTCTGGAGGGTAGGGTAGAGACACCATGGACATGTCTCAATTATGCTAAGTCAATATGTACAGAAGAAATGCAAAATAAATATGAGGTAATTAGGGAAAAGGCTCAGGGAAAGCTTCACATAGAAGGTGGTGGCAGTTGGAGTGAGAGGGAGATTCTGGGAGGCAGAGGTGAGTAGGGCATCTGTCCCAGCCATGGGGGAGAACCAGTGACAGGCAGAGATGTGAGAGGAGGAGGCTTGTCCTGTCTGAGAAGCCAAGAGAAGGCCCTTATGACTGGATCTTATACGATATATGAAGAGGCCAGAAAGATAGGTTGGGATTGGGTTGTGAAGGACTTAAGCCAGCGGATTTTCTGTTTCATCCTAGAGGTGGCATGGAGACATTTGATGCCAATTTTCAAGGAATCCTAGACCATCAGAGAAGGAGGGTATCTTAGAAGGCATCTGGTAATAACCCTCTGACTTGACATATGTAGGCCAGCAGACGAAATGCCTTGCCCAAAATCACATAGGGAGTTAGTGACAGAGCAGGTATTAGAATCTAAGCCTCCATTATTCTGTCCATCATACCAGGCTGGCATCACCTGTATAGAATTTGTTTTTCTCTCCTGACCTCTGACTCCTGGCTTCCTTCATATCTCAACTAAAATTCCACCCTCTGCTGGAAGCCTTTCTGAGTCTTTTTTCCCCTGGGGTGGGGGGAAGCAATTGGGGTTAAGTGACTTAGCTAGGGTCATACCACTAATTAGTATCTAGGGCCAGATTTGAACTCAGGCCTTCCTGACTTGGGGGCTGGTGCTCTATCCACTGTGCCACCTAGCTGTACCTTCTCTCTGAGATGACTCTCGGTTTATCCTGTCTTTATCTTGTTAGTGTATATTTGTTTGCATGTTGCCGGCCCCACCTGCCCGCCCCTTAGATTGTGAGCCCTTTGAAGGCAAGGATGGTTTTTTGCCATTCTTTACATCTCAGTGCTTAGCACAGAACTTGGCTTAACACATGCTTATTAACTT
Organism: Vombatus ursinus; assembly: GCF_900497805.2. NCBI lineage: Eukaryota > Metazoa > Chordata > Mammalia > Diprotodontia > Vombatidae > Vombatus > Vombatus ursinus. The sequence continues at coordinate 26,080,808 of NW_020940358.1, forward strand.
GACTCTCCCTCACAGATATATAAGCGATACAGTTTTCTCCCAGCCCAGTACCCCCTGGGGTAGGTGCTGCCTTTCCCCCTATTTATACTAGCCTTGCTTTTAGTTTTTCCACATCAGCCTCCCAGCAAGCTGTGGCACCTGCAAAAAGACACCCCATGCCCACCGAACAACACCCCCCATCACACACACACACTCTCTCTCTCTCTCTCTCACACACACACACACACACACACACTCACACTACCCATCCTTCTTTCCCTTTCTTCTCTCCTGGCAACAAAGGCTTAGCTACAGGATCCCAGAGAAATGCCTGCTCTGTAACCTGAGTTCTATTCTAAGTTCCAGCCCCCTTCTTCTGCCTTGCTCCTGGTCTGAGCCCCCTCCTGGGCTCTGGAGAGGCTCGGGGGCCTTTACTTTTCTGCCCCTATTTGTGGGATACCTCAATGGCCATTTAAAAAAGTGTATTAAGGAAGCCTAATCAGATGAGCTCAAAATTGAATTTGGTGCCGAATATGGTCCATTTTTTTGTGACTGGGGAGCCAGGGTGATGGAGGGGATTTTAAGCAATGGATTTCAAGTCAGATGAATCAGGTTCTTATAATCTGTATGACCTTGAGCAAGAGCTTTCTTTCTTCTTTCAATGAACAATAATAGCTATAGGTAATACTTATTTAGCACCTACTATGTGACAGACTAAGCACTTTACAAAGATCTCATTTTATTCTCACCACCACTCTGGGCAGTAGGTGCTGTTATTATCCCCATTTTACAGATGAGGAAACTGAGGCAAACAGAGGGTGACTTGCCCAAGATCACACCACTAGTAAGGGCCTAAGGCCAGGTTTGAACTCAGATCTTCCTGACTCCACGTGCAATGCTCTCTCCACAGCACTATCTAGCTGCTCCTTCTTGCTCTTGATGATCTTGTAGAACTAAGTTCTTAGGACTTTCCAGGTCAAGAGCAGAGGGAGAGAGAGGGTTTCTCAGAGGAAGAAATGGCTTAAAATAGATGAACCCTGATGCAATTAGATAGGATAATAGTGGGCTCATAAAGGTTTTAGATCATCCCTCTCCTGCCCACATCAGTCCCCTCCACATCCCCTGACCACCAGAATTGATGCTTCAAAGAAGGAACCATTCCTTCCCCGGAGCTAGCTCACACTTGGGAAGCCCTTTTGTTGTCCAGTTGTGGCCAAATCTTCACGACCGCATGGACCATACCATCTATGAGGTTTTCTAGGCAAAGATATTGGGCTGGTTAGCCATTTCCTTCTCTGGTGCATTAAGACAAACAGAGGTTAAGTGACTTGCGCAGGGTCACACAACTGATAAGTGTCTGAAGCCAGATTTGAACACGGCTCTTCCTCACTCCAGGCCCAGCAGCACTTTATCCACTGAGCTGCCTCTGGGTAGCCCTTTAAGGTTTGAGAAATGCTCTACATATTTTTATTACCACATTTCATCCTCACAACAGCCCTGTGGACTAAGCACTATTATCATCCCCATATTACAATTGAAGAAACTGAGGCTGAGAATACCTAAATAACAGGGTCACTCAGCTAATAGTTGCCTGAAGCAGAATTCAAACCTGGGTCTTCCTGACTCCAGCTCTAGCCCTGTATCCCTTATACCAGTCTGCCTTTTTGCATAGTAATAGTGAACATTTCTATCCAAATTTTCAGATTTCTAAGTACTTTCCTAACAACAGCCCAGGGAGGAAGGTGGTACAGCCACTGCTAACCCCATTTTGTAGATAAAGAAGTTGAGGCTTAGATTAAGACCAAGGATTTTCCCATAGCTACTAGGTAACTTCAAGGTCAAACCAGCTGAGTCAAAAGGCAAGTGAGTCTGGAAAGGAGATGAAACATCGTCAGTAAGACCCAAGCCTGTAATTTACTTAGTCTTCCACTCCCAACCCCAGGTGATAGCACAATCCCATTATTCCCTGATGTCTGGTCCGAGAAACTCCAATGCCCTATACCTGTCACCAGATTGCATTTCACTCTTTAAATTTGGGGTGTCACGCAGGAAGCAGGGTTGTTGGGAATGATTGCCCGCAATCTGGGGGAACCTCTCTCTCTGCCGACTCCCCTGAATAAAGCTGCATCTTTCCAACCACCTTTTCTCATTTCTCTCCTTCCCTATCCACACATCCTGACTTAGTTATTCTCAGCTGGGAAGTCCTTTTATCACTCAGAAGGGCAAAAATGCTTCATTTTCAGCATGGGCTGTATTTGGCTTCCGTTCTTAAGGTGGTCTCGGTTCCCACCCTGCCTTTCCTGAGTCTAACACTGCCAGCCTTTCCTTAACTCCTCAGTTTCCAGTGAGCCGACTTACTCCTGTATGTTTTGGACCCAACTCTTCTGTCTCCTGGGGTGACACTCATCTCAGAAGGCTGTGTCCTTTCCACAATCGTGACAGACTGTATATTGAAAGTTCAAGGCATATGTCCCTGAAATAGCCCTACTACATTCAGTTCTTTTCTTCTCTTTCTCTATTCCTCTTTTATTTTTCACTCTTTCCTCTTGGTCCTGATTGAAGGGGTTAGGAATATTTAACTGGGACAAGATAACGCTAAGGGAACCATGGTTGCTATCTTCAAATAACGTTGAGAGCTATTATTCAGAAGAAATAAACTTATTCTTTTTGGCTCTATAGAGTAGAACGGGGTGGAAGATACAGAATGGCAGACTTTGGGTCAGCTATTAGGAAAAATTTCCGAACAACTGGAATGCTCACGGTGGAGTGGGCCACCTTGGGGGTAGAGAGTTCCCTGTCACTGGAGGTGTTCAAGCAAAGGCTGTTAGAGGTGTAGAGAGATTATAAGGGTTGGATTGGACAACTTCTAAGTTCCCTTCCAACTCTGAAATTGCATAATTCTTATACAGAGTCATAAATTAAGAGCTGGAGGGGACCTTGGAAACCATCTAATCCAATGCTCTCCATTTTACAGATGAGGAAACTGAGGCCCAAAGGGGTAAAGTGACTTACTCAATAGGGTTACAAGATAAATTTCTTTCTCTTCCTTTCCCTTTTCCCCCAGTTTCTCTGACCGTGCCCCATGTCCTTTGTGAGGTTATAACCAAATAATTTGAGAAAAAGGTATATGATAACATCATTGGGTATTGATGGATTTTTATCTTTGTAGGGATCTTGGGGGGGTAGGGGGGAATCAATCATGGTGGAAGTTTTCCCACCGTGCCCCAGGGGTAGGCCAGTGGGGGTTATTTGAGAACAAGAGTCTTTTTCTCCAGGGAACTGGCAGGTCCCCATGCCCCTTCAGCTCTCTGTAGTGTCTTCTGAGCTTCTGACAGTCTCTGCCTACCCGGCTGAAGCCTTGGTGGGTTTGAAACCTCACTCGCCCCTGTCATCAGCCCCGTAGGTGGTGACGGTCCCTGCCTGGCCTCCAGCTGCTTTGACTCCAGCTAACGTGGGCCTGCCTGGCTCCGGAGGCAGTCGTCCTTCCTGTGGCTGGGCTGTCTTTGACACACACAGCTCAGAAAGGTGGCTTGGGTGGAGAGAGAATAAATCCAGCTGCTTGGCACATGTTGCCATGATGTCTCAGTAAAACCAAATGTGTCACTTCTTAGCATGGGTGTAAAAAGGGCTATTTTTATAGGTTGTAGACAGAGCTAAAAGAGAGCTCAGGACATGGAGCATAGAATGTCAGAGGCAGAAAGGGACCTTAGGGTAGGAGTTCTTAACCTTCAGTCTAGGAACTTAAAACAAAAAACTTTTGAGAGCTATATTTCAATGCAGTTAGTTTCCTTTAGTAATCCTATGTGTTTTATTTTATGTGTTTAAAAAAATATTCTGCGAAGGGGGCCGTACTGGTAAAGTGGTGCATAGCATACAGAAGGTTAAAACTCTTGTATTGTGGAGTTGGCCTTTCCAGCCCACCTTCTCATTCCAATGAGGACACACTGAATCTCCAAGAGAGAAGCGTCCCACAATCAAGTTAATGGCAGAGAGGAGATTAGAAACCAGCTCTCCTGACACTCAGAGGTCTCTCCATTGCACGGTGTTTTCTGGCGTATTTCTTGAGAGAGTTCTCCTTTGGCCCATGTAGGGAATCCCCATTCTGGAGACAGCTGATTAAGTGGCCGGGCCCAAGAAGGAACAGACCCATCCTGACTCGCTGTCACTGCTTGTGATGACCCTTTCTACTTGCATGCACACTCCCTGGCATGCAGTTACAGCAAAACCCTCTTACAACATGGCCTCATCAGAGGGATTCCAGCTGAAACACGATGTCATCCGTTTCCTTTTACTGATTTCATTGAGCGCAAGCGTGGGATAATTTGGTTTTTTCTAAGGTCAAAGTTTAGTTCATAGCATTTATTTGGTTTTTGGTGAAGCAATTGGGGTTAAGTGACTTGCCCAGAGTCACACAGCTAGTCAGTGTTATGTGTCTGAGGCCAGATTTGAACTCAGGTCCTCCTGACTCCTAGGCCAGTGCTCTATCCACTGCGCCACTTAGCTGCCCCCAATGCGTTTATTTAAAAACACCCTAGGAGATCACCTAATGCAGGCCTGCATAACCTACAGCCCGCCAAAGGAAACATCCTTTACGTTTTTCATGGGCCGCCCAGAATCCTTTGGTGTGCCACAAACAGCTTACGGCCCGAGGGCTGCAGTCGTGCAGACCTGAACTAATAAGATCATGGGAGCCTGGATCTGGACGTGGAAAGGACCTTGGAGGCCATCTCGTCCAACTGCCACGTTTTACAGATGAGGAAACTGGAAACTGACCCAGAAAAACTAAGTAAGGTCGCACGGGCACTAGCTTCAGAGGCAGGATTTGAACCCGCGTCTTCTGCCTCCCAAGTCCAGAGGTCTTTTCATTCTCACCCCCAACCCCTCCCAGCATAGCAGGGACAGTAAAGTTCTGCTGAAATCCAACTTGAAAAATAACACTGTTTGTTATAGACTCCCAAAACACAATCAGGTTTAAAGAGGGCAGCTAGTTTCTCTCTCTCTCTTTAGTCTTAGCCCAAGACTGCCCGCAAACCATCCCTGTCTGACTTTTGCTCCCAAGAGGCCATAGGCTTGTGAAGAAGAAGATCATGGGCTCTCAAACTGGAAAAGGACCTCTGAAATCAAAAACTCCCCAGAGATTATGTGTGTTTAACTAATGCCTCGGGTGGGATGAGAGCTTAATAAATACGATTGGGGAGGACGGCAGAGGAATCTTAATCAGTGGTGCAGGAGTGTCAGCTGTTTTGAGTCTGTCTTCTCACCTGACCTCTTTTTTTCTCTCGATCCCCAGCTTTCTTTGGAAAGTACCTCAATGAATACAACGGTTCCTATGTGCCACCCGGCTGGAAGGAATGGGTTGGACTCCTTAAAAACTCGCGATTTTATAACTACACACTCTGTAGAAATGGGGTGAAGGAGAAGCATGGATTTGACTACTCAAAGGTAGGTTCTTTCAAAATGGCGGCTCTCATCCCTCATGTCACCTGTAACAGAAGAGCTTCCGAGGTAAATGGATTATTTTCCCCCAACCCAAACCTCAGCCATCTTTGACCCTTCCCTCTCCTTCATTATCTGCCTCTAGTCATTCGTCAGGGTCTGTCAATGCCTTCTTTTGTTAAAAAAAAAAATTTTACTTACTAGCTGTATGACTCTGGGCAAGTCACTTAACCCCAATTGCCTCACCAAAAAAAATTATTTTTTTTCAATTCTTTCTTAATATCTCTCATCTCCTTCCCTCTCCTCCATTGCCACCATTACCACCTAGTCACAAGATCACTGAATTTTTGAAGGGCCTTCTGTGGCCAGCTAATCCAACCCATACACCCAAAAGCATCTCCACTGGAAGGGAGGTGAGGAATGAGGGTCTTGCCCTTCTTATCAGAGCACCCCATCTTCCATTCAAGAAGTCTTATTCTCTTTCTGGTCCATCCTGCCGTGGGCTGCCAGATGAGAGATAGGAACCAAACCTGGGATCCCATTTCCATGGGGAACTCCCAGGTGAGGAAGCTCCTTCTGCCAATGCAGGCATGTCAATACCTTTACCTGCAACTTAGAATCTTAGGTGACTGCCCAAAGCACTGAGAGGTTAAGTGAGTTCCCAGGGTCGCACAGCTAGTAGGTGTCAGATGAATGTGCCTAAAACATTTTTGTCACTCCTTTCTGCTCAGAAACCTTCAGTGACTCCCCACTGTGTATAGCATGAAGGCCAGACTCCTCAGCCTGGATGTCAAGGCCTTCCACCATCCAGCCATACCCCAACTATCCAACCTTCTCTTCTGTTACATCCTGTTGATATCTCAGTTTCTCTTGGTGACAACCTTTCACTCTGGTCCAGGGGTTGGTTGTAAACCAGGAGTCTGTGACCTTTTTTTTTTTAAAAAACATTTCAATAACTATATTACTGGTTGCCTTTGAAATTATACCTATTTTATTTTATTCATAGTATTCTGAAAAATCTCTAGTCTTCACCAGATTGCTAAAGGGGGCCATGCCCCCCCGGGAAAAAAGGGTTAAGAACTGCTCTAGTCAGACTATTCTCTCCCTTGACCTCTGGTAGTCACCAAACTCTTTCTTGGCCGCAGGCCTTTGCTCATGATGGTCTCACTCCTGCCCCAGCCATGTCTGGAATCACCTTCCTTCCACCTAGCCAAACCCTTCTTGTTAAATGTAAGCTTCTTGAGGGAAAGGACTGTTTTACATTCCCAAGGCCTAACCTAAGGCCTTGCAAATAGTAGGCCTTTTATAAGTGTTGTTGGGATTGCACTAGAATCCCATTTTCAAGGTTGATATCCCTGCCTCTTTCAAGAAGCCTTACCTTATTGCTGCAGCCCACAGTGATCTTTGTCATTGGTCCTCATCATGGACTGCCTTGTCTTTACTGTCCACTAACGTCTTTGTGACTGTGTATCATCTCCCTAACTTTTCTGTGAGTTCCAGGAGCCCAGACACTGAGTGCTATAGATTTCTTTTGTCTTCCAGCCAGAATCTAGCACAGTGCTATGAAATGATGATGGCGGTGATGAGAATTTGTGGTTATGTAGTATTTTTAAATTTACACTATCTACATCATCTTGTTTGATTCCTACAAGACTCTTCTGAAGGTAGGTTTGTATTATTTCCATTTGACATTTGAGGAAACTGAGACTCAGTCAACAAGCATTTTTTAGGAAAGGTGACTTGTCCAAGATCGCACAGTTAGTAAGTGAAAGATCCAGAATTAGAGCCATCCATAGCTTGGCCCCCCTACCTTTCCAGTCTTCTTAGACCTTACTGCCCTCCACATACTGAGTACGTCTGTGTACTCTACATCCAGTGACAATAGCTTCCTTGCTGTTCTCTCACTGGACACTCTGTATGCTGACTTTGACTGGTTATCTCCCATTCCCGGAATTCTCTCCTCCCTCCCCTTTGTCTTCTGGCTTCTGTGGCTTCTTTCAAGTCCCAACCAAAATCCTGCCTTCTGTAAGAAGCCTTTTCCAACCTCCCTTAATACTACTGCCTTTTCTCCCAAATGTTCTTCAGTTTGTCCTGTCCATATCTCATTTGTACGCTGTGTTTACATTTTGGCTCCCTCCTTTACCTTTCTTTGTATCCCCAGCACTTAGCACAGTGCCTGGTACATAATAGGAGCTTAATAAATCCTGGGCAACTAAGTGGTGCCATAGTACACAGAGCACCAGGCCTGGAGTCAGGAAGACTCATCTTCCTGAGTTCAAATCTGACCTCACTTACTTAGCAGTGTGACTCTGAACAAGTCACCTAACCCTGTTTGCCTCAGTTTCCTCATCTGTAAAATGAGCTGGAGAAGGAAATGGCAAACCACTCTAGTATCTTTGCCAAGAAAGCCCCAAATGGGGTCAGAAGGAGTTGGATGAAAATGACTGAACAACAACAATAAATGCTTCTTCACTTGAATAGAGAGATAGCTGTTAAATGTGGTTGGAAAAGAGACCGGGATCACAGGACTTGGATTCAAAGTCCTCACTCTGATACTAACCAGCTGTGTGACCTTGAGCCAATTTCTTGATCTCTTATGTCTTCAATTTCCTCTTCTAAAAAATGGGAATAATTAATAATAGTAATATCTACCCTTTTTTCAATAAAAAGAACCAGAGGAAGGCCTTCAACTCATTGGGTCATTTCTCTCTAAGGGATTCATGCCAAGACATAGACATGAATCTCATGGGACACAACAGCCGGTGGGTGGCCTTGAGCACTAGCGGATAGCATGCCCATACCGAGGAGTTCAAAGTGCCACCGTAGTATTGACATTGAATGCCTGCCCAGCCTACTTCACTGTCAGGGATTGCGTTGAGAAAAGCACATTGTAAACTCTTCAGTACCATGTAAACTTAAATAGCACAGCATCATTACTTTAATAACTGCCCCCTTTCCTCCCAAAAAACCCAGAATTTCATCCCTATCCATTACTCACATGCCCACAGGTTAGCAAAGTGCTCTATGATTACCCCCACTTCGGCTCCAGGGTTTTTCTGGAGGAAAGAGGGGCACTCCCAAAAGGTTAATGGCATCAGAATGTTGAGAGTGTGTTGTTCATTAAGACTGAGGGAACTTCCAAGGAAGCTTAGAATAGGACATGGGGAGCAGGTCACTGTTATCCATGAAATGGCTGAAAAAAGGAGAGAGTGGGTACATCAGCTGCTTAGAGTGGCCAACTAGCCAGGAAGGGAAGATCCCGGGCTTGTGAAGGGAAGATTGCCAACCTAAAGGACTTTGGAATTTTTTTTTTCTTTTTGAACCAAGAAGTAGGTGGTAGAGTGCAGAGAGTGGGGTCCCATTGCTGGGATAATGAGAAAGATGCTACTGGCTTCCCAAGCTGAGGAATAACTCAGTCCCAAGACTAAGAATATGTCAGGGACCATGAGAGCCACGTTCCTTCCCCCAGTGGAACCAGGAGAGAGTTGGCTAGCCTGTCTTAGGGGGTCCAACCCAGCTTCCAGGGATGAGAAAGGATGTAGAGACCCCAGGAGCAACACTATGCTGCTTTGGAAAAGCTGACAACATTGATTTCTGAACCCAGGGCCCAAACTCCCTCAGCAGCTGGTTTATTCATTGTCTAAGAAATAGCTCTGCAGCCTGGGGCGGGAGGGGTGCTAGAAGGCCGCTCCCCCGGCTCTGCAGCCAGGAGCGTCTAGGAAAGATACAGCCCAGCTTTGATGTCACTGACTCCGTTTTTGGCCCGCCCTGTGCTCTCCTTCCTGAGCTCTCTTAGCATCTCTCCTGCTGGCAGGGCTGCTTAGCGAGGACCACATTTACTCGGAACAAAATGCATTCACTTGCTTACAGCCACAAGCTAGCAATTTCCTCAAACGGGTTGTAGTGCCTCCTGATTTATTGATGTAGATAAATTATTGATGGGGTATGCTCATTAGGGGGAAGGGGGCACAGCAGGAAGGCAGCAAGGCTCTGGGAAGGGGTAGCTGCATAGACCTGAAAGGGCTGAGATTGTACTCATCCACTTTAACGTGGGGAAATAGTTTCAAACCAACGCTTCCATCCCCTTGAATTTTCCTCCAATTGCCTCCTGTCTGGGTCTAGGGCCAGTTTGTCCAGTGAGTGAGAGAGCACTGGGTTCCCAAAGGCAAGTTCAGAGGCCCGGGTCGACCTTGACCCCTGACCCCACCGAAGGACCTCAAACGATTTATTCAACCTCCCTGGGTGTGTTTCTTCCTCCGTAAAATGAGGTTAGACTCGATGGGCTCTGAGGTCCCTTGCAGCCTCAGGTTGTCCCCGGGTTGTGTGTACCAGTCACCTTTCCATCAGCTGTACCTGCTAAGAGGAAGCTGTTGATTTGTTTTCCAGCTCCAGGTTCTGGCAACTGGCCGTGTGACCTTGTGCCCTTGAGTAGGTCACTTCTTGCTCTCTAGACTTCATTTTCTTTTTCATCTATAAAACAAGGAGGTTGGACAAGATTAATTCTAAGGACCTTTCTGGCTCCAGTGCTCCCTGTTCTGAGGTCCCTTTCAGCTTTAGCGTTCCGTGTTCTTTGTTCAAAAATCCCTACTAGCTCTGGCATGCTATATCCTCTCAATCAAGCATTTATTAAGTGCCTCCTACATGGCAGGCACTGGGGATATGACTACAGAGGATGAAACAGTGACCCCTCTCGGGGATATTGCTTCCATTCCCAGCAGCACTGCTGGCATTTATGGCATTTATGTCCAGTCTCCAATTTAAGCTGCCTGCCTTGTCTGACTTCTGCTTGGCCTCATGCTTTCTGATTGGTTCCAGAGCCAGCAATTTGTGCCGCCCCCCTCTACCAGACAAAAGTTCAGAATTACCCTCGGTAAAATAATGAGCTTCTCACATTGGAATCACATTTTTATTCTCCATGGCAAGTATTGTATCCCCTCAGAGAAAAACAAATTAAAATAAATTCACTTTGCCAGCAACAGCTCAGGAGCAGAAGTAAATAATTCACCTTGATCATATCTCCTTCATGCCCCAAGATTCCTCCAGTTTAACTGTAAAACAAACCTTGGACTAGTGAGGACAGGGTTACATATATTCTAGGTGCAAGGTGGAAAGAGCCCTGTCTGGAGGCAGCTAGGTGGTGCGGTAGATAAAGTGCTGGGTCTAGAGTCAGGAAGACCCGAGTTCAAATCCAGCCTCAGGCACTTACTAGCTGTGTAACACTGGGTTAGGCCCTTAACCGCTGCTTGCCTCAGTTTCCCCATATGTAAAATGGAGATAATACCAGCATCTGTAATGCAAGGTTGCTACAAGGATCAAATGTGATAATATTTGTAAAAAGCGCTTAGCACAGTGCCTGGCACACAGTAGGAGCCATATAAATGATTATTCCCTTACCTGTCCTGGAACTGAGTTGGCGCAATACTGGCTCTGCCACTGATTTCCCAGTGTGTCTCCCAGAAAGTCTCTCCCCAGTCTCTGAGTCTCTATAAAACACTTGTGAACTTTCCAGCTCTAAGTGGCTGCGATTCCATATGCCTCAGAGAGAGACTGTACCTAGAACCCCAACTGGCCATCCTGTAAGGGGAAGTCATAAGGGGACCAGGAAGACATTCTGATATCACTGTGGACATCTTCCCAATCATGGAGGAAAAAAACCTTAAAGGCCTCAGCCTGACAGTCGGTAAGCAGCAATATCTTGGTCCATCTCAGTATTATGTTAGGGTTGACGAGGCACATTTGTTCCTCCTGACAGCCTCGTGGAGGTGTAAGATACATGGTCCTATTATTCCCATTTCACAGATGAGGAGACTGAGGCTAATAGGTTTAGGGATTAATGTCACATAGCTATTATAGAATCAGGATTCAGACCCAGGTCCCTGCTGTCTCTGAATCCACTGTTCTCTATCCTACAAAAAGATGCCTGATCTAAATCTTGTCTCTCTGAATAAAGATAAGCTCTTTGACTCTTCTTTCTGTGTCCCTCTGCTATACCTAACACCATGCTGTGCACATAATAGGTCCTCTTTCCATCCTTGAGTGGGTGTGAATTAACTAAAATCAGGAGTAGATATTCTTGAACCTGAATGGAAGGGTTTCACACACACACACGCACCCTCCCAAACACCAGGCCCAAGCACCATTTTGACCAGAACCCCTCTCTGCTTCTTCTCCTGGGTAATAAGTGCCCCATTTGCCGTACTCTCTCTAGAGATCAGCCTCTTGGGCTCAGCGGCAGCCACGCATGTTCATCAGTGGCTGCTTGGCTTGTGCGGCAGATTCCATTCCATTGCCTTGCCTGGGAGTTCACCTGCCTGCACCATGGTACAAGCTTCATCCCTTACCGCCCACATTACATTGGCTGCTGTTGTCCAAGCCTCATCAATCTGGACCTTTCCCTAATTACCAAAGCGGCCCTAGGCTGGCACCTTGCAGACAGCTAACGATCCCGGAGATAATGAGCCTCAGAGTCAGTGGGTAAACCTGTCTGTAACCGGGGAAACATCCCTCACTGCTATGCAAAGTGAGGTGAGGGTTGGAGTAGGGTGGGTAAGGCTGTCTCAGAGAGCTCCCCACTGCCATCAGTGGAAATGCAATGCAAAGTCCACCTTTCTCTAACACAGAGTATCATGACATCCCAAATGTCATGCCTGAAAGGAACCTGAAAGGTCATCTAGTTCAACCTTCTTATTTTACAGATGAGGAAACTGAGGCTCTGAAAGGAGACAGAACTTGGCTGATATCACAAGAGTAATAGAGGAGAGCCAAGATTCCAACCGAGGTCCTTTTCCCTCTACCTTTATTTCACCTGAGATCCTATTCCTCTTTTAAAGCCTTATCTGACTCTCCCTCCTTCCCCACCACCCCAAAACAGTCTCCCCTGTCTCTGTATTCTGTGTTTGTTTCTCTTGGAGTGGCCATCTCTCTGTATTCAGCCTGTACCAGAAGTCTTCCCCCTTCCACCGTAGAAGCCGCCATGTGCCCAGAATAGCAGGGCTCCCGTTTCTACCCATGGCATTGCTACCCGAATCTCTCCCTTTCTCTCCCTGTTGCCTAATCACATCAGCCCAGTTCTGAGCCCTTCTGACAGCGGTGGTAGAAGAAGCCACTGTCAATACAGTGAACTATTGATAGGCCTCCCTGATTACCATTCTGATTGAATGGGAATTGATCCACCGGTTGTTGAAACATCAGCTTATCTTTCCTTCCAGCCCTTCATGCCTAGGCAGCTGAATCCTCCAGTGGAGCATGAAGCAGGTTTTCTATCATGCCTTTAGGAAGCCTTTGGGTTTTATGTCACATTTCTCACACATCAAGAGAAAAGAAAATCCCTTTTATAGAATCCTGAGGCTATGGAGGTCACCTTTCCATCCCCCTGCCTCCAGCCTGTCCTACAGAGATGGCTAGTTACCCTGGGTTCATATAGAATTTAAGAATAGGAGCGTCTACAGCCTCCTAAGAGAATAACCCCTTCTGTTCTCCCCATACCAGATCTCCCTCCCGTCTTCTTCATTTCCCTCCTGTTTCTGTAAGTGAAGAGGTTAGGTCAACATCATCATATTGGAGATTTAGAGCAGGCTGGGGCCTTCGAGGTCCTCTAGTTCAACTCCATCATTTTACAGATAAGGAAACTGAGGCCTAGAATGTTACATGCCCAAGGTCACATCACTAGTAAATGGCTGAGGCCAGATTCAAAATCATGTCTACCTAACCCCAAATTCAGCACTCTTCCAGCTCCACAGTGGCATGGTATACAATCAGTTCAAGAAACTGGAAAAGAAAGCTTAGGGAGAAAGAAGGAAGGAAACAGCATTTATTAAGTGCCTACTGTGTACCCGACACGGCTAAGGCTCTCCAAGTATATTTTATCTTCACATCAACCCTGTGATGTAGATGCTGTTAATATCCCCTTTGAACAGCTGAGGAAACTCAGGCAAATGGAGGCTAAGTGACTTGCCCAGGGTTACAAAGCTACTAACTGTCTGAGGCTGGATTTGAATTCAGGTCTTCCCTGACTCCAGGCCTAGCTTTCTATCCACAGTGCCACCGATCTGCTGAAAGGGAAAATGTGATCACTGTCTTCAGGTCACGTGGAGTGGAATTTGGAGATGCAAATTTCACTTCAGCCTAAGGAAAAATTTCCAAACCATTGGAGCCATCCCAAAGTGGAATGGGCTATCTTAGGAGGTGGTGAGTTCCCCCTCGTTGTAGATCTCCAGATGAAAGCTTTGTGGTCACTCGTTTTGGGTTGTTGTGGAGAGAATTCCTCTTCCAGTACAAATTGAACTTGACTATTCTCTCTTGAGGTCCTTTCCATCTCCGAGAATCTGTGCTGAGGATCCTTTGCCTCCCCAATGCCTCTGCTGTTTGGAGTGCCCTCGCAAACGTTTTCTCTTTTTTCTTGTTTTTGGAGGCAGTCAGGGTTAAGTGACTTACCCAGGGTCACACAGCTAATAAGTGTCTGAGGCTGGATTTGAACTCGGCTCCAGGGTCAGTGCTCTATCCACTGTGCCACCTCGCTGTCCCCATTTTTTCTTTTTTCCTCCCTTTCCCCTAACCCCTGCTTTGTCACCCCTTCAGGATTACCTCACAGACCTGATCACCAATGATAGCGTGAGCTTCTTTCGGACCTCCAAGAAGATGTATCCACACAGGCCGGTCCTGATGGTCATCAGCCACGCTGCTCCCCACGGCCCTGAAGACTCAGCCCCGCAGTACTCTCAGCTCTTCCCCAACGCCTCGCAGCACATGTAAGGTCAAGCTCCCCTTGAGGCAGAGGACGGTCATAGAGCTAAGCCTCCTGGGAAGCCAGTCTGAGTTTTGTATTGTATTATTGGGATGTTGTTGTTTTTTAGAAAGACCAAAATGGACAACATTTGCTTAACTGATTGAGAGTGGCAAGGACAGGGCAATTTGGAGATGGCATGAATATTCAGGGAGTTTAATTTTCATTAAAATCAGAATGTATTTCCCCCTTTCCGTAATTGCTTTTAGATGAAGCTCAGAGTGGCACTGAGCTGATAAGTGCTGTGGGTTAACCTCCTCATCCCCTGGTCTTTGGGGAGGCATTGGGAGCCGCATTTGACAGAGGAAGAGACACCAGCCCCCAGTGCGCTGGCTGTCCTGGCTCAGCCTTGGATCCTGGCCCCCTGCCTCCACTCACCAGGCCAAATCTCCCAGACTCGCGGGCCAGACATTCCCATGATGCACAGCAGCAAACATGGGTGCGGTGGCCAAATCAGGGAGTCCAAACTCAGCCTGGTTTCTAGATGATCAAGACAGCAACTTCCCTTTCTACAGTACTATAAAGGTGACAAAATGTTTAATGTAAAACAACCCCAGGAGGTAGGAAATAGTACAAGAAGCTTTAATCTCCCCATTTCACTGATAAGAAAACTGGGGCTCAACAACAGTGACTTGCCTAGGGTCATTAAGTGTCAGTGTTAGGATTTGAACCCAAGTCTCCTGACTCAAAGCCAGGCATTCTTTCCACCCTGCTGTACCATCTGTGCTGTCAGAAGCCTAGAAAGCATGTGCTCATTCCATGGCTTTCTCCGTTGCTTTAAAGAAGGTGCTGTTCTCACCCCAAAGCAGCCCGGTATTTCATATTTAAATTGTTTGACATCTCCTGCTCATTTATTTCCCCTTTGAAATGAAAATTACAGAAATTCAAAATGAGCAGTGCCTGATATTACTTACACATACAATCAACCTTCGCCTTATTAGGAGTGTGTTTGGAAGGCGCTCTTATCTCTAAGGTATAATCATCTGCAAAACAAAAAAAAAAAGTCCTACAGCTGGGCCAGAGTCAGAGGTGGGGAGGAGGGAGTGGAAAGAATGTGCCTGCATCTTCTTTAATGTCCGTCAAGCCTGTCTGCAGCAGCATTTCAGTGTGTTCAGGATTCTGACTGTGACTGATGTTGGGCGTACTCCTTCTCCAGAACTGAACTGGGCAAATATTTAAGCACCAGCTGGGTGCAGAGCACTATGCTGAATGAGTTCTACAGGAGAAGAAAAATGAAATACAGATCATAGTTCTTATAGCTAGGGCTAGAGTCTAGCCCCCTAATTTTAAAGATGAGGAATCCGAAAGAAGGGAACAATTATTTATTAAGTACCTACTGTGTACCAGGCACTACTGTGCTTAGAACTTTACAGATATTAGCTCATTTGATCATCACAACAACCCTGGCAGGTAGATGCAATATTATCCCCATTTTTCAGTTGAGGAAACTGAGGCAGACAAAAGTGAAGTGACTTGCCCAAGGTCACATAACTAGCAGGTGCCTGAGGTCAGATTTAAATTCAGATCTGCCTGACTCCAAGTTCAGTGCTCTATCCAATGGACCACCTGGCTGCCTCTAAGAAGTATCAAAGACAGTGACTTTCCCATTATCACACAGGGAATATCAAAGCCAGGATTTGAACCCAAGTTAGTCCTCAACTTCAAAATCTATGTTCTTTCTAATGTGCTGTTTGCTAAAGTCTAGGTCTCAGCCCTCAAGATAATTACAGTCTAGTGGGGAAATCTCTTCCATAAATACACATGCACATGCGCACAACCACACACACACACACACACACCCCTAAAACAAAATAGAATGTAGGGAAGATCCAGATAGAATTCCAGAGGAATTCAGAGAAGAGAGAGATCATTTCCAGCTGGGAGAATCAGGAAAGGCTCTATGAAGAAAGTGGCTTTAGAGAAGAACCTGGAAGATGGATTTCAGCGGGTTGGAGCAGGGGATATGTTGGAGAGAGAAGGGATGTTGCAAGCACGGCAAATGATACAAACAGAGGCAGGAGAGCACAGCACACGTATAGGGGTTGTCAAGTACTACATTTTAGCTGAAGGACCAAATATGTGGAGGGAAGAGTATTGGATCAGTTTAGAACAGTCAGGTAGGCTCATGTTATAAAGGGCCTTGGTCACCAGGCTAAAAAGTTTTGACTTTATTCCAGAGGCAATGGGGAGCCATTGAATGGTGATAAGCAGAGGAGATAGGGTCAGAGCTCTACCCTAAAAAAATTAGTCTGGCAGTACAGGGTAACTTGGAAGTCAGGAGAGAGTGGAGGCAGGGAATTAGTTCATACGAGTGGTAATGAGGATCTGGAGTAGGGAAAAGTCAGTGGGACTAGAATGAAAATACGGATGTGAAGAGATGTTGATGTGTTAAAATCAACAGGTGGTGACCCTCCTTGTCACACACCATAACTCATTCACCTACTTCAGTTTCCCTGTGAAATGTGCCTGGAACAGAGAAGTACAGTAAAAAATTTTGTAGTGGAAAGAGCACTGGATTTGAAGACAGGAACCAGGTACGAATCCTGGTACTGTCACTTAACTGTGTAACATTCAGCAAGTCACTTGATCTTCCTAAGCCTCAGCTTTCTCATCTGCAAAATGAAAAGATGGGACTAAATGATCTTTGAAGTCCCTTCCAACTCTAAATCCTGCAGTTCTGTGTGAGGTTCATTAGACCATCATTCCTCACACAGACCCACCCTTTTTTCCAGGGCCCCGCCCTAACATGGGCCCTGGAGTCTAAGGTGCTGCTCCTTGGGCAGGCTTTGGTGACAGTGGTTCCGTCGTGCTCTGGCAGCGTGGTGATGAGCTGCCCTGTGTGCTCACCTGGCAAGGGCCTTTATTGACTTCCACTAGGGGAGACTGAGATCAACATTCCAAAACTCTGCATAAAAATGATAATAATGGTGGTAAGAATAACTGACAATTGTGCAGTGCTTTAAAGTTTGCAGAGCACTTTGCAGATGTCATCTGACTCGGTCCTTACAACAACCCTTTGAGGGTAGTAGTATTCTCCCCCTTTCCCAGATGGGGAAACTGAGGTAGAGAGAGAGTATTGAAGCGATTTTCACAGGATCATGTAGCTTGGTAAGTGTCTGAATCAAGATTTGAACTCGGTTCTACCTGACCCCCAAGTGCAGAGTTCTATCCGCTCCACCACCTAGCTGCCATGAATACCCAGACATCCACACTGAGGGTACCTTGCTGGATACTCGCAAAGCTCACCAGGCAGTGAGGCCCTTGTTCTGTGTTCAGAAGACCCTTGCTTCGAGTCCCTTTAGCTTCAAGACCAAGCCTCTCTTTCAAATCTTTATTCCAGAAAAAGAAAGTAGGTAGGACAACAAAATCCCAGAAGGAACCATTTTATTTCCATGTCTTTTTCCTCTTTCTGACTCCCTGGCTCAGGGATGGGAGCACACAGCCAGCCTGGGTCCATCCTCATCCCCTCCCTCCAGTTCCTAATGCAGTGGGCAGTAGCTACTCAAAAATGACAGGGAGAGGGAGGGAGGGGGAGAGAGAAAGAGACAGAGAGACAGAGAGAGAATGAGAGACAGAGAGAGACAGGAGGGGTGTGGCCATTAGAACCACAGGGCATGACTTGTCTCTTTCCTTCAAACTTTGCTTAAAAAATTTCACTGGGTGTGGGGAGGGCTGGGGCTGCTCCTGATTCCTGCCTCAGGAAGTTCTTTCCACCTTGGATTGGTCGATAAGATGATGAATCTGTTGGGCGTGAGAGGGCGGTGTTTGCAGCAATCAAAGGGAACCTGTGGGCCAAGGCAGGATTTAGCGGCAGGAGTCTCCAATTCACTGAGGAGTCACAAAGCAAAGTCCAGAAGGAGTCTGCCTGGTATAGTGATTCATCATGGGCATTACATAGCAACAGTTTCCATAACCGTCAGTGTGTTCAGAGCTGTAATGTGATTATTCCAGCCATGAGGACGTTCTGATATTCAAGAGGCTATTAAGGTATCAGAGAAGAAAAGGCATTTTTTTTTTCGTCTGAGCAAGGCCTTGCCCCCTCCCCCTCCTTTGCCCCACTCCCCTCAGCCTCACGTGTCTGCTCAGGGCTGGCTTTGAAAAGCCTTCCCCCTCCAGCTTGCTGAAATCCAGTCACTATTTTCTTATAGGCTGAGGATGTGTGGGAGAGCCGAGAAGGTGGCAAGGACCCGGGCATCCTCAAACCCAGCTCATGTCAGTTTTCTGCAGGAGAAGCTTTTCCTCTGTAGGTCAGAGAAAAAATCTGGGATAATGGAAGAAGCCCAAATGTAGACGCAGGTGGCCAAAGGTCAAGTCCCAGCTTTTATTAGCTATACGACTATAAACATGTTACTTTTTCCCATCTGAACCTCAGTTTCCCCTCCTGTAAAATGAAGAAACTGAAAGCATACTTCATTGATGCAGTATTTTGCCTAGGGCTGGCCCTGCATCCAGAGACTGGGAGACTGAGTGGAAATAGCACTGTTTCTGGAGTCACAGGCTCTTACCTTGGATGCTTACTACTTGTGTGACCTTGAGGAAGATACCTAATGTCCTTGGGCCTCAGTTTTCTTATCTGTAAAATAAGGGAGTTGGATTTGAATGACCTTTCAGATTCCCTTCCTGCTCTAAATGTTATGATGCCATGTTCTCCCACCGGGTAATAATACCTTCTATTCCTATAACACTTTGTCAAAAATTCTATAACATTTTAAAGCACCTTCTTTTCTTCACCACAACAACCATGTGGTAAATAGGCAGGATGAGAGTTATTTTAATTTTACATGTGAGGAAATTGAGGATCCAAGAAATGAAGTGACTTTACCCAAAATGTCCAAGCTGGGCCCCAGCTTCAGCCAAATGGACTGTCTCCAAGTCCAGCATTTCTCCAGTTCCACAGTGATGTGGTATCCAGTCAGTTCAAGGACCTAGAAGAGAAAGCTTAAGGGAAAAGAAGGAAAGAAACCAGCATTTATTAAGTGCCTACTATGTACCAAACAATTTTAGTGGGATTTGAAGATTCTTGGACCTGGCCAGTAGCATTTCCTGTGGTTAGAACAGAGCCATCCAGAAAAGTGCCCAAGGAGCTCTCCTGCTGGGGAGATGACTAAGACGTAAACATAGAGTAATGTGAGGTTGAAAAAAAAAAGTGAGGCACAAAACAAAAGACTGGGGAGTATCAAGGAGAGAAGAGATTTCTTCAGATGATCTTTGTTGTTGAGTTGTTTTTAATTGTCTCCGACTCTCTGTGACTCCATTTGGGGTTTTCTTGGCAAAGACACTGGAGTGGTTTGTCGTTTTTTTTTTTTCTCTAGCTTATTTTACTGATGAGGAAACTGAGGCAAACAGGGTGAAGTCACTTGCCCAAGATCACACAACTAGTACATGTCTGAGGCCAGAATTGAACTCGGGTCTTCCTGACTCCAGACCCGGCACTTCGCCACCTAGCTGCCTCTTCTCCAGATGCTGGGACAGAGGGACAAGAGCTCCGAGGGAGTCAGGGCAAGGCTTTATAGAAGTGGTGGTGCTGAAGGCAGGTAGGTAGTGCAGTGAGGACAGATCACACTGGACGTGGACGCAGGAAC
Source organism: Vombatus ursinus (assembly GCF_900497805.2). Classification (NCBI taxonomy): domain Eukaryota; kingdom Metazoa; phylum Chordata; class Mammalia; order Diprotodontia; family Vombatidae; genus Vombatus; species Vombatus ursinus. The sequence goes on from NW_020940358.1 coordinate 26,100,587, forward strand.
ACCTCAGTTCAAATTTAGCCTGACTTACTAGCTATGTGACCCTGCGAAGGTCCCTCAGCCTCATTTTCCTCATCGGTAAAATGGAAATAATAGAACCTTCCACCCAGTATTATTGTGAGGATCAAATGAAATAGTATTTGTAAAGAACTTTGCAAACCTTAAAGCACTATGTAAATGCTAGATTATTATTATTATCATTATTATTATTATTATTATTATTATTGAAGGTTGGGTTGGATTTTAACAGGTATTGATGGAAATTACAGTGAATTACATTATAAGAACTGTGCTTTCAGGAGATGAGTAGAGATAGTAGGATTAGGATGGATTGGAGGAGGAGACTGGAAAAGAATCCGCTGATAACTTCAACAACCGTTTATTAAATACCTGCTGTGTGCTTAGCATTAGAGGAAATATAGAAATAAACAGCACAGGCTCCCAGCCTTCCTGAGCTCCGGCTCCAGTGGGAGGGCTTAACCAATGCTGACTGATCGATAGTCCAAAATGTACACAAATACCTATAATAGGATTTGGGAGTGATTAAGGGAGGTGTAAACAAAGCTTTGTGGTCCAATTCAGATCTGCATCGCCTGGCCCCTAGGGTTATTGTAAAAGCTCATCAACCAGGCTAAAATAAAAATCATGATAATAGCCTATGTTTATAGTAACATTACAAGCTTTACAAACACTTTCATCACAGCAGCCCTCTAAGGTAGGTGGCTTATGTGAGATGAGCTCCCATTTTTCAGGTGAGGAAACTGAGGCTCAGAGGAGGCGGGGGTCATATAGTTTGCTGTTGTTCGATGGTATCTAACTCTCTGTAACCCCATTTGGGATTTTCTTGGGAGAGAGACTAGAGTGATTTGCCATTTCCTTCTCCAGCTCATTTTACAGATGAGGAAACTGAGACAAACAGGGCTGAGTGACTTGCCTAGGGTCACACAGCTAGTAAGTGTGTGAGGCCAGATTTGAACTCAGGAAGATGAGTCTTCCTGACTCCAGGTGGGGCACTCTATCCACTGGGCCACCTAAAGTTATCAAGGACCCAAACTGGAGCTTGAACACAGGCCTCCTAGCACAAAGCCTTCTATTTTACCCCTTAGGTGGGCGTTTTCTTTTGCTTGTAGGGGGAGCTTATGGGCCAACACTTATTTTCCCTTGGTCCTCTCAGTCTGTCAGCAAGCACTGATTATGCAGACCCTGAGTGACTTCAGATGCAGCAGAAGGGGCAGCAGGAACAGGGCTCTAGAGCAGTTGGCAAACTGGGTTGGTTTGAAGTGTATTGTGATCTACAAATCATCAAGTTCAGAGCTGGAAAGAACCTTAGGGGTCATCCCGTCCAACCCCAGCATTTTAGAGTAGGAGAAACTGAGGCCTCAGGAATGGAAGGGATTTGTCTGTGGTGATGCATCTAGTAAGTGGCAGATCTGGGAATCTTGTAACTCCAATCCAGACCCTTTCCTTATCCCACAGCTGCTTCCCTTGGCACAACAACTTTGTTCAGATTTAGATCTCGTAGGATAACCTTTTAGGTGTCTTAAGTCAAGAATGTATTAAGTTAGCCCTTACTCTGTGCCAGGCACTGTCCAAAGTGCTAGCGATACAAAGACCAAAACACGATCCCTGCCCTCCAGGAGACTACCTTCTAACTCGGGAGACATCCAGGGTGAACCTCTAGGCATGTATAAGATCTCTGCCGAGTAGATGGATTGTAATCTGAAAGGGGAAGGCACCAGCTACTGTGGGGACCAGGACAGATCTTTTGAGTCTTGAAGGAAGTTAGGCAAACTGAGGCCCATGCTGTAACTAGTTAAAACCCATCCATGGGGTCCCAGATCAGGTGGTGCATCCCACGGAGTTGGCCCTGAGGACAATGGCCATCCCTTCACTCTTATCAGCGGGCTGTGAGTCCTTGCTCCTGGGGTCAGCCTTTGAAAGATAGATGTGGAATGTATCTGTCTTCTCCCCTGCCCCCGCTTTCTCTGATGTCTGACCTGTCCTTTAGTCCCACCCTCCAAGGACCCTCCTCCATGAGGCCTCCTCCCACATGACAACTCTGATCCCAGAGCACTTTGTACTCCTCTTATCCATGCTGAGCAGCTGTAATTTTGTAAGCGTGTGGGCTTCTTTGGAGTAGACTCATATCTTATTAGATGGTCTTCACGAGCTGCTGGGCCCCAAAAAACTCATCCATTGGTAGCCAACATTAGTAACAAACAAGCTTCCACACATTTAAGTAGATAGGTCCAGAATGATAGACACACAATCTGTCACTGGACTTTTAGTTGGAGAAACAAACATATGTTAAAAAACTTACCCTGTGCCAGGCACTGTGCTAAGTGCTCGGGATACAAAGAAAGGCAAAAATCTTGGTTCCTGCCCTCAAGGAGCTCACATTCTAATGGGGGAGATGACATGCAAAAAAAAAAAAATTGTCTAAAGGGATATACAAAGGACAGATGCAAGGCAATCTCAAAGAGAAGGCACAAGGAGGAGGGAATGGGAAGAAGGGCAGTGAGAGGAAAGGTCTCCTGCAGAAGGCAGCATTGGAGCTGAGTCATAGAAGGAAGAGAGGAAGCCAGGAGGCAGAGGTGAGGAGGAAGAGCAGTCCACATGTGAGGAACAGCCAGGAAAAGGCTCCAAGTTCAAGTCAGGGGATGGAGTGACCCATTCAAGGAAGATTCTAAGAGTGTGTGGAGTAAATTATAAGCCTGGAAAGGTCGGAAGGGGCCAGAGAGAAGGCACTATCATTAAGAGGGATGGGAAAGGCTTCCTTTAACGGAGACTTGATGGAAGCGGGGGAATTCAGGAGGTGGTGATGAGGACGGAGAGAATTCCAGGCATGGGGGACGGCCATTGAAAATGCCCCAAGTTCCCCATTTGATAAATGGTCAAAGGATATGAACATGCAGTTCTCAGATGAAGAAATTAAAGCCATCTATAGTCATATGGAAAAATGCTCTAAATCACTATTATTACAGAAATGCAAATCAAAACAACTCTGAGGTACCACATCACACCTATCAGATTGGCCAACATGACAAAACAGGAAAATGATAAATGTTGGAGAAGATGTGGGAAAATTGGAACACTAATGCATTGTTGGTGGAGTTATGAAATGATCCAACCATTTCGGAGAGTGATTTGGAACTATGCCCAAAGGGCTATCAAAATGTGCATACCCTTTGACCCAGCAATAGCACTTCTAGGGCTATATCCCAAAGAGATCACACAAACAGGAAAAGGACCCACATTTACAAAAATATTCATAGCAGCTCTTTTTGTGGTGGCAAAGAATTGGAAATTGAGAGGATGCCCAGCAATTGGGGAATGGCTGAGCAAGTTGTGGTATATGAATGTGATGGAATACTATTATACTATAAGATATGATGAACAGGCTGACTTCAGAAAAACCTGGAAAGACTTGTATGGTCTGATGCTGAGTGAAGTAAGCAGAACCAAAAGAACGTTGTACACAATAACAGCCACATTGCATGATGACTAATAGTGATAAACTTAACCCTTCCTGGCAATACAAGGATCTAAGACATCTCCAGAGGCCTTGTGATAGAAAATGCTATCCACACCCAAAGAAAGAACTATGGAAGTTGAATTGCTATTTTTTTTTCTCTTCTGTTGAGTTTTCCTCTTTCTGAAGGTTCCTCCTATTGGTTTTAATTTTTACTTACAACGTCACTGATGTGAAAATATGTTTAATAGGAACGTAAATGTATAGCCTGTATCAGATTGTGCGCCATCTTGGGGAGGGTGGTGGGGAGGAAGGGGGAGAAAAATTTTAAACTCAAAAGCATATGGAAGTGATTATTGATAAATCAAAATAAACTAATAAAAAATGCCCCAAGTCAGGAGAAGGAATGTCTTGTGCAGGAGCAGCAGAGTGCAGTGTCATTGAATCGCAGAGTACATGGGGGTGAGTAAGGTATAAGAAGACTGGAAATGTAGGAAGAAGCCAGGTTATGAAGGGCTTCAAAAGGCAACAGAGAATGTTATACCTGATCCTGGGGTTTATTAGATAGGGAAATGACATGGTCAGACCTACACTTTAAGAGCTAGATGAAGGATAAATTGGAGAGGCAGGTGAAAGAGGGAGGGACCAAGCATTTATTAATCATCTGCTATGTACCAGGCACTGAAAAGTACTTTACCAATATCTCATTTGATCCCCACAACAACCCTGGGAAGTAGGTGCTATTATTATCCCCATTTTATAGTTGAAGAAATTGAGGGAGACAGAGGTTAAGTGACTTGCCCAGGGTCACAAAGCTAGTAAATCTCAGAGGTCAGATTTGAACCTAGGTCTTCCTGACTCCAGACCCAGTGCTCTATCCACTGAGCCACCTAACTGCCTCTTTGACGGGAGAGATGAGTCAGGGAGACCAACCAGCATGCCATTGCAGTAGTGATGAGGGCCTGCAGCAATGTCAGAGGAGAAAAGGTGTTGAAGGACTTTCAGAGCCAATAGAAGGTTTTGTTTTTAGTCCTGGAGGTAATGAGGAGGCAGTGAGGTCTACTGAGGAGGGGAGTCAGACCTACCAGCAGAGTGTAAGCCATTGGAGCCATGGTGGGCAGGGAAGGGAGGAGCGTGTAGGGGCAGTTGTAGTAGGAGTTCGATGTTTGTTGAACATTGAATGATTGGATGATACTGTCTGCTAAGATAGGAGTCATTTCACTCTAGGCTACAGAGAATAGCACTGGCCCAACGATGAATGTGTGGGGACCGTGGTCTCTAATCTGGGGCAGCTTATACAAGGGGAAGAGTTTGGGGTCAGGAATCAGGACAGCCAGATTCTAGTCCCACTGGAGCTAGACCATGAACTTTAGCAAGTCTTCTCTGAGCCTTGGCTTTCTCACATATAAAATGAGGGCTTGGTCTCCATCAGGGATTCTTAACCTGGCGTCTGTGACTTTGGACCTTTTAATATTTGAGTAACTATTTCAATGGAATTGGTTTTCTTTGTAATCTCCTGTATTTTATGCATTTAAAAACATTCTGAGAAGGAATATATGGGCTTCCCCAAATTGCCTGGGGTGGTGGGGGAAGGGAAGGGACTAAAAAAGAAAAAAGGTTAAGAACCCTGGGTCTAGATGATCTCAAGAGGCAGCTGGGTGGTGCAGTGGTTAGAACGCTGGACTCAAGAAGTTAGTAACAAGAATTAAAACCCACTGTCCAGTGTCAGTTAAGTCAAGAAGACCTGAGTTCACATGTAGCCTCAAAACACTCTGTGATTCTAGGCAAGTCACAAGCTCTCTGGGCCTCAGTTTCTTCATCTGTAAAATGAAGGAGTTGGATTCAGCAGCCTCCAAGGAGCTGCCAGCTCTAAATCTAGGATGTCTGAGATCTCTTCCAGCTGTAATATTCAATGTTCTAAGGTCCCTCCCAACTCTGACATTCACATGATCGAAGACTTAGGCCTGCAGGGGACTGCAAAGGTCGCCTCTTCTAGGCCTCTTATTTTACAAATGAGGAAACTGGGTTTTAGGAAGGTTAAGGGACTTGTCCAAGTCAGTCATGCAGGTAACAAACACTCAGGTAAGAAGTGGAAGACCTGAGATTTGAACCCAGGTCCCCTGACTGCCTCTGCTCTGAGGCCTCTCTTTTCTCTAACATTCCATGTTCTAAGGCTTCTTCCAACTCTGGCTTTCTACAGCTCCAGGAGATCTGTTTTGAGTGACTGGTCCATCACCATGATCTGTTGACTTGACCCTTCTGCTCTCTGTTTATCATCTCCCCCAGCACTCCAAGCTATAACTACGCACCTAACCCCGACAAGCATTGGATCATGAGGTACACGGGACCAATGAAGCCCATCCACATGGAATTCACCAACATGCTGCAGAGGAAGCGCCTGCAGACCCTGATGTCTGTGGACGACTCGATGGAGACGGTAAGCAGGCCCTGCCATGCCACCACCCTCCCCTCACCTCCTCAGCACATGGATGCCCCCTCTCTTGGATTGCCCTTTCTTTTCCTTTCTTGGGATGAGCATAAGGCCAAGCCAAACACGTCTGCCATTCAATGGTTTCTAAAGCCACTGGCCTGAGGCATCATTGGCTAGCGAAGAAAGAAGACAGGATGGAGGGAGAATAGTAACAATAACAATAATAATAATAATAAATCCACCTCCCGGCAGACACAGCCTAGCCCCCACTGCCATCCTATCCAAGGAGGGAAAGCACACTTGACAAGGTGATGGTTGTTGTTGAGTTGTATCTGACTCTTCATGACCCCATTTGGGGTTTTCTTGGCAAAGATACTGGAGTGGTTTGCCATTTCCTTCTCCAGCTCATTTCAGATGAGGAAACTGAGGCAAACAGGGTTAAGTGACTTGCCCAGGATCGCACAGCTAGTAAGTGGGGTCAGATTTGAACTCAGGAAGATGAGTCTTCCTTACTCCATGCCCAACATTTCTATCTGCTGCGCTGCGTAACTGCAAGATTCCAAACAAGAGGAGAGCCCATGGGGACAGAGGCAAGGATGTCCTCACTCACACTCGCCCAGCCCAAAACAGTTTCTAAGCTATCTGAGAATTGTTTTAAGATCCCAGACCAGCCAGACCAGGTTTGGAGAATTCAACCAGTAGCCATTTAACGATAGAATTACTTGAAGTCTATGGTTTATTTGCTCCCACCATGCAGTTTGGCAGCCAGAGCCTCGGGAAAATCCTACAACAAGTAGCAACTGGGGTTCTCAGAACCCAGGCTGGCTTGGATTTCAAGGCTCCCCACATAAGCCTCTTACCTTTACCTGTTACCTCTCTTCTCCTAGTGGCTTCCTCTGTGCCCGCATGTATGAGAAAGAGAGAATGAATGAGAATATTTATGGAAGGAACACAAGAGAACAGAGAGAGAGAGAATGGATGAAGGAGAAAGGGAGGGAGGGAAGGGGAAGAAAAGAGGAAAAAAGAACAAGAGAGAGAGAGAGAAGCACCCAGAGAGGAAGGGACAAAACAGATCTCAACCTGAAGGTACAACAGGAGAGGAGGGAAGCTGAGACCTTTAGTCCTCGTTCTGGCAGAGCGGGCTGTGTAACACTAGGCAAGTCCCTCGTCCTCTCTGAGCTTCTGAAAAATGAGGAGGTTGGGATCTCTGAGTGGAAGCCCAAGTGTAGCGAGTACTCACGGGTGTGTATGGCACAAGTCACTCTAAGCCAGTGGCTGATCAGTTGTGAGGAGTCGGCCTGTCGGAGGCCCAGCACGAGGTTGTGTGTTTCCTCACTTTCCCTATCTCGGTGTCAATTTCATCATATCCCATCAGGAAAACCAATGCCAAGGAAGAGGAAAGAGAATTCAAGAGCCATCCATGGGGTCCCAGGCTCACAGGGTACAAGCTGGGAGGGGCCTCGGAGGCTACAAGGAGGGGGCTGGGCTAGGTGGCCTCTGAGCACCCTCCCAGCTTGTACCCTGTGAGCCTGGGACCCCGAGATCCTCAGCTGTAGAAATGGGAATCATAACACTTGCCTTGACTAACTTCTCAGGATGATTGTGAGGAAAGTGCTTTGACTATGCCAGGATTCAAACTCAAGCCTGCTGATTCCACATCCACAGTTCATCTTCAAGGTAGATACTTGGTATCTGACCAAAGAGCAGATAGACCTTCACTGCTCCTTTGAGTGACCGCTTGCTCTGTGCGAGCTCCCATGCTATCTACCCGCTGGGAGAACAGCAGGCATGACTAAGAGGCCCTGCCCTCAAGGAGGTTATAGTCTAGTCAGGGACTTACCATGTGCACACAGACACTGAATAGAGTGGAAAGGCACATAGGAGAGGTACAGACGAGGTGCTAGAGGAGAGAGAGGTCACTTCAGAAACCTGGAGGATGACTCGTACGTGGTGGGGGGAGCCCTGCATTTGGAGGCAAAGGGCTTATTAGACGTGTGTGTGACTGTGGGCAAGTCTCCCTTGAGTCTTGCAGAGTTTGCATGAAGGAACCTGGGTTTGAATCCCATTTCTTCTGCTGACTACTACTTAGTCACTTAGTCTCTCTGGGCCTCCAATTCCTCATCTGTAAAATGGGAACAGTAACCTTTTACTACTTGCCTCACAGATTTGTTATAAGAAAAGTACTTCGTAATCAATAAAGCCCTGTATAAGTGTGCTGGCATGGGGGTGGGGGACAATATCTATTGTTCTATAGGAAGATTGGAGTACAAATCCTGCCTCAGACACTCCCTCTCTGTGTGACTGTGGATAAGTCACTTAACCTCTCTGGGCCTTGGTTTCCCCATCTGTAAAATAGGGATAATAATAGCTCCTGTCTCCCAGGTTGGTGGTGAAGATCGAATGAGTTAACATACGTAAAGCGCTACATACATGCTACATGTTCTTATTGTTAGTAATTGAATAAGGATGGATATGGGCAGGTAGAGAGTTGGTCATATGCACATTCTACAAAGTTCTTCATGCTGAGACCACGTGGCCTCATTCACTTCTGTTGTTTCAGATTTACAACATGCTGGTCGAGACAGGCGAGCTGGACAACACCTACATTGTTTACACTGCTGACCATGGCTACCACATTGGCCAGTTTGGTCTGGTGAAAGGGAAATCCATGCCCTACGAGTTTGACATCCGAGTTCCTTTCTACATACGAGGCCCCAACGTGGAAGCAGGATCTTTGTAAGTCCACTCCTTTCTCGCTCTGGGGAAGGGGTACCGCATTCTCTCTCTAGGGACGACGTTAAGCCCAGTCCGATGCCAGCGTTAGAAAGAACCATTTGGGGAACATGGCGTATGTCGCTGGAATGTGGGACTTCTTTCTCCCCAAATGCTACACGAGATTCGGGCCCATATGCCTCATGTCATTGAAGTGATTGTGTGTCCCAGGCCCAGATCTCAGCTTAACCCTCCTTAGGGGCTGGCACCTGGCTACATGGGGACATCTGCCCAGTGCTCATGGATGGGGACGCTCTATCAGACTATCATTTAGGGCCTAGTCATTGTCAGATAACAGTCTTGCCACCTTGGAAGAAATAGCCAGTCATCTACAGAGAACAGGAAACAGGAAGCTCTCTCCTCTCAGTCTTTTCTCTTGTAGGGGTGTTTGGGCAGCAGGGCCCCCATGGCCCGCAGTGAATAGCTCTCCTTGAGCTAGCCTTCGAGGTGACACGTTCCTCCTGGGAAGTGTTCTGGGATGGGGGGAAGTGTCAAAGGACTTATAATGATCAGAGTAACTTTGATCATCTGGGAAATTATGTAGCTGGACTCCTGGGATTTTGATATGCAAATACTCACCATTAAGCTGTGCTTTGGGATTCACATCTATAATGAGCTGAACACACACATGCACAGCTAAGGTTCCTTCTAAAGGAATGCTGAATATAGGAGGCAGAGATAGAGAATCAGGAGTCTCTTAAGGACACAGCTAGATTAAAATATGGAAAGCTAGTGCAGAAGAGTGAGAGACTAAAAATCGGGACATCTGGCTTCTGATCTCGGCCTTGCCACTAACTAGTCATGAGACCTTAGGCCAGTCACTTCCCAGCTTGATGTCATGGAAAGAGCACCGACTAGATTTGGAATCGGAGGATGTAGGTTTGAATGGCTGGCTCTGTCAGATACTACCTGTGTGACCTTCAGCAAGTCCCCTCCCTTGGCTGGACCCAAATTTCCTCCTCTGTAAAAAATAAAAATCATCTAAGGTATTTCCTATGTTATCAAGGACACAATAGGAGAAAGAATCCCTGTCAGTGGTGAGTTTATGTAGTTCTATTTTCAGATCATACTTACGGAATTAATCTAGCCCTGAAGCCTTACAAAACCTCTTCAGTTGAAAATGCTCCTAACCATTCACATGTGAAAACCAAAGTGGATGAAAAACGTATTAGCCAGGTAACAATATTCAGTTGGACAGAAAACCCACCGCAAAGTATATCCATATGTACTGCATATTACTACACATTCACTTCAGAATCACAGTAAGGAGGGTTCAGAATTGACTAGGAGAGGATTGAGCTAGATCACATTTGGAGAATCTTGTGTTGCTTTCAGTGATCCCAAGATTATTCCCTGGAAGGAATATTTTTTTCTTTTAAACACCAAAACTCTGTGTGGTACTGTATGGCTGCAAGTCATGGAACACAATGACCCATGAGAAGGAGGAAAGGCCCGTGGTAGGCTTGAGGAGGGCAGAAACATATAACCGACAAGGGCTTATGTGGCAGGGGAGGAATTTTAAAAACCCTCATCAAGGATGTGCACGCTCACACAGGGAGATGGGTTCTCAGGCCATGTATTAGGAGTGAGGGACAAAAGCATGAGTGCTGCGAGAAGGACCTACTGAAATAGTGAGGCTGGATCAAGCCAAAATTGATTCCCATTGATTCTTTTGGCTAATTTCATATGTCATCCGAAGAGCAAGATCTAAAACATTCCTCCCTAGGGATGGCCCCCTCTTCCCCAGGTGTTTCTTCTCCTAATCATTCCCCATGAGGTTGGCCTGTTAGTGATGAGAGCACATGGACCAGTCATGGCTGTCCCACTGATCCGCCATGTAACTGGGCACCAGTAGCAAGGACGCTGGATTTGGTGGCATAGTCTAGAATTCATCTCCCAGCTCTGCTAATTATTACTGAAAGTCACTTAACTCTGATGTAAAATGAGGGGATTAATTAGACTAAATGATCCAGAGAGGCACATAGCGTGGATAGGACACTGGACCTGGAGCCAGCAGGACATGGGTTCAGATCCCACTTCAGATGCTTACTAGTTGTGTGACCCTGGATGAGTCACATAACTTCTCTGTGCCAGTTGCCTTATGGGTAAAATGTCAGGAAACAGAGGGAGAGGGTAGACTGTCTGGCCTCCAAGGTCTCTTCCAAATCTAAATCTTTAATCCTATGATCTTTGAGATCTCTTTCTGTCCCAAAGCCTGTGACTCCAAATCAACTTCTCCTTTCAGAGATGTGGTTTTGGGATCTGTAAAATAAGGGACCTGGACTGATGTTTCTTCCAGTTCCAAGATCTGTTGCTCCATGATCTATTTGAGACTGTGTGCAAATGGCAAGGGACAATGGAGAAACTTCATGGCCCTTTTGCGTGATAGGGGATTCAGATCTGCAGAGACAACCACAGTGACAACTTACTAAGGCATGAATCTTCCCCGTCCAGTCATCTACTGCCCCTTCCCCCCAAACCCCCCAGATTTCAGGTTGGGATGAAGTTCCAGCTGCCTTCCAGTCTTCTCTGGCTCCCTGAGGATGGATGAATGGATAGATACACAGATACAGATAGATATTTAGAGAGATGGATGGATGGTTAATAGATCAGTCGGTCTTTATTAAGTGCTTACTATGTACTGAGTGCTAGAGATAAAAATTTAAGATAGTTCCTGCCCTCAAGGAGCTTACACTCTGATGAGTAAAGGCAGCACACAAAGGGATGCTGCAAGGCATGGGGGAGAGGGGATGTGGAAGGGCTATGACAAGGAGAGTCCAAGAAGTGGTATGGAGGCCAGCAGCAAGAGAAGGGCTTCATTCTCCAAATCTCTTCCTCCACCTTCTGAAACTTGGATTCCAGCAGGCTCTAACAGGAGCCGTGGTGAGGACAGGGTGGGCTGAGGCTGACCTGTGGGGCTCTGGTGTGTTTAACAGGAACCTCCTCAGGAGCTGGGTTCCCAGAGGCAGGGCTCAGCAGAAACTGAGATGAACTCTTTCCCCCACTGTCTTCTGTGTAGAAATCCCCATATTGTCCTGAACATTGACCTGGCGCCAACTATCCTGGACATTGCAGGCCTGGACATCCCTCCTGACATGGATGGCAAGTCTATTCTCAAACTTCTGGACACGGAGAGGCCAGTCAATAGGTGAGAACATCTGGGAGCTGCGAAGGGGGAGGAAAGAGAGGACATGTTCCTCAGTCCCCTTTGTGGCCACCCATCTGCTCATTCAGTCTGGGAAAGGGGCTACAACCAAACACACCACACAGACCTTGCCCTCGTGGAGCCGTAGACTGGCGGGTGAAGCAGCGCACATCCCTGTGCAATAATCCTCCCAAACAGTAGCTGAGCAAATCCCCAGACGCATGGTACAGATTGGATAAGGGCTATGAAGAGATCTCTGTATTCCAGATAAGCTCCATGAAGGACATGGCTCTTAAGTTGAGTCTAGAACGATGGTCAGGCTTTTGGATAGAGAGGAGAAAGGGGGAAACTGGAAAGATTCCAAGCTGGAGGGAGGGTAACCTGGCCATTAGAAAGGCCAAGCAGTACAGCAGAAGTGGTCTAAGGTAGTCCAGACTTCTCTCCTGGCCTTATAGCTAGGATTAATTTAGTGTAAGTGCCAAGACAATGGTCTTAAAGTTAAACGAGTTTGAGCCCCAGCTCTGACCCTTTCTTTGTGACCCCGGCCAACTGATATCTCTGAGCCTCAATTTTCCTCATGTTTAAAATGGGGATACTAGAGAAGTCGTGGGGAATAGTGGAAGCGGCTCCAGTTGTGGAATCAGAAGAAAGGCCTGGATTCAAATCGCAGATCTTCCATTTCACTAGCTTTCTGACCTTGGGCAAGTGGTTCACTGAAAAGTAGAGGGTTGGAGTGAGGGGACGTGTCTTCAAAACCCAGCCTTACTACTTACTACATATGTACCTCAGTTTCCTCATCTGCAAGAAGGACTAAGTCTATGACCCAATGAGCCATGATCCTGTAAGGCACATTGCCGCACTTGACCTCAGTTTCCCCATCTACAAGATGAGGGGGTTGCACTAGATCACCTTGGGGTCCATGAATTTGATTGGGGGATTTTACATCCTTATTTTCTCTAACCTCTAACGAAAATTTATCATTTAATTATTAAAAACATTATATTCTGAGAAGGGGTCCAGAGGCTCCACTAGACTGCCATAGGGAGTGCAGAACCCCGAGAGCTCATGTTCTCCAGCGTCTCTTCTCAGTTTTAAGAGTCCTGCGATCCTGCTTATTATAGTCTGTCTCATCCGCCAAGCTATGAAAATACTAGATTCTCTGCAAGACGATAGTGACATCTTGTGGGCTATCATGTAACTGCAGCCTTCAATCTTCTACTGTCCAGTCTAAGCTGCTGCCTGGCGCACCAGAAACTGGTCAGACCTCACCCACCCAGGACTGTTAGCTGTCCAGATCCTCTGGACGCTAAAGGAGAAACTGTGGGGGCACCAGTGGGTCCCCTCATCCCCTTCCTGAAGTTCATATCTTCTCTTGGCTGGATCCCTAAGAAATATGCTCCGTTTAACAGCCTGCTGTCAACGTCTGGAGTAGATGCCGCCCCATGCTGGGTCTTCCCTTGACCTCCTTGGAGACAATTTTAAGACGAAGGAATAGGAGGAAAGCTCATTCTTCAAAGAGCCTATTGCAGAGAATACAGAGGCTGCACGGGCATTAGTCCAGGCTCCGATATGGGCTCCTTCTGTGACCGTGGGCAAATGGCTTTCCTCTATGAGGCTTCAGTTTCATAGAGGGATGAAAATGTTTAAGCACTTATCAAGTGCCGGGCACTGTGCTAAGCACTGGGAATGTAAATGCAAGCTAGCAAGACAGTGCCTGCCCTCAAGAGGCTTGCCTTCTAATGGGCAACAACAACACATAAAGAAAAGCTGGAAAGCAGGGGATGAGGTTACTTTACGTAGGTGAATTCGGGTCAAAGATCAGTAAGGACAACAGAAGACCATCAGAACTGTGGTGCATTTATCACATCATAAAACAAATACCATAAAAGGTGGCTGGTGTTACAGAGGAAGCCGGAGGACCAGAGTGTGACGCCCAGTTCTGCCTCTTACTACCTGTGTGACAGCAGGGAGGGCTTTCTTTAGCTTCCCTAGCCATAACATGAAGGTTTTGTATTAAATCATTGCAAATGTCCCTTCCAGCTCTAGAAGAGATTTCAGGAGGGCCCTTGGCCCTGCAGATAGCACATTCCCATTTTCTACGAGGGCTAGCTCCACTGGGTTGGCAGATCCAAGGCCGGCCGACCCGGCAGGCTGTGGAGGGGATGGGCCCTGTGCTTGTGTTGTGAACTGATCTGCGTGTTCTACCTAGGTTCCACTTGAAAAAGAAGATAAAGGTCTGGAGAGACTCATTCCTGGTGGAGAGAGGGTAAGAAGGAAGTCTTTTAAAGAAACTAACTATAGGCAGTCATTCAACTATTAAGGGCAGAATGTCTACAGAATCTTGTGCCAGGGGAGATACAAAGTTGAGAAAAAAACATGGGCCCTGCTCTCATGAAGCTTCCAGTTTAGGAGGAGAACAATTATGTTACACAATATTACTTAAGTGCTTTGAGGACTGAATCCGTCTGAGCAAGTTCCTTATTGACCCGGAAGCTCAGGGACAGCTTCCTAGACAGGCTGGCATATGAAGATGGACTTTAAGAGAGGAGGAGATATGCCCTGGTGGTCATCTTTTTTCTCTAATGCGTCTTCAGTCTCTGACATGAAGGCACAGGTATAGAGAGATTAGCTTCTATAAGGAATAAGGGCCCTTTCTCTTTTGTGACTGGAGGGAAAGCAATTAACAAGCGTTAATTAAGTACCTACTATGTGCAGATCTAAATACAAACTGAGATAGTCCCAACCCTTCCAGTGCTTACTTCTCCTTGGAGGGAGCAGCACACAATACGTTGGTAGATAAATACAGTCAATGCAAAATAAATGCACAGTGATTGGTGGTGAGGTATGTTACTAACAGCTGAGGAAATAGCTGAAGGCCTCTTGAAGGAGAATGTACTTAAGCTGAGCCTTGAAGTGAGCTAGGGTTTTCAGAAAAAATGGCAGTAAAGAGGGATGGCATTCCAGGGGGGTGGCCTATACAAAGGCACGAAGGCAGGAGGTGGAATGTTGCGGGTGTGGAATAGCAACGGCCTATTTTGTTTTTGTTTTTTGTTTTTGCTAGGCCATGGGGTTAAGTGACTTTGCCAGGGTCACACAGCTAGTGTCTGAGGCCAGATTTGAACTCGGGTCTTCATGACTGCATGGACAGTTCTCTTATCTACTGCGTCACCTAGCTGCCCCTATTTGGCCTATTTTGACTGGAGTGTGGGGTGCATAAATCAGCTCACAAAGACAAACCAGCAGCCAGATCATAAATAACTATACATAGCAAAAAGAGAAGTTTGTGTTTTGTTATAAAGATGATAGAATTGACCATAAAGTGACACAACCAGACCTGTGCTTTAAGAATGTGAGTTTGGGGGCAGCTAGGTGGCACGGTAGATAGAGCACTGGCCCTGATGTCAGGAGGACCTGAGTTCAATCTGGCCTGAGACCAAACACTTGACACTTACTAGCTGTGTGACCCTGGGCAGGTCACTTGATGCCAATTGCCTTTCAAAAAAAAAAAAAAGAATATCAGTTTGGCTGATGTTTGGCCTGGTCCTGTAGTCCTTGCTGCTGGAAAGACTGAGGCTAGTGGATCACTTGAGTTCTGGAGTTCTGAGCAGCAGTAGGGCTGACACCAAGTAGGTTTCTGGACCAGGTCTGACACCAAGATGGTGGGACCCCAGGAACCAGGGGAGCCAGGCTGCCTAAGAAGGGGGCAACTGACCAGGTAAGAAAAATAGGGAAAGTTAAAACTTTGGGATCAGGTCCATAAGTGACTGCTGCACTTGTAGCCTGGGCAAGATGGGGAGACTGAGTCTTAAAAAAAATCAGTTTCACTATGTGAAAGATGGATTGGAGAGGGATCCAGGGAGACCAGTTAGGAGGCTTTTGAAGAGTCCAGGAGAGAGGTGAGGAGGCCTAAACTAGAGTGTTAAGGGTGTGAGAAGTGGGTTTATAGGAGAGATATTGAGATGGAATGGCAAATGATTGGATTGAGGAATGAGAGGAATAAATGAATGAATGAATGGTATATTAAGTACTTAGGATGCATCAGGCACTCTGAAAAGTACCAGGATACAAATACAAAAATTAAGACAAGAAGCTTTCATTCTAAAGTGAAGGCAACACAAAGGAGTGATAGCCAAGGAAAGGGTGCTATGGTCAAGGTGTAAAGGAGATTTCCCACAGTGAGGGGCCAGTTGAGGGGCTGCTGAGTGGAGTTGTAGGGTAATTGATTGACATGCACTCTAGCAATGGTAGCATGGGATTGATTACTGTTCCCAGAACTAGTTAGAAATTGAGATTAGAGAGGGGGACAAATTCCATAGTGTATGACATTAAAGTAGCTAGAGAGAAACACCATCATAATAGTGAGAGTGGACTAATTATACTAAATACTCACAAACTGGGCTAATGGTGGCCAAAAGAACAGTGTTGCCCTTGATGGGTGGCCCAGTGGATGGAGCACTGGCCCTGGAGTCAGGAAGACCTGGCTCTAAATCCAGCCTCCGACACTTACTAGCTGTGTGACCCTGGGCAAGTCACTTAACCTCTGTTTGCCTCAGTTTCCTAGCTGTAGAATGGTGACAATAACAACACTTATCTCACAGGGTTGATGTGAGGATTATAGAAGATATTTGTAAAATCTTTAGCGCTTAATAAATGCTTGTTCCTCACCCCTGAAAAAGACAGCAAAATAGGAAGAGGGGTGGGTGTAGGGTAGCAGAGGGGTGGGATCTGATGGTCTGAGATATTTGCAGGACCATGCTGGCAGAGTTTAGGCTCAGCAGAAATCTGCCCAAACCTGGGGCATCAGTGATAAGCACGGAGGTGCAAGGACCATTGGCGGTGAGAGGACGGAAGAAAGTGGATCATGTTTTCCTTCTTCCCGTGATGATTTCAAAGGCTTCATTGACAAGGAGCAATTTACTCTTCACATCACCAATGGCCATCGAGGGCTGAAATTAGCCAGAAGCTCCCAAAGCAGAGGGACTCCAGACACTCAGTAGTTAGTCAGCTAGCATTTATGAAGTACTTAAATACTTACTATGTGCCAGGCACTGTACTAAGTACTGGGGACACACAAAAAATGGCCAAGCTGAGACCTGAAGGAAGCTAGGGAAACTAGGAAATAGAAATGAGGAAGAGAATTCTAGGCAAAGGGGGACAGCCAGTAAAAATGCAGAGTCAGCAAGGAATAGCAAGGAGGCCCATGTCTCTGGACTGAGATTATGTGTAAGCAGATTAGAAAGGAGAGGGCCAGGCTATGAAGGGTTTTAAAAGTCAATCGGAGAATTTTATTTTTGATCCTGGAGACAATGAGAAGCCACTAGAGTTTGCTGAATCAGGGAAGAGCAGGAGTGACATGGTCAGACTTTCACTTAGGAAGATCACTTTGACAACCGAATGGAAGATGGGCTGAAGCAGGAAGACCAGCCAGCAGGCTACTTCAGTAGTCTGGATGCGGCATGATGAGGGTCTGCACCAGGGTGGGGTACTGTCAGAGGAGGGAAGGAGGCATATGGGAGAGATGGTACAAAGGAGGGGATGTCAGAGATTGACAAATGATTAGACACTGGGGGAGGGGAGTGAGAGAGAATGAGGAGGGGCAGCTAGGTGGCACAGTGGATAGAGCACTGGCCCTGAAGTCAGGAGAACCTGAGTTCAAATCCATCCTCAGACCAAACACTTGATGCTTACTAGCTGTGTGACCCTGGGCAAGTCACTTAACCCTGACTGCCTAAAAAAAAAAGAGAGAGAGAGAGTAAGGAGTTAGGATGATGCCTAGGCTGCAAGCCTAGCTAACTAGGAGGATGGTGATACTCTTAATAGTAAGAGGAAAATTAGAAAGAGGAAAGAGTTTAAGGGGAAAGGTAATGCATTATTGGACATGTTAGTTTAAGGTGTCTATGGGACTTTCAGTTCTTCAAGATGTCTAATAGGCATTTGGAGATGCAAGCAAGATGAAAGGTTAGGAGAGAGATTGGGTCATCTGCACAGGGATGATAAGTGAATCCACGGGATTCAATTGAGGTTATAAAGTGAAATATCATTGGGAAAGAAGAGAAGAGGGTCCAGCACACAGCTTTGGGGAACACCCACAGTTAGTGGGCATGCCCTGGACCTGGATGAAGATCCAGCAAAGGAGACTGAGTAGGAGTGGTCAGATAGCTAGGAGGAGTAGAACCAGGAGAAGGGAGAGTCCCTAAAACCTAGAGAGAAGAAAGTATCAAGGAGAAGAGGGTGTTTGACGGTGTCAGGCTACAGAGAGACCAAGGAGGATGAGGATTGAGAAAAAGGCCTGATCATTAAGAGATCATTGGTAACTCTGGAGAGAGCAGTTTTAGTTGGATGAGACTGGAAGCCGGATGGTAAAGTTAAGAAAAGAGGGGGAGGAGAGGAGGGGGAGGTGCTGATTGTAGAAAGGCTTCTCAAGGAATTTAGCGACCTGTTTTGGGAGAGGGAAATGGAAAGAAGGGAGTGGTCAGTGGGGGATGGAGAATGAGCTTTGAACAATGCAAGCAGGGGATCAGAATCGCTGAGATGGGGTGAGTAGAAAGGAGTGGAAGCTTGTTACTCATTGAGGAATGAGTTCTGGTCATTATCCTTGCCCACAGGGGTTCAGCCTAGGGGCAGGGGCTGTCCCAGGGTGTCAGGCAGGAAGGAAGAAGGGGTTAGTGTGGAGGGGGCCTGGAAAGGAGCCCTGTGGAGCTGAAGGTGTCCAGAAAGGGCGGCTCAGAACTCGGTCGATCAGAGGTCTTACATTTAGAAGAAAAACTATCTTTTTTCCTAACTTCAAATCAAAATGACAATTTTCCCTTGGGCCTGAGATGCAGAGGAAGATTTGTATGTATGAGGTAGACAGTTCTGGGAGAACTAAATCACTGTGTGAGCTTGGACAAATTACTTCTCTTTTCTCTGTTTCGGTTTACTCTCCTGTGAAATGAGGAGGTTAAACTAACCAGTCTTTAAGGTCCCTTCTAGCCAATATCCCAGCACTGACTGTTCTAAGCCCCTCCCAGCTTTAACATTCTGTGTTCTAAGGACCCTTCCAGCTCTGACATCCTGTGTTCT
>NW_020940358.1:26119475-26223151 GCF_900497805.2 Vombatus ursinus
CTGTGTTCTAAGCCCCTCCAAGCTCTGACATCCTGTGTTCTAAGCCCTTCTCAGCTCTGACATTCTGTGTTCTAAGGTCCTTGCCAGTTCTAACTGTCTGTGATTTCTCTTCTTTATAGAAAACTGCTTCATAAAAGAGAGAATGATAAGGTAGATGCCCAAGAGGAAAACTTCTTGCCCAAACACCAGCGCGTGAAGGATCTGTGCCAGCGAGCAGAATACCAGACAGCTTGTGAGCAGCTGGGACAGGTGAGGAGCGCAGCTGGGCAGCTGGCCCCCGGAAGGCCCTCGGTGGGGAGAGGAGACTCTTGGAACAGCTTCCATTCCCATTGAAGAGCTGATAACGAGGGCTTGCTTTTCTCGGGCACTCTGTGGTCGGTTACAAATTGCTTTATAGCAGTTATCCCAATTGAACCTAGTCAGAGGGCAAAGAAGAGGTAAGAGAGGAGGAAACTGAGTCCCAGAGGGAAGGAAGGCACTTTGCCCAAAGTCATACAGGTGACAGAGGCGAGTTTTGAATTCTTGTCCGTTGACGCCAAATCCAGCGCTCTTCCTTCCGCTCTCTTGGTGGCTTCTCTTCTCTGTGGATGTTAAAAGGCATGTTAGAGCATCTAGAAAAAGTCTGACCAAAAAGGA
The DNA here is from genome assembly GCF_900497805.2 of Vombatus ursinus. Classification (NCBI taxonomy): domain Eukaryota; kingdom Metazoa; phylum Chordata; class Mammalia; order Diprotodontia; family Vombatidae; genus Vombatus; species Vombatus ursinus. The sequence continues at coordinate 26,120,112 of NW_020940358.1, forward strand.
CTTATTGGGCACCTACTGTATGCCCAGCCTGGTGATGAACCCTTCGAGTGGCCTTCAGGGCCCCTTTTACCACCTGATCTCTGTTTATCTTCAGTACTTACCCCCTGTTCTAGTCAGGCTCATGGCCTTACAGCCCTTCAGCCCCCCGCCCTGACCCTGGTCCAACACACACACACGCACGTGCACACACACACACACACACACACACGTACACGTGTGTGTCATCTGTCTCCTGGGGACTGATGCGAACCCCACGTCTTGCAGAAGTGGCAGTGTGTGGAGGACGCCTCCGGGAAGCTCAAGCTTCACAAGTGCAAAGGACCCATACGGCTGGGGGCCAGCAGTGACGGCAGCACCAAAGGCTTCTCCAACCTCGTGCCCAAATACTACAAGGGCAGCGCCGAGGGCTGCACTTGCGAGGACAACGAATACAAGATCAGCCCTGTTGGGAGGAGGAAAAAACTCTTCTCCAAGAAAAGTGAGTGCCAGGGGCCGCTGGGGGGGTGGTGTGCTGAGGTGGGGGTGAGGCTCCTCCAGCTGCTTTCTTCTCTGCTGCAGGAAGGAAAGTGGGGGTGGGAGGGAGGCAAGGACCCAGGGAGTTTCACCAGTTAGACCACTTACCCCCAGCAAAGGCTGGTGCCCCCAGAAAGAAAGAACAAGGGTTTAGAGGTTCAGAGGACAAGGGGGTGCAGATCACTAAGCATTTGGGGATTAGCAAGCTGTGTTCTGGTCATATGGTATTTTCTGCTATCCAGTGTCTGCTGCATTTCAAATAACTCAGTGACTTCAGAACCACAGACTCCCAGATTGTCTGAGTTGGGAGGGAGTTTAGAATACAGAATGTCAGAGCAGGGAGGGGGCTTAGAACACAGAATGTCAGATCTGGAAAGGGCCTCAGAACACAGAATCTCAGAGCTGGGAGGGCCCTTAGAACACAGAATCTCAGAGCTGGAACAGAACATCAGGGCCAGGAGGGACTTGACAATATGGCATTGCAGTTAAAAAGTGCCTTAGATCCAATCTCCTCATCTACAGAGGAGTGAAATAACGCCAAGAGGGATTATATAAGTCGCCCAAATCCATATGGCAATCTATGTACTAGCTGAACTGGGCCTATGACTTAGGTTCCTTGACTCCTGGAGCATTGGGACCAGGATGAATGGTCACTGGTGATATGTGTGCTGGGCATTTTAGAAAAGAATACCTCCAGAGGAAGCACAGAGAGGGGAGGATGATCTTAGTAGAGATGGAGATGGGGCAGACTTGAGAAGTCAGTGGCGAACATTATTTCTGGAATCAAAAGACCTGAGTTCAAAACCACTGTCTCCTACTTACTGACGTATAACTTCAGGCAACTTAACCTCTCTGGCCCTTAGTTTTCTCCTCTATAAAACAAGGGGTTTAGGACTGGATAATCTATAGGGTCATTCCAGCTCTAAATCTTATGGTGCCCCTCTAATAGACATTGGCTCTTCATCAGAATGGACATCCCATCAGGGTAGCTCTTGCAGAGCTAGGCCTTACGTGCCTTATATGTAAAGATTATTCTCACCTTTGGGCAGCTAGGTGGCCCAGGGGAAAGAGCACTGGACGTGGAATCAGGAAGACTCACCTTCATGAGTTCAAATCCAGCCTGAGACACTTATTAGCTGTGTGACCCTGGGCAAGTCACTTAACCCTATTTGCCTCAGGTTCCTCATCTATAAATGAGCTGGAGAAAGGAATGGCAAACCACTCCAGTATCTCTGCCAAGAAAAACCCAAATGCGATCACAGAGTCAGACAACCAGCAGTTCTCATCTTCCCTGCCCCATGCATGCCCACCTCAGCAAGGTGAAATCCAAGTCCTCTAGGGCAGTTGGCCTTGCTCCTTCCCAAACCCAGGCTCTTTCCCAGGCCTGGCCCCGGCTCCCCTCTGACTCAGATAAATGTGCCCATTTGAAGGATGGAGTGTGATTAGAAGCGGCAGGCAGCAGCCACCAGCCATCGCTTCTCAGCCATGTTTCTTGCCTCTCATCCCACAAACGCAGGTCCTCAATTATTTAGCAGATTAGTCTTTCTCCATAATGACCTGGCACGCGCTTCAAGACAAGAGGCTTCCAATTGATTTCCCCCCATTATATTTCCTCGCAGGCTGATTACTAACTACTAAGCTAATTTTTTTTAGGTGAATAAAATTATTGGCTCCAAGATTGAATTACACAGCGACACACTCTCTTTTAAGTATGCAGCATGGTAGATAATCTTTAAATAATATGAGAACTTGGGACTCAATTAAGCTTTTTTTTTTCTCCTTAAAAAAATGCAAAGAAAATAAAACTCATAGTAACCCGAGGGTTGATTTACTAGGCAGGGCCCCCAGCCGCCCCCCAAGAAATGAAGCTTTGAGAACTGGGTGTAGACACGTTGGGGGGGGGGGTGGCACCCGATCCAGTTTGGCTGAAACATGAGAGTATTCAAGGGGAAAGGATTCGAGGTTGGCTAGTGAGGTAGGTTGGAAGCCAGACTGTGGAGGGCTCTGAATGCCAGTGAGGATCATGGGATTTGGATCTGGAAGGAACCTTAGTGATCATCTAATTAATTCAATGAAATGCTTAAGTAGCAGGTTGTGCAGTAGAATAGAGTGCTGGCCTTGAAGTCAGGAAGACCTTGAGTTCAAATCCTGCCTCAGACACTTTCCAGCCGTGACGCGGGGCAGGTCACTTAATCTCCGTGTGCCTCAGTTTCCACATCTGTAAAATAAGGTGTTGGATTTTGTGGCTTCCAAGGTCCCTGCCAGCTCTGAATCTATGATTTTAAGGAGGAGGGAAGCACCTGAGACTTCCCCTCACCAACGCCCCTCACCCCAATTTGTTACAACTATCATGAAGTAAGGCCCCTTTCCATTAGGTTTATAAGATTTACAGCAGAGTGTTCTCTAATTGCTCTAATTGAGTCTTCTCATTTCATAGAGGGTTAACCTTGAAGCCCTTGCCCACTGCCACACAGTAGCAGAGCCAGGATTCAAACCCAGGACCTGTGACTCCAATCCCCATGCTCTTTTTACTCTGCCACATTGGCAATGAAAGTTGATATAGTCAGACAGTTAAAAAGATTCATCCGGCCTCAGTAGGTCCTGTGAATAGAAAAGAAACATAGATCAAATCCCAATTTTGCTGCATGGCTGTGCAAAGACACTTCACTAAAATCCCTCTGTTTCCATTGTAAAAATTTAGTCCCGCAATCGAGAAAGATTTTGTAAACCTTCATGGGGTCTACTGTTGGTGACATTTTCCCAGGCCACACACCAGGCTCGCTAGTATAGGCCTCAGAGAGGAGGGGAACCCAGGACAGAGCTAGCCTGTCTCCGCTCCTGTGAACATGATTCACATTGTCCCAATCACAGTTCAAGGTAGTTAGTCCGTCAGCCTACAAGCATTTTTTAAGCATTTACAATGTGCTACGTACATGGTGCCAAGTGCCAGGGATGCAAAGAAAGACAAAAACAGCCCTTGCCCTCTTGAGATGTACATTTGGGGAATGGAGGTGGGTGGGGGAGGTGAGATGACATGTAAATAACTAAATACTTACGAGATAAACGTATGTGTGTATGTATGTATATGGAAGGTTATCTCAGAAAAGAAAGTTTAGTAGCTACTGGGAAAACCAAGAAAGGCTGCCTGACTAAAGGTGGAATTTGAGCTAAATCTTGAAAGAATCCATCTAGGGACATCTAGGTGGTGCAGTGGATAGAGCACCAGCCCTGGAGTCAGGAGGACCTGAGTTCAAATCTGGCCTCAGACACTTACTAGCTATGTGACCCCGGGCAAGTCACTTAACCCTGTTCACTTCAGTTTCCTCACCTGTAAAATGAGCAGGAGAAGGAAATGGCAAACCGCCTGAGGGAGGGAGGGAGGGAGGAAAGAAGGAAGGAGGGAGGGAGGGAAGGAAGGAAGGAAGGAAGGAGCAAAACAAAGAAATCTCAGAAGTAAGGCAGGAAAATAATTATGCATCCGGGGCAGCCAGGGCAAAGGTACTTAGTTGGGAAGATAGCATGATGTTTGAGGAATGGATCAGAGGGCGTGGAAAAGAGGATGGTGAGACTGGAATCATCTCTGAAAGGGAGGGCTGGGATGCAGCTCATGTCAATGGAGGACCAGAGTTTTAGGCGAGCACTTAAAATGTTTGTGGATGGATTCTGAAAATGCTACATATGGCCTTGTGACTAGAAATGCCACTTGAGGCGATACTAATTAACACTGGGAGAAGGGAGATACTAATAAACTATGTGACCTTGGGCAAGTCATTTAACCTAGCTACTTCGTCTTTAATATGAAGGAGCTGGACTGAATGATCTCTAACAATCCATCTATTTCTAGGCAGTCAACCAACACGTACTTATTAAGTGCCAGACAACACTCTTCTAGGGGGTCTTTCCTTCAAGGAGCTTACGTTCTATCAGGGGAGAGACTTACTATACCGAGCCCACTTCAGTCAAGCCCAGAGTTTATACACCTACCAGCTGGAAGTCAGACGGAAGATTCGGGCTCAGCCACCCAACAAAGCAGCAAAGCTGCTTTGGCAGGGACCCCGAGTGGCAGACGCTGAGTGATGGGGGCTCTCAGAGAGTTAATGGAACATACAGCTCTGGTCTTTGTTCTTGTCAGAGCCAGGGTTTATGGGCTCATAATAAGCCATTAACTTTTTTTATGTGTATGAATCATTGTCACCAGACCCCCTGTGACAGTGGCTTCCCTGTGAATGAGGGCTCCTTCAGGGACTTAGTGGCAGGGGACAGCTAGTAAAAGAACTGTGGGGTGAGCAGAGGGGGTAACTCAGAGGCTGGAGGATGCTGGGTCTGCATTCATTGTATTCCACCCCCTCAACTGGCTTCATCCCTAGGGCTGTGCTTCGAAGTCATTGAGAGCTCACTACATTTACATTGAGAGCTCACTACTTGCCCTGGCCAACCAACTATGCTTAACCATGCCATCTTCTTGCAATTCCTCATTCTTCCTTCCCACCTCTACATTTCCATTTCTTGGCAGCTCTGGAAATAGTAATTAAATCAACCCTACCATTATTTCTGGAAAGGGTGTACCAATTGATTACCCTAGGGCTCCATTTACCATCTATACCCGTGACTTTCCAAACCAAAACAGCTTTCCCAGGCCACCATCCCCTAGCCCTCTCCCAAAATATGTGATCCATTGGCAGATCCTGCCTGGAGACCCCTTTGACAATACTAGCCATCCTTGCCAGATTGTGGCAGAGACCCGCAAATGCAAAGGGCTGAAGGAAAGCATCCCAGCCCTGGAAAACTTCCTGTCCAAATTGTAAAAGCTCTTTCCAACATCAGTTCAAACTCCTGTCGGACCCTCGTATAACACCAATGTAGCAAATTGTTAAAACTGCAGTGACATCTCTTTGCATATACTTAATTAATTCATAGCAACTTGAGACTTTCAAAACACGTTGATATTCGGCCTTTCCGGTTTCTGTGTTGCACATGACACATTTGGGGCTCGCTTGGTGCCATGTCTTGAGACATTTCCACTCAATGCAACTTGAGTTGCCTGTTTCCATATTTATTCAAGTCTTCAAAGAGGCAGAAAAAGTGTCTCCTTTGTAGGGTATATTTGGCCGGGGGAATGGGTTGGGATAGGTACCTAACTTTTTTTTCATTTTTCAAAGGGAAACACAGTGCCCCCCAAATTGCAAATGAGTGCATTAAGAGTTTTTGCTTGGGTAGATGGCCTGTAGTGAGATCTTTTGGAAGGGTGAGGGGAAAGTAAAAGAGATAATAGTTGGCCAGAAACTAGAAGGCAAGAAAATTTTGTGCAGTGTGATTGTCATCGTGAACATCTATAGATGTATTAGTGCCATTGGAATAATAAATTTGTTGTGATGATGAATGTTAAAAAAAATGTGATCCTTAAAGGAAGAGACTATCTCTCCTTTGTACTTGTTACACGTAATAAATACTTAATAAGTATTTCTTTATTCAGTTATCTCACTTTTCATTAACCCCCATAGACAAAACACAAAACTCCCTGGGTAGTTCCCACCCCAGGCCAGGGGAGTTCGGAGAAGGAGACATGGGAAGAGTACAGGGCACAGATTTTTTTTTAAATCACCTTCATAGGTTTTCTTCCAAAGTATTTCTCAAGCCGCCTCCTCACCCCCTACCCTCCTATAGGCCAACTACATGCAAAAAGAAAGAGGTGGTCACTGACCTTCACAAATTTAGGGGAATGAGGGACAAGAAGGTGAATGACATGGCCTACCTTCTGTCTAACTAGTTGTCAAGAAAGAATATATGAGGGGGCAGCTAGGTGGCACAGTGAATAGAGCTCTGGCCATGGAGTCAGGAGGACCTGAGTTCAAATCCAGCCTCAGACACTTAACACTTACTAGCTGTGTGACCCTGGGCAAGTCACTTAACCCCAATCACCTCCCCAAAAAGTGGGAAAAAAAAAAAGACTACATGGAACTGGCAGTCAGGAGGCCTGGATTCTGTGCTCAGCTCAGTCATTAGCTTGTTGGGGGCCTCTGAACAGTCAGTCAATCAACTAGCATTTATTAAGCACCAGAGATGGTTAAGTGCCAGGGATGCACATAGTCCCCGTCCTCAAGGAGCGCATATTCTAATGGGAGAATACAACATATCAAGAATCATGTACCTGCAAGGTAAATATGGAGCCAGGTGGTAGGTCACCTGAAAGGGGTAGGAATTAGTAGCTGGGAGGACCAGAAAAAAGGCTCCCCTAGAGAAGGGGGGCTCGAAGCAGCTGCTTCCACTCTCTGGGCCCCAGGTGCTTCTTCTGCAATACAGATTTGCTGAACTGAATGAGTTTCAAGATCCCCCCCTAATTTTATGGTTGTGGGGTTTGGTTTCTAGTTTTGTCTCTGCTATTTTTAAACTCAACCCTATTTTCTAAAAAAAGAGAGAAGGTCTGACTGTCAGCAGTTGGAAGGCATGCTACCTTAGCTAATCTTGTTGGCTTTAGGATGAGGCAGGCTTGGAGGGGAGAGGAATAAGCTAGAAAATGTGGAGGGGGAAAATGACCCAATTGACGTAACAAAGAGAGCGCTAGATTGGGCCTAGTTTTAAATCCAGGTGCTCTTACGTAGTAACTCCTCTGGGCCTCAGTTTCCTTCTCTGTAAAACAAGGAAGCATAAGGAGCTAAAAAGATGACAGAGGTTTCCAACACAGGAGGGAGGGAAGAGGATGAACAGACCGGTCCTGAGGAGGACTGCAGAGACACATTCACTTTGCAGAATACAAGGCCAGCTATATCCGGAACCGCTCGATCCGTTCTGTGTCTATCGAGTTGGATGGGGAGCTTTACAGCATGGGACTACAGCCTAGGAATGTCACCAGGCGGCACAGGCTGGAGAGTGGAGGGGCCCCTGAGGACCAGGAGGACAAGGATGGCGGCAGCGAGTTTAGCGGCACTGGGGACCTTCAGGAGTACGCAGCCCCCAACCTCATCAAAGTAACCCACAGGTGAGGCTGCTTCTGAGACAGCCCCGCCCGGTGCTGGCTCTGCGGCTTCTCTGGAATGGGGAGCGATGGAAGGAAGCTGAGCACCCCTGGAATCAGGGCTGTGTGGAGGGTCTGAGGTGGGGAGGGACTGGCTCTGTGCATACAGAGAACTGAGCACTCATCAGAGGCTTTAAAATGTGCAAGTCCCCCGAGGTAGGATGTTCTCCTTTCAGTGACATTGTCTCTTTCCTCCACCCAACTTGGACAGGTGCTACATCCTGGAAAATGACACTGTCCAATGTGACCTAGACCTGTACAAGTCACTGCAGGCCTGGAAAGACCACAAGCTACACATTGACCATGAGGTGAGTGGCCCCTAGGCTCAGTTATCAAGGCACCTTCTGACTCCAAAGCAGGACCATAGGACTATCCTTAGACAACAGAGAATTGAATGTTGGAAGGGTCACTCTTGGAGGATCGTCAAACCTAAAAAGGAGAAAATGGGCACACTTTTCTGCAAAGAGTCACTGGTTGGAGAGGGTGATGGGAGGGAGAAATGGAGGTTTTTAAAGAATAGGATTGGGGTGGATGAGGAGGACAAGCATTTGTCATGCACCCAGCATTGTGCTAACCACATTACAGTATTACCTCATTGTGAGGTAGGTGCTATTATCTCCATTTTATATTTGAGGAAACTGAGGCAGGCCCAGTGAATTGTCCAGGGTCAGATGGCTAATAAATGTCTGAGGTCATATTTGAATTCAGGCCTTTCTGACTCCAGCCCTGGTGTTCTATCCACTGAGTCACCTAGCTGCCTTGAGAGAAATAAAGAGAGAAAGGTCACATAGTATAGTAATCAACTACTCAATCAATAAATATTTACTAAGCACCAATTATGTGCCAGGAACTTGGGCTACAAAGACCAAAAATGAAGCTTCTCAAGGAACAGAGAATTCTATCTGTCAGGGAAGACAAGTACATGTACAGAATATATATGGAATAAATGCAAAAGAAATATAAAAACAAAGTTAAGGGCAATAAAGGAAGGGCAGTAGCAGTTGGAGGGATTCGAAAAGGTTTCAGGTGGAAGGTGGTGCTGGAGAGCTGAGTCTAGAAGGAAGAAATGAACTCCACGAAGCACAGGTGGGGAAGAAATGCACTTTGGACAAAGGGGAGGGCTGGAGGTGGGGAGGGCCAGAAGTGGAGTACTGTGTATGAAGAACAGAGAAAAGCCTAATTGCGCAGAATCATAGACTCAGTCAGCATTTATTTAGCATCTTTTACGTGCTGAGCACTGAGCTGAGTACTGGGAATACAAAGAAAGGGGAATAAACAAACAAAAACTGTCCCTGGGCTCCAGGAGCTCACAGTCTAATGGGAGAAGACTCCATGCAAACAGCTAAGTACAAAGCAAAAATGCATACAAAGTAGTCTCAGAGAGAAGGCACTAGCATTGAGGAGGATCAGGAAAGCCTTCTTGCAGAGGGTAGAATTTTAGTTGAGATTTAACGGAAGCCAAGGAAACCAGAAGGTAGATGTAAGAAAGGTGGAGTGTTCCAGGCCAGTGAAAATGCCCAGAGTGGGAGATGGGGTCTCTGAGGATGGCAATGAGGTCAGCATCACCGGATTGCATATTACAAGAAGGTGGGGAGGTGAAGGTGTAAGAAAGGTTGGATGGGGCCAGATAATAAAGAGCCAAATCAGATTTTCATATTTTATCCTGGAAGCAATGGGGGGCCTGATGTGTATTGAATAGGGAGGTGGCATGGTCAGACTTGCACATTGGGAAAATCAATCTCATAACTGTGTGGGGAGGATGAAATGGAGTGAGGAGAGACCAGTAGCTGGCTAGCACAATAGTGTGGAAGATGGAGTAAGGTATAATGAGGCTAGAAATATACCATGGGGTAAAGCTGGGGAAGGAATGTTAAAGCCAAAGTAGAGTATTTTTTTTTATATAGGAAGGCAATAGGGAGCCGCTGGAATTTATTGAATAGGAGAGTAAAATTGCTTTGCACTTAAGAAAAATCATTTCAGCGCTAGAAGAACATTAAACTTGGAGTTATAAGGTTCGAGTTCAGCTCTCAGCCCCAACACTTACTAGGTGTATGACCATGGGCAGGTTACTTCTTCTCTCTGGGCTTCAATTTCTTCCTCTACCATTTGAAGGGATTGGACTCAATCTCTATGATTCCTTTCTGCTTTGACATTCCTTAAGTATGATTGGGAGGTGGGACAGTTTACCATCTCTAAGAATTCTTAAATCCTCACCTCTGGTCTCATCCTTCTTAAAGTTAGGAAGAAGAATGAAGTGACCTCTGGAGATGCCCATCACTTTTCACAGTTGTGACCAAGGATATCAATAGTGTAGGGAATGATGAAAGAGCCCCCTCTCCATTCACACTGGAGACTTATGGGGGCTAACTCCTTTTGCCCAACCTAAGTAGAAACCTAACTTTGAAGCTATCTTTAAACAATGTCCATTTTTGTGTGCTACAGTGGAGGGACTGCTGGGGCCCAGGGCTAAGGAGCTCTGCGTAGAAGGCATCAGCCTCAGAGGTTTATGGGTCTCCGGTCTCTCCAACGGTCTTGCCTTTCCTCAGATTGAAACACTCCAAAACAAGATTAAGAATCTTCGAGAAGTTCGAGGTCATCTGAAGAAAAAGAGACCAGAAGAATGTGACTGCAGTAAGATGAGGTAGGAGGCAGCTGGGCATTCTTGAGGCATCATGGGCTTTCAAGCTATTCAACACTTCAGAGGAATGTCAAGGGAAGGGCAGGCAACATGCTTTAAAGCTGTAAATATTGTTGGAGGCCGCCCTGTCTGAAAATAAGGGGAGCCAGTTTTTGAACGGCCAAGCTAAAAACGCTTCTCCCTTTTAGTTAGGGGCTGGCCCCTGCACTCACTTGATGGGGCAGGATAAAGGGTTCCCAGGCAATTAACAGTCCTCAACATAGGGGCCCCTCTGCTACCAGATTTGTGTGATGCTTTCTGAGCGACCTTAACACCACCCCCAAACAGCACCCCAGGTTCCACCTGATAAGAAGCAGATAGCTTAAAGAAGACAACCTTTGGGGACAGTTTGATCTAGAAGGACGTAGCTGACTGGCCCGTCACAGAGCTGCTAGCTTGGGTGAATGTGAATTTGAGAAACGCCCCAAAAGCCTCAGATGCGAGTCACTATGCAGTGATCTGAGCTTGGGAAGGAGGCCTGGGAAAAGTCCTCTCTGCGCACCTTTGCCTACATAGGATAGCCATCTGTCTTGGGGTTAAATTCATGCCGTCCACCCTAGCACCACAGGTTCCCTGCCTTGAGTGCTACAACACACGGGCGTAGGCTGCAACTGTCATCAGCCATCCCCCCACAAGAGGACAGCCCCCAAATTTGGGGTCTTGTCCCTGATGAACCCTATCTAGCCCCACATTAAGCCTCAAGAAATGCCTGCCTCATTGAGTGGTTTTGAGGAAAGTACTGTGTAAGTCGTAAAACATGATATCAATACATAAATTATTGGGTATTTAGGCCTAAGTGACCTCTCAGCTGTTTTTATGATCCTATCTGATCTTCCACCCAGAAGCTGGTTATGATTTTGCAATATATGATCAGTACCACTAGAGGTCACTATCACCTCAGTTCTATCACTACTGGGAACCTAGAAGGAATCTTAAATTAGAAGGCTGAGGTCTGCCAGGGAAAATAACTCCTATCAGCTAGGAAGAGAGCCCAGACTAAAATCTCAGCCTCTGATAACTGACTGGGCTAATGTACTTTCTACTTTTGAAGAGCTGGAAGTTCCCCTATACATATAACCCTGATTCTAGATAATTGGAGCTGAAATTTACGATTATTTCTGTGAAACCTGGACAGGAAAGTTTGGTTTGTTTGTTTTTTAAATTATACAGAGAAACTCCTGGGGATTGTAGGGAGAATTACCATTTAGTGAATACACTGGTTTTGTATGTAGAGATACTGGTATGTATGTATAACCATCCATCTTATATCACTATCCTAGTGAGTGGCTGAATCCAAAAGGGAGTCATTAATGGTTCCGTATCATATCATACCCTCAAAGGAGATCTCCAATGGAAGGCCCCCAGGGATCTGTCCTTGGCCTGATGCTATCTTACTGATTACTCAGTGACTTGGATAAAGGCAGAGATGGCTTGCTTATCAAACTTACGAATGACACAAAGCTGGAGGAGGGATAGCTAAGGCGCTGAATAATACAAATCAGGACTCAGGAAAATATTGTTAGGCTAGATTATTGGGCTGAATCTAATTAGATGAAGTTTAATAACTTAGTAATCTTGGGTTCAAGATTGGGGTGGGGGCAGAGGAGAGAAGCATGGCTCTACAAGTTGTTGAACAAAGATGCTGGTCTCTTTTTTAGTGGACTGCAAGATCAGTATAAATCAGTATTTAATGTGTCAGCCAAATGAAAATTAAAGAGGTATAGTGTTCAAGCAGAAGGAGGTGATATTCTCCCCACCACCACCCAGTACTCTCTGCCCCAGCCAGACAACATCTAGAGTATTGTATTCCTAGGGGCAACATTCGGGGAAAGACATTGATAAATTGGAAAGTATCCAGAAGGCAAATAGGATAGTGAAGGGTTGCAAGTGCAACATGTATAAAGATCAACTAGATGAACAAGGGTTGGTTTAGGCTGGAGAAGAAGGCCTGAAAGAGCACTTGCTAGCTGCCTTCAGGCTTCTTGAAGGGGTGTCATATGGAATAGACTTGTTTTTCCAGGCACGAGAGAGCAGAAATGGGAGGAATGGGTAGCCACTACAAAGAGACAAGTTTAGGCTTGCCTTGATATAAAGAAAAACTTCTTAACAATTAGAGCTACCCCAAAATGCTTCAGAGGTCGGCATTCCATTTCATGAAAGGGCTTCAATAAAAGGCTTGGTAGTGATCTGTTGGGCTGGATTAGACTTTGAGATGACATTCCGATATATACCTGATACATAGATATATATGGGTTGTTGGGTCCAAAGGCTGGCCCAGCCTAGGAAAAAACATGGGGTCTGTGGACAATGGGATATGGTACACTGTTAAGTGGAGCAGCTTCTAAGTACAAATTCTGTTTTCCAGCTACCAGGCTAAACACAAGGGCAGAGTCAAGCACAAAAGCTCCATGCTACATCCTTTCAAGTAAGTGGTATCTGGCTCTGGGAGACACTTCAGGACCCAGACCTACTGCCTCTGAGAGATAAGCAGAATTCCAAGCTGGTTTCCTTGGCAAGGAAGTTAGAAGGGGATGGGGAGGATTCAGTAGGCGGCATCCATTCTAGCCCTACCTTATTTCTTAAAAAAGAGAGGTCATAACCTCGTTCCTTCTTAAATAGCATCCCATGATGTTTCCTACCCTACATTCCATAGGGGTTCATCTCAAAAGAAAACCCCATAACGGGGATTCAGGGAAAGACTGGATGCTCTCTAACGTCCCTTCCAACTCAAGTTCAGGATTTCCCTTACGGGCCCATAAAAGGCATCTGTGGTTGGTCGCCTTTTAGTCATCTAAAAAATGGTTGCAACTTTCTAAAATGTTAACATTCATAGAAAAGGAAGAAAAAGACGAAAAAGACATGCGCTGACATAAATCTGAGGATGGGATTGAGTGGGGAAGGGAGCATTCTATTTGGGTTCTTTCAAATGCCAATTATAGGTGGTAGTGGTAGGAACTGTGTTCCTACCTAGTTCTTTTGTGTCACTTTAAACCAGGGAGTCCCAGAAAGGGACTCAGTTTCTTCTTCCGTCAGAAGGTGGCCAGATAATTCCCACAATACTTTCAACTATGATCTCCAATTGGAATTAATCCAGAAGTGGAATAGGCCACCTGGGCTGATACCTACTGGGCAAAGCATCTAACTTCTCTGAACTTGAATTTCTTCATCTGTAAAATGGGGATATACTTGTATAATCCCTACCTCACAGAGTTAGCTGGCTCCCCTGTTCAGAAAGGTCTCTGAATGACCACTTGTCAGATGTAAGACAGAGGTGTCAAGGCATGAGCATCTCAACAACTCCCGAGTGTAGCTGGAAACCAGATTAAAATGGAATTGGGAAATATTTAACAAAATAAATACAGCTACAGTAGAACACAGATAATGTTCTAAGTCAGTATGCAGCCTCAAGGATAGTCACATCTGTCCCTCCCTGCCTTTTTCTATTTGAATTTGACCCACTCCTGTAGAAAGGAATCCAATTCAGGTGTGGAGTGAACAAAATGATTCCTTCTAGCTCTGAGATTCTGTGGTAGCAAGTGTCCCAAGACACAAGACAGCTATAGTGAGGATCCAAGTCTGCTCTGGGTGGCTACCAATGACACCTCAAAGCCAAAAAAGGATCTTTTGTGGGGAGACTGGATTATGCTGAATGGTAGGCAGTGCCTTGGATTTCTCTCTCATCTTCCTTTCCCTTTCCATCTCCCCCTCCCCTGTGGGGCTCCTGAACGAAGGAAAGCCATGCAGGAGAAAGACAAGGTATGGTTGCTGAGAGAACAGAAAAGAAAGAAGAAACTCCGCAAGCTGCTGAAGAGACTGAAGAACAATGACACCTGCAGCATGCCTGGACTCACCTGCTTCACCCACGACAACCAGCACTGGCAGACAGCTCCGCTGTGGACCCGTAAGTGAGCCCTACAGCCCAGAAGGCACTACATCCCAGCTACCGTTAGCACCCAGTATTACCTGAGTCCTTGGTGTAATAACTTTCCCCCCTAATATTTCTTAAAGCTTGCTCCCTATTTTCATATGCATGATTGAAGCTCGTTCCTTATAACTGTGTGAAGTAACAGAAAGCGCCCTGGGCTTACAGTTCAAAGACTCAGTTTCCAGGGCCCACTCAATCATTTACCGGATCACCTTGGGCCAGGCATAGTTCCTCCCAGCTCCAACATCCAACTGAGGGAGAAGATGAGGATGAAACGAGATAAAGGATGTGATTATTATCCCTATTTAACATCTGAAGGGAACTGGTACAGAGAGGGGGAAATGACTTGCCCCAGGTCAACTAAGAGTGCTGGATGTAGTCTAAATCTTCAGACTTATTCCCTTTTACCACACAAATCCTGGCCTATCTAAAAGACAAAGTGGCAACAAAGAGGGGAGAGAGCATTTTAATTCATTTCCATTGCAGTTATCCAGCTAAGGTTCCATACCTTAGTGATCTCTAGGCTGGTAGCATCCCCAAGGACAAAATCTAAAGGAAACCTGCTATTTTATAACCAGGGGGTAAGGATTTGGGTCACAAAGCTGTCGTTCTTGGGTCAGACTCCTAGAGGAACAGGTCGGCTGTCCCCCTGCCCTTCACCTCTTGCAGAATGGCTCATGCTTCTCACCACACAACTAATTTTTTTTTTTTTTGGTTGCAGTGGGGCCTTTCTGTGCCTGTACCAGTGCCAACAACAACACATACTGGTGCATGAGGACAATCAATGAGACACACAACTTCCTGTTCTGTGAATTTGCTACAGGCTTCCTGGAATATTTTGATCTCAACACTGATCCCTACCAGGTATGGGATTCACTATTTTAAGTACTATCAATCTCATCTATTTAATTAAGTAGTTTTCAGTAGGAAGTATCATGATGCTGCAGGGAATTGAGCTTCAACTTTCCAGTGAAGGGTTCAAATACAAGGCACCTGGGTGATGAAACCTATGTTATACAGCCAACTCAAGTGGCTAAGGAACTCATTCCAAAAGGAGTCACACCAATGGTTGATGGTCATTTTGGAGGGTCCCAAAACATCTGTGTAGTTTAACATTTTTATCAGTGACTTGAATAGGCATGAATTGAATGTTTATTAAATTTCTGGATTAATTCAGCAAGCATTTATTAAGCACCTACAATATACACGGCATGTTGGCAATATAGAAACAAAGTATCTAGTCCTTGCCTGGGGTTGGCGGGGGGTATACCTTATGTTCTACTCAGGGGATATGACATTCAACAGACAAACTAAATGCAATTTGAGGAGGGAGAACATACTTCCAACTAGGTGAGGTCAGGGCAAGTTTCTCATAGGACGTGGCACTTGAAATGACACTTTGAAGAAAGCTAAGAAGCAAAGATGAGTGGCGTTGGTTTTATTATTGTTTTCAGAGGTAAGAGTTGGTGTCATGGAATGAATGAAGATGGCTGGGAAGTAGTGTGGTGAGTCTGAATCTAGGCTAGTGAATACTTAGCAATCCGAAGCCCCGTGTTCCTATATGCTCAGAGATCAGAAGCTCAAAGTTCCAAGAAAGACTGAATCAGAACCGAAAAACCTTTGGTAGGCTGGCACATTAGGCCAACTCTGATAAGATGATATTTATCACTATCTTGGGCTTGGGTTCGGAAATTAATTTCACAAACTTGGGAGGTAGATAGTGGGAAGAAATAGAACTCAAAGGTCTGGGAGGGCTGTTCACAGTTCATCTGAAAAGGTCTGAGAGTTTTAGCATATTGCAATCTCCGTCATGAGTGTCCTAGGCTTCATTAACATGAAGGACTAGGGAATCTACAGTCCCACTGTAAACTACTCTGGTACAATCACAACTATGACATGTTCAGTTCTGAGCACCACACATTAGAAAGGTCACTGATGAGCTGTAGTGTGTCCAAAGAAAGGGGAAACAAGCTGGTGAAGGGCTTCCAGTCCATGTCACATGTAAACAGTATTCATCAGGAGGCAGAGGTCTCTAAGGAAAAGTTTCCTAACCTTTAGAGTAACCTAAAAGTGGAATTGCCTACTACTCTCAGTAGGAGATATCCTACTAGATATGTGAGTGACCAGGAGAGAGGTGGGGAGTTTAGCCTGGAGGATACTGGGCAAACATGACAACTACAGTCTCCAAGGGCTTGAGGGGGTGTCACACAGAAGAGGGAAGGCACTTTCCTGGCACCTCAGGGAAAAATTAGGTAGGAACAATGAATGGAAGTTACAAAAGCCACTCTAGATTTGATGTGATGAAAAATTTTCTAACAATTAGCAATCTCCAGAAGTGAAATGGGCTACCTTGGAAGGGACTGAGTTTCCCTCCCAGGAAGTCTTTAAACCAAGGCTTAAGGAGTACTTTTCAGATACATTCCACAGATTCAAGTTGGACTAGACACCCTCTAAGGTTCTTCAGAACTGGGAGTCTGATTCCAACTTCGCAAATGTGTGACCTGAGTGCGCCAAGTCACTTCTCTCTGGGCCTCAATTTCCTCTACTATCAAATGAGAGGAATGAGTTGGATGTCTTCTGAGCTCCAGATGACCAGCAAGAGATCCATGCTCCTCTGACTTGACAGAAATTCCGGTCAGTTGTTTGTTTGGGGTTCACGGGTGTAGGAAATCCGCCAGGACAGGCTCTGCAGATCAGGGTCAGTTGTCTGAGGGCACGGAGAGGTTAAGCGACTTGGCCAGACCACACAATTAGGCAGTGTCAAAGGGGAGGACCTGAACCCAACTTTCCTGACTCTGAAGCCAGCTTGCTCTTTCTCTCTCCCTTGCCCTCCCCACCCCCTCCATCTGCCATGCTCCCTCTGTTCACTGAGTCCATACAGCTGTCTTCCAAAATAGAAACTTAAAAGTGCAAAAGGTTGCTTCCACATATTAAAAGGCCTGATGGAAAGTTAAACTACAGTGCTCACAGGTGAACTGCTAGTACTTGGAACCCAACCTGGTCAAGTGGATGCAATGAATAATGTAATAATAACACTAATGTTCATGTTGCTGTAGTTATTTTAAGATTCACAAATTGTTTCCCCTTTAATACCCCATAACCCTTTTAAAGTGAGTTGGGCAAGTATCATTTTTCCCTGTGGTCACACAGCTACTGGCACAGTCCCGATTCAAACCCAGCACCCATTTCCATTTATACCACAATGCCAGCCAATAAAAGATTTACAGAACACTTATTAACGACTTAAGTCAGTAAGGGTGGACACAAGATAATGAAAGAAAATGCTTCCACAATATGGAGCTGGATAGTCTTAAAAAATTTTTTTTCTAACAACTTACTTTTCTTATAATCACCAGCTGATTAATGCAGTGAATACACTGGATCGAGATATTCTCAATCAACTGCATGTACAGCTCATGGAGCTCCGGAGCTGCAAGGGGTACAAACAGTGCAACCCCAGGACTCGAAATGTGGACCTGGGTAAGGACCCTGCCTCATCTCCTTCCTCAATTCCAATTGCCTGTGCTTGTCTCCAGCTGTACAAACAGAGTATCCGGGGAACCTTAAGACCTCCCTTGAGGTGATGATGTATTTGAGCGATCAGGTTCATACTTTCAAATTGTAGTAGCAGTCTCTTAAAATAAAGTTATAAAACCTCTGTCTGAGGCAATGTCTGTTCTCTAAAACCTGCATTAGAATAGAAAGGCAGTATTATCTGGTCCTTGGGATATTCTCTGAAGATGGTCTAGTAAGGAAGCATTTGTCAGGGAGTTTTATGATTCTAATTAGGTAGAATCCATTGCCTCCCTAAATGAGTTGAATGCATGACCTTACAATCAGAATTACAAGATTTTTTAAAACTAGACTACTAATCCTGGAACCAAGGGAAATGGATATCCAGCTGCAATAGGAAATTTCTACTCGTATTTGGGAATAGTAAGATGTACCGAACCCTGCTGAAGTTCTTTGGTAGACTCCCTGTCTAAAGCTAGTTATTTGGCCAGTTGGGGCAATGGTGTAGAATCCTGCCCAGTGATATTTATTCTCCTCTGTAACATGAGAGATTTGACCTTGATTATCACTACAATCCTTGTAAACTCTAAATATGAGGATGGGTTTCCAAATAGTCACCTGAACCAGCAAATACAAGTGCCACCAGTTACCAATACAAGTAGAAGACAGAAATCCTTTGACAGCAGTTTGATGGTTATTTCCCATCTGTGAACCTTCTTTACCTTTCCAGGCTATCCATTGATAACCTCTTTATTTTCCCCTCATTTAGGACTTAAAGATGGGGGAAGCTATGAGCAGTACAGGTATTTTTACTTTTTCTGTAAATTTTAAATAAATGAAAAAGTTCTTTCTTCCTATTATGTTCCCCCAACTCCATTTTGAAATAATCTAATCATCTCTTCTTTCTTCTGTAGGATTTGCATGTCTCTGCCATAACCCCAAATTTGGGATGATTCACTTCTTGTTGTCACTTTTTATTCCTTTTTGGGGTGGTTTGGGCTCTTTTCTTCTTGGTGATTAACTCTTTTTTTCCCCTCTTTTTTTTCCCTCTTTTTTAACTTATTGAAAACCTAGGCAGTTTCAGCGTCGAAAATGGCCCGACATGAAGAGACCTTCTAAGTCACTGTGAGTTGAGAAGCCATTTTACAAATACAACAGTAATTCTGATTTATTTCATTTTGCAAATCCTCCTTGTTTTCATGCCATTTTTCAGCTTCCAGTAATATTGGTCTTGGCCTCAAATGACAAGAGAAAGAATGTATCTTTCATTTTATTTACTCACAATAGCTCCATCCCAGGTCCCTTAAAAACTATTTTATGCAAAACAAGAAATGAAGCATTCCGTAACCCACCCCTCTTAAAAGAAAAGAAATTGCTTTTAAGCAATAATCCTGGATCCCCAAAGCTATATCAAGCAGAGTACAAACCCAGGCAGGTCCTGTATTCATTTTGGAAGGCTTCAGATATGGTTTGGCCATGGTTCCTTTGATCCAAAGAATAACTGTGTAGTCAAGTTCAGAGAAACTACTGGCTTCAGGGTGAATGTTTTAAAGATAGCCTACCAAGTTGTACCAAGAAATCAGGGATCCTTGTATGATCACAGTATTTCCTAAAAGTGGGGATTATATGTAACCACCTGTTCCCCTTGTGGAAAATGAATTTGAATATGAAATGAAAGGAAGCATTAGTGTGAGGCTCTAAAGATATGATATAGCAGTGTCTACTACCCTACCAACCATAATGATATGCACAGCTTTAAGCTTGTTGATTCCCTCCCCAGCTTAGTTCTAATGTGAATCTACTATGTTAAAATGACACAGTGGATTTAAATGAATCCTATGGGAAATTAATGGCAGGACAATAACACTAATGACTTTAACATTCTTAGCGTGACCAGAGTCACATAGGATGACTAGGCATGAGGTTGTGAGTATCCATATTGATGAGCCTGCACACACATTGGAATTAAACATCTTGATTTTAATACCATCATGATAAATAGTTCTGCTATAATGCTTGTTTCAAAAGCATGAATTTGTTCCAACTCAATACATTAGGATATATATATATTATTATATATTATATGCATATATATATTAGACTCTAACTCTGCAGTTATCACCATGTTTCTTTTCCCTCTGAGGAAACTATTTTGGTTCTCTGTATTTTGAGTTTGTTTATGCTGTTTCTTCCACAAAGAAACAGCAAGAAAATGCAGAAAACTGCACCACTTCACAGTAACTAACTCACAAGTTGCAACCTTTCAAACCCCCACTTCCACAAGCAAACTTCAGGTCTTTTTTTAAGGTACAGTGTACCATATTGATTGTCTGTCTTATGGTGCAGCAGGAGCTGTGGGCTGAGGAGGGCTGGTTCGCCCTGTAGTAGCAGCTCATGTGCTGTGGACACTGCCATTATTTATTGTAGTATTATATTTATTATATTATATTATATTTATTGTAGTATTCCTTAACCATTTAACATGTATAAAACTCTGCTACTTTTATCAGATTCCAATCTTTTTTTAATGTGCCACCAACAAAGTTCTTGAACCTTGTGCCCTATAACCCTATTTTCCCCATAAGCCACATGGTTTTTAATTGCATGATTTTGCAATACTAAGGTGCTTTTTGGGAACACACACATCATAGCAGAACTGACTGTAGTTACTATAAAAGTATTAATTGACTAAAAGTTAGGATAGAGTAAAAAAAAATATCCATTTGGTAATATTGATAAAATCATCATTTTAGGAGCATATATAAAGAAATGCCCCCATCTTTCTTTGGTGCATAACAAACACCCTCTTTCCCAAGGTCAAGAAAACCCAGACTTGTTACTTGGAGAGTAACATAACATCTGCAAACACTATAGCATCCTAATACTGATACTTTTTTTTGGGGGGCCTTAACAGAGGACAACTATGGGAAGGATGGGAAGGCTAAGCTCCAAAAGCTGGTTCTCAAAGAAGAAAGATGTCCACTGGCCAGAAAGCCAAACTTTTTACAGATACTGTGTATGATTTCAGTAAGACTTCCACTGTTGTACCGGAGAAACTTTGGGGCTGAGGTAGGTAGAACATGCCACTGTTAACATGCTATAAAGAGATCTAGTGGATTCTAGAGGACATCCAGAAAGAACAGGGATCCTTTTAGAACTCCACTGGCACACCTGCTTTTGCTTTGGACTATATACCTCACCAGCTGCACAAAAAGCATTTTTATTCCAAGAAGTCACCACTAACACTGAGTCACTGAAGGGAAAAAGAATCTGAAGTGTCATACGGTATCCAACATTGGAAACCCCCCCAAGGGCAAAATCCACAACAATTTTTTAAACTACAGTGAAACTCCATTTCAAACACTTCATAAAAAATAACAGTTGAGAAAGAAGGCTCTATCAAGTCAAGTGAAACAGAAACACTGCACCTAAAAAAATGGACTTTTTTTTCCTTTTTGCTTAACATCAGTGTAAGCACTGAGTAGACAACAACCAGTATAAAGATGTCACAAGAGACTGAAGAGCACTGGGAAGAAGTGGACACACATTCACCGTGTTTCTTGTTTCCTCTGAGGAAACTGTTTTAGCTCATTGTATATATGTATGGCCAACCTATTACTTATCAATTACCAATTTCAAGATGGGCAGTGTAAATAAATATTCAATAACGTTCAAGTCAAAAGGAAATTCCTTAAAGTTGTGAAGATTTTTGTCAATAAATTGTGGAATGCCCAGATACCGTTTCTTTAAATGTTGCCTTGTTACCACATAATTCCAGGACTGACCTTTTTCAAAGCACTGCAAAGAAAATGCAGTTAATGTATGTCCTGAGTTTTAATGAAATCCTATTTGTACAGAAACATTTTTAGTGTGAGTATTGTATTGTTCACAAACCCAAACCATTGTATTGGGGGGGGGGGGGATGCGATCTTTGTGTTTTGGTTTTGTTTGTTTGGACTTTTTTTGGGAGGGAAGGAGGAGGATTTCATCATACATACACTCTGTGAAGATATAGTAAGCAGCATGGAGGGACTTTCTGATGGGGAAATTTTATTCTGAAATTTCTTGATGCCAGAGTTTCAATGAACAATTGTAAAGCTTTTCCCTTGGTTGTAAAGACAGTGAAAAACATAATCCAGTCTGAGACTGTAAGGGCGCTATCCCACTCCTATTTAAAAGATACTATCTCTTAAATGTCTGACTTAGCATCTACAGTCATACTCCTTCTTAGCTTTCTTATGAGTTAATTGCTATACACAAGAATGGAAGGAAGAGAAATTTATCATTACTTACATTTTAGAGTTCTTAAATGCCATAGCTAAAAGGGAATGTAAAGACCAACCACACCTTTTAGTAAAAGGTTTCTTCTTACCAGATGTGTGAATTCCATGTGTTACTTAATAAGCCAACTGGATGAAAAGTGCTGAGTAAAATTGTCAGGGTCCAGCTTTAAATAGAAACCTTTATTTACATTGACATTAACATCCAAAATAACAATCAGAAAAGCAGTCATAGCTTACAACCCAGCCATCTTATAAATCATCCCATGGGGTTTGGATTTTTTGCAGTGTAAAGAAAGATACAGATATTTCAAGCAATACTTAATGTAAACTACATTTAAATTTAATTCATTCTCAATACTGTAAGCCTTCTCCTGAGAATTTTTAAATATTGCTCTCAGAATTACATACAATTTTATGATTGCTGTATCATTTCCACCATCTTTAAAATTCCACATATTAACCAAAAAAAAAGAAAGAAAAAAGAAAAAAAACCACCCCTGCACATTACAAAATGTAACATTCAAAAGGTTTGCCTTATAGCAGGGGGAAAAAAAAGCTCTCCCTTGCTGTTCAACACAAATATCTGGGATGCTATAAATTTTTTAACTAGCTCACACGTGTGCAGCTTCTGTGGCTAAAAGGAGACCAGATGGACAGGTAGTAAAAGTGACTTCCCTGCAGCAGGTTAAAGTGGCCACTGCTAGCATTCAAATGGCCTCACTTCCCAAATCAAAGAATTTTCCTAACAAGTGTTTTTTCTGTGGAACTAAATTGGGGGAAAAAAAATCCCACCCCAACCCATCTCTTAGATATTAAACACTGACGTACTAAGCAGTGCTGTTTATATTCTACACTTCCTTCTGTCCAGATAAATGATTCATAAATGGCATTGTCAAGAGAAAATCATTAACAATGCAATTTCTTTTTTTTTAAAGGAAGGAACATTTATTTCTTTTACATCACATTTTGAGCTTTGTAAAAAAAAATATATCTTTGGATTCAGCAAAAAGTAAATACTGGTAATATCCAACATTCTAAAATCAGATGATGTTAGGATTTCTTGTACATCCTTCAGGTACTATATTTTAGAAAAAGGACACAGGAAAGTAGAGGAGGGAGTCAGAAAAATATCAAGAGAATTTTTCAAAAAAAGTAAAAAGGGCAGGATGTACAAAGCCATCAACATCTGCAGGTTTCACCAGCATAACGAACAAGTATAAAATGTTTGAAGAGTCTGGCAGGTTTCATACTGAATATAAAAAGTAGGGAGAAGAGAGCTGCCTTCCTTCCAGTGCCTGACCATGTAAGTCTACCCTTGGAATCAGTTCTGAAGAGACCTCAAAGAGGTGAGGGTGCAGCGTTTAGAACAAAAAAGGTAAGAGCACCATTCTCTTTGTTAAAGACAAAGTTGTAAGTCAAACAAGGGAAACTTACACACCCCAAGAATAGAATACATGTCTTAAGGGGTGGTAAGAAAGTACTTGATTTCCCTAGAGAGGCAGCTGGGGGCACAGGGGGTAAAGCACTGGGTCTGAAATCAGGAAGACCTGAGTTCAAATCCAGCCTTAGACTAGCTTTGTGACCCTGGGCAAGTCATTTAACCTCTATCTGCCTTGGTTTTCTCATCTGTACAGTTGGGATAATAATGGCACCTATCCAAGATAATATTTGTAAAAAGCGCTTAGCACAGTGCCCAGCTCAAAGCAGGTGCTATAAAAATACTTCTTCCCTTTCCCCTACTATAAATATAGCTCTCTAAATGAGGCAAGTTGATGGTCTTGAAAGTGCAGTTCTCTAAAGTTCATATATCTACTGTCTTCAGATATGGATCAAGTTTGTGGGAGAGTGGGGTGTTATGTTTTTGGCGGGGGGGAGAGGGAATAAGAAAAGAGATCCATTAAAATAATCTCCATCTTACACCCACATACATTAGCGTTAGGAGAGAGTGGTGGTTGTCACTAATTTTAAGTCAGAGCTTCTAAAAGAATTTTAGACACATATTAGCATTCCAATTGTTCCCATCCCCATTTTAATGACAGCTTTGGAAATGCATGTTTGCACTACTAGAGACTTACTTTCAGGAATTTGGTGAAAACTAACTTATTGCCAACTCCCATGTAAATATGGCAAACAAGAATGTCAGAAATATTATAACAAACCCACTGACAATGCCAAAACTCAAGTTTGAAATTTAGGACTAAAATAACAAGTGACCTGCATAAAATGGTTTTAAGTTGTATCTTTCCTTCCCTTCCACTGACTACCAACTGGAGCTGGTATCTATAGACAAAAACAAGACCCAGTGGGCAGTTGTCATATCTGATACATGGATAATCAAGAGTTGACATTAGAAACCAAAGTTGTAATTCACTAAAGGGTTAGAGCTGACCAGAAAAAAGCCAGCTTTGTTCACAGGGGCATAAAGAAAATAATAATCCTAGCTGTGGTGTTAACAAAAAAGGCTAAGACAACATTGAAAATTAACACAAACTCCTAGTAACGAACAGGCTGCTGTTTACATCAGTTCAAAGCAATGACAAAACCTATGTCATTCATCCACTCCCTGACTAAAAAGGCAACGTGTTTAAGTTTAAAAAAAAAAAATATCCTGAATTGCTGTCATACAATTCATGGAGAGCTGAAAAAGGCAGAGAGCTCTTTTTCTTGTCGGATCACACTATATTTTTAAAAACTAAAGTAATACCCTCCCCCCACCAAAAAAAAATTAACAAAGTGCTTAGTTCAGGTGGAGAAAACAATTACAACTGCCTAACCCTAAACAAATCGTCATTTTAGAAAGCTATTTTTTTTTTTAAAGATGGAAATGAATGAGGTGTCCAAGACCAAAGGAGAAGGGAAGCTAAAGGCTGCCACCATGCCCCACCCCAACCCCTCCCAGGTCATTAAATTAAAAATGTCTTCTATTTTTTACCTCACTATGCTGAGCTTACAGAAATCAACACTGTTAAATATTTAGCTTCACAAACTCTGC
This sequence comes from Vombatus ursinus, assembly GCF_900497805.2. NCBI lineage: Eukaryota > Metazoa > Chordata > Mammalia > Diprotodontia > Vombatidae > Vombatus > Vombatus ursinus. The sequence continues at coordinate 26,145,027 of NW_020940358.1, forward strand.
AAAAATGAGTTCTTGTGACCTACAAAAGTCATATATATGTACACATAATACAATATCTTAATGATTGTATTTACAAAAACCTATTCACAGAAACAGACCGCAAATTTCTGATTCAGACTGCAGTACCCGGCCTTGGGTTTTCTGAAATTGATTTTCAAAAAGGATTATTGCTCTACCATATAGGCAAAGTGTGACATTATCCAGTCCTTTCGAGTGAGTTTACAGTTCCTGCCCGGTGGATTAGCTCGGACGGAGAACATGAGAGCTCGCCATAAGACCTCAAAAATATTGCATTAATCCATTACTTTCTAGATAAAGTGCATTCGGCTGCACATTAGCATGTAAATATTAGCCACTATTGCAATTAAATACTGTAATTTCCATTTTCCTTTCTGCAAAGCCATTTGTCATCAGTCATAATGTGGAATATTAGATGCTAGTGGTAATCCTAAAAGAATTAGAGGGCATAACCATCAATGGTGGTGGGGAGTCCAAAACCCTTATCAAGTTGAGGACATGACCTCAAGCATTCTGATTAACTGTGGATAAGAGGTTAAGAGAGAACTGTTCACCAATGAAAAAAGGCCTCAAGGCTGGGAACTACATTCTGTGTCAGACATTGCTACTAGAGAAACCAGACTTTTCTATCCCACAACTTCTCCACTTTCTTTGGCCTGCCTACATTTAAAGGGCTTTGGATAGCAAGGCAGAAAGAAATAATAACACACAGGGAGTCTACCATATTTACTAAAATGCCATTGCCAGATTCACATCTCTAGAGGCAGAACGCCAAAAATATTTATGTCCATTGCTTAATATACCACAATATACAGAAAAACAGGTAGACAATATTTTAGCTCATGACCCAGATCTGTTCAAATGAAGTTACTTGGAATACCTTAATGAAGATTTGGGGGAAGTAGGTCCTTTCCGTGAGATGTCACTAACAAACAATGTGTAACCCCTTATTTTACCTCCTGAAAATACTAGTGCAGAGACTTTTGTACAGTGATTTTCAGCGGGAGGTTCTGGACTTCATGTGTCAGCAATATTTCTGCAAATAACCACAGGGAAAAGGAGTTAAAACATCTATTTTGCAAAATTCAAAAACCCATCTTTTTTACTTGTAAATAGTAATATGTCCATTTATGTTCAATTTGTCCACATGTGATTCTTTGCTTTTACTAAATTCAGTTCATTGGTTCAAATCAATAAATAGAAGCCTAGCAAAAAAAAAAAAATGCCCTCTAATACAAATCATCACCATATGCAAAGTAGAAGAATAGATTATCAAAAACAGGAGGGCCCTTGGCACAGATGTTTGAAGGTGGAATTGACCTAAGATAGGCCCTAAGAGTAGGCAGGTTCCAAAGACACCAAGTACAACTCTTTTATGTTACAAGGAAAAATAATGACCAAAGGGTGGAAGTGACTGACCCACAGTCACAAACTAATTAGGGGCAGAGCCAAGACGCCACTGGACAGATGCCTCTAGCAGCATTTTAAAACAAGTTAACAACACCAGAGAGTGATTAAAGAAAAAGGATTAAGAATTCTGTACCTGATCAGGACCCATGGGCATCCCAGACATGGGCATAGAATTCATGTTCATTTGTCCAATGTGGCCACTGTTACCATTCATGTGCATCACACTGTAGGGAGCAGGGCTACCCTGGGGGGGAAACTGCTGCTGTGGAAATGAACTGAAAAGCAAAAAGAACCATTACCTTCTATGTCCTTTTATTTAGTTGCAAACATTACACAGAAAAGAGAATGCAAGGAAGGCCCACTATCTCTGCACTTACAAAGAGAACATTTAAAGACAGATACCCAGAAAACCTGCTAAATCTTCACCTCCAGAAGAGCATTAATTTATTTACCATGTCTATTAACCACATTTGCTTTCAAAACAGATACAGAAAATAGGTCCAAACACATCATTACAGCATTCTCTGAGGTTAAAAACCCAAGGTTTCACATTTAAAGCTTTACCAGGGCAAATACCCTTAAGTGAAAAATACAAAGAGAGTATTTTACTGAGACTCAGAGCCTAAGTGTGAAAGATTTTTAAAGTCACCTAATATTACTGATGAAACACAACTTAATAAAACCAATGGTAGCTGAGTGTATGGGAAGTTCACTACTACACATCCAAATATGGTGTTTACCTGTTCCTGGACAAGGTTCCTGATGGCCAGCCCTTCATTTCTGGGGACTGATACATTGGTGTAGTCTGAGGATGCTGCATCATGGGGTTCTGGGAGGCACCAATTCTTGATGACATCATTGCACTGGGAGGACTAGCTACTCTGCTGAAGGCAGGATCTGATTGTTGGCTCATTCCTTTTAAAGAAAAATAAAACAAATTACTGGTTTGGCTTGTAGGGTCTTTTTTTAAAAAAAGGCAAACAATTATTCAAATGTTAATCCATAAGATTACTGCACTAATTTCTCTAAAGAACAGTGTGGGCAAAGTTAGAAGAGATGAGGGGCTATGCTACAGCTCATCTATCCCTACATTGTGCAGACACTCGAGTCTCACAAGAGCTATAAGTAACATACTAGTCACATTCTTAAAAAAAAATTAGTTTGCTTTCCTTTCTAAACATTTAATATTACTGAATATACTTACATATGTAGAGAGACAATTTACTGCTTGAAATAGGTAGATATACAAGAGTATACTTTTCCTATTAGGTGAACATCAATAGTCTTTTCCAAAAATTTTCTCATTCCCCCAACAGCTCCCACTTCCAGACAACTGAGCCTCCCTATACCCAAAGGTTGATAAGAAGTAAATAATGTTCAAAAAGTACTCATTTACTGTCAGCAGGCAGAATTTAATAACAGTTTATACCTCTGACAGGTCTTACTAAAAGCTAAGCCTTTGGCAGTACGGAACTAATTTTATTCCCTAAGGGTACAAAGGAAACAATTTTATACCTTTTCCTCAAAACTTAAGCTGAGGGAAGAAAAGATATGTAGTGAAAATATGTCAAGTAAACTGGTAACAATCTGCCTAAAACCAATGGTGAAAAGTATTGGTTTAGTTTTTTGTTTGTTTGAATACTCTGAACCATGTTCAGGCAATCTACAATGTTCCTTTAAGGAAGACAAGTTTTCTTCTGCAGAATTTACCATAATTTGGTGGGTATGAAAACTGTTGTGGAGGAGCTTGTGGCATGGAGGTCCCAGCCAAAGCACCATCCATGCCAGCTGAAGCAGTCACATTAGGAGGAGGGCTGAAGGTCTGCGTCTGCTGCTGCTGCTGCTGCTGCTGCTGCTGCTGCATCATCATTGCCATCCGGTGCTGTCTGATGTGGTGACTAATCAGCTCTCTGCTTCGCTGGGCCACCATCTGGGCATTGAGAAAACCTTGCTGCTAACCAGGAGAAAAATTAAAGATGTAGATGAAGAGCAAACTAATTTCATCCTGATCAAGAACCCAAAAGGCATTACAGATACAAATCACATGGAGGGCAGGGATCCCGAGAGGGTTTTCATTGGAATTGTACATGACAGTAAGCTAAGCAGAGAAAATCTGACCAAGATCTTCAAGTTCTTTGCAAACCCTCTGAAATAGGCCATGAGAAGCTGTTAACTGTTTAAAGCAACAGGAGAGTGTTTCCAAAGCAAAGGACCTAAAAGCTAATTCAGTGACATCATGGAACCTCACTTGGCATGTAAGCTGTCTCAGCAGGGTGCAATCAAACCTTTATTGTCAGTTTGCTCTAAGTCCTGCCACAGTTTATATAAGGTGTACAATAGGAAAACGTAAGTTCTAATACCTTCAAGCAACCATATAACAAAAAGTTTGGGGGTAGCAAACATTCCTTAAAAATAAAATATGGCATGGTATTTTCTTTGCAACCCCCTTTTTTGTATACTATGTACATGCTACCTCTACATGTGGCAAAAGCTAAAGATAGGAAGAAATGACATTCCCTATCACTGTTCTGTCACAAGCACACTGAGACTTTGTTGGAGACATTATGAACTAGTCCGACAACTTTGGAAAGCAGTCTGCAATCACGTTAAGAAACTGACTAATTTCTTAACATAATCCTTGACCCAGACACATCACTTATAAGCATATACTTTAAGAACATCAATGACAAAATGAAAGCACCAAATATTTATATCAACATATCTACAGCATAACAAAGAACTATAAACCAAGTAGCTACCGATTCATTGGGGAATACCTAAACAGATCATGATACATGAATATAATGGAATATTACTATGATATAAGAAACTATGAATGTGATGAATACCAAGTAGTATGGAAAGACTGATATGAATTGATGGAAAATGATGTAGGCAGAAGAGGAAAACTATGTACATTGATAGCAAAGTAAATGGAAAGACAGCAAGTGCTACTGAATGTTGCAAAATTATAATGACCCAGTTTGGCCCCAAATAAGATACCTAACCCCACTTTCTCTGCAGAAACAAGGGACTGTGGGTGTCAAACACTGTGTATAGCAACAGACTAGTTAAGGGATGGCTCTTGGAGGAAAAGTAGTGGAAAGAAACCATGGGAAATACATATGATATAAAAACAAAAGCTATAAAAACATTTAATTTTTTATTATATTAGCTAGTATTTCATTCAAAAGAACACTGGATCCTAAAAAAAAAAAAACAAACCCATATTCAATTATGCTAAACCAGGACTAATAATAATACAGGAGAAAAGAAGCAGCCACTGAAGGCAGAAATAGGAACAATGAGTGAAAGCTGTAAAGAGGGATATTTCAGTATAAGATAAAGAAACAACTAAAACTATCTTCAAGTAGAAGAGGCTGGCTCAGAAGGTACTGAGTTTCCTCTGTGCTGTACATCTTCAAAGTCTATAGAGACCATCATATATGGGATCCCAAAAGCCTTGGTGCAGCTTATAAACATTAATAGCTTTAAACTGCACGAAGACTTTTGGGACATTCTATATGTAAGCTGGAGTTATGTTATACAAGGGATTCTTGTTTATTTTTACAATGGATGGCCTCCAAGGTTCCTCCCGACTCTGATGTTCAATAATAAAAGGATACAATGCATTTATTCAGCAATTATTCACATGAGCTCCTTGAACTAAACAGATCAGGAGTCTTCTCACCTGAGAGTTTACTTGGGCTTGCATTACCGGCCTCATCACTGCAGCCCCACTAGCAGGAGGGGTTTCCATTTTCATTTCAAGGGCCTGACGACTCTGGTTCAGAAACTGGAGAGATAGAGAAACAGGTCCGAGTGCGCACAGAGAATAGCAGTAAGACAATACACAGACCGAAGGGATTATGCCTTCAAGACAGAAGCATTGAACAATGGATCAGCATGCTGAGATCTTCTCCACTTAACTGGATAAACCACCAACTTGAAAGCTATAAACAAAACTTGCAAATACTTTAGGCTCAATTTATTTAAGCTTCAAAAGTCCTTGGTGAGCAGAAATGAAGCTTAAAATAGGAGAACCTTAGGAAAACAAATAGAAGATGGATGTGAAATTGTAACTTAAAGGGCAACATCAGAAAGTATCAGAAAAGCCTTTTTGAGGCAGATTATCTCTACAATTTTGATTTTGGAAATTAGGCACTTATAGAAGCTGCATTAACTTTCTTAGGTTAACCTTTAATGCACTACTATTAATGAGACATTCTTCCAGGTAACATTTAAAAAAAATAAGTTTTAAATGACACCCTACACAAGTGAACAAATTCCCAAAATGCTGACTATTGCCCACCTGGGAGCATTCAGAGGAAGACAATAGAGTTCTCTGGATTATAAAATTACAGACAAACTTAATTCAATTCAATTCAACAAATACAGAACATTCTTCAAGGTAACATTTGGTAACATTCAGTTACCATGTGTTCATGAATGAACACAACTTTCCAAAATGCCCAATTGTGTGGAAGCAATTAATGCACAGAAATATAGAGCTCTCTAGATTTGCAGATCAATTCAATTCGATTCAGTTCAACAAACTTGTAACCACCTGTATGCATAAAACTCTGGTAGATGCTGGGAAAAGAAAGACAAAACCAAAAGTTACTTCCCCAAAGGAGCATCATATTCTCCTGGGAGCACAGGACATGCATATAAATACACTATGAGAAAAACTGAGAAAGAGAGAAATAAATCAAACACTGCTAGAAGGGGACATCAGGGAAATCTTTATGGAGCGGGTGGTACCTGAGTTAAGCCTTGAAGGAAGACCAAGTTTGTTGGATGGATGGAAGGAAAAAAGGCTGAGAAGCAAAGAGGAGAAGGAAGTGCGTTCTTGGCATGGAAAACAGTTTGTGTGAATGGAGATTAAGAAAAATGGAGTATCAAACATAACTGACATAAAAGGTAACATGCTAAAGGCCAGAAAGAAACATACCTTTGAGATCTATGGACAGATAAAGTTTAATGGGATAGAGAGGATCACAGAAAATAAAATGGATAATTAAACATTTTTACACAAACCCCAATGTAGTTAAAATTAAAAAAGAAATGGGTATAACTGGAGGGGAAAATCTTTGTAGCAAGTCTCTCTGATAAAGGTTTCATATCTAAGATACGTAAGGAACTGATTGAAATGTATAAGACTGAGAGCCATTCCCCAATAGATAAAGAGTCAAAGGCAATTTTCAAATGAAGAAATTCAAGCTACCAACAACAATGTGAAAAAAAAATGCTCCAAATCACTAATAATTACAAAAATACAAACAGGAGTGACTTTGCAGTTCCATCTTATAATCTCACACCCATCAGATTGTCAAAGATGATAAAAGAAAAAAATTACAAATGCTAGAAAGGCTGCAAAAAACAAAAACAAAACAGGTCCACACTATTACACTGTTGATGGAACTGTAAATTGGCCCAGTCATTTGGAAAACAATAGAACTACGCCCAAAAAATTGTGAAACTGAGCACCCAGCAACACCACTACCAGGCCTATACACTAAAGAGATCAAATAAAGAAGAAAAGCACCAATATCATGAGTCCCTGGAAGCAAGGAGATACCAGGTTTGCTTGAAAAGAAATGAACCAGCTTAGGTCAGAAATAGAGAATGTCAAAGCTTCCATGCCAATCATGGGGGGCTGCTACACTCCAGTCTGGACAAGATAGGGAGACCTAGCCTCAAAAAAAAAAAGAGAAGGAAGGGAAGACATGGAAGCTGGGAAGAGAGGAATATCAAGTTAAAAGAATAACTACTAGTCCAATTTGGCCAGAATGTGGCATCCAGAGAAAGAACTAGTATAAAATGAGGCCAGAAAGATTAGTGAGAGCCCCTTTATGGAAAGCTTTAACTACTTGGCTATGCATCCTGTGTTTTATTCTATAGGCAATGGAAAGTCATGGAAGGTTTCTGATCAAGAAAGTAAGATAATCAAATCTGTACTTTATTATTATTAATTAAGATTATTTTGACAGCTGTGTATAGAATGAATTGGAGGGAAGATATAAGAAACAGTGAGAATAAGCTGCACAGAAATGATACTTAAAACCATAAGAATCAGTAAAACCTATTAAGAGAGAACATAGTAACAGAGGTCAGGAGAACAGCCACACTAAATGGATGATGATTCCACAAAAAGACTAAGAAATAGTCTAATAAGTAGAAAGAGAACCAGGAGAAAACAGCTTGGATGTCAAGAAAAAAGACTAGGCTCAAGAGAACAAAGTGGGTCAACAGTATCAAAGCCTGAAGTGATGTCACGAAGTATGAGGACTGGGAAAAAAGATCATCAGACATCAACCAACTAACAAGCATTCACCTAGCACTTTCTGTGAGTTGGGTGTTATGTTAGGCACCAGGGACACAAACGCAGAATAGAAATAGTCCCTTCCTTAAGCACATTCTGAGAGCGCAAAATACATGTTATAAGTATATAAAAAATCAAGACAAGGTAATTTTTGGTGGGAGGCACTAGAAAGTAGGGGAAAATCAAGAAAAGCTTTATAAAGAAGACAGCACTTGAACTGAGCTCTGATGAAAACTAGAGAGTCTAAGAGATGAAGCTGAGGTAAGAATTCTGGGCCTGAACAAAGGAACAGAGATGGGTTCCTCAGGTCATTTTCTGAATCAAAACTTCCAAAATGCCAATCTATTTATATCCTTGTTGTCTCCCCTCCCCTCATTAGATGTAAGCTCCTTGCAGTTAAAGACTGTTTCATCTGTTGTATTTTTAAATTTCAATGTCTAGCACATAAAAGGCACTTAATAAATGCCTGACTGATTAAGGGAGAGATGGGAGAAAAGAGGAGGGCAAAGGAAAAAGCCTTTGGGAATATCCATAATTAGGAGATGGAATACTGATGATGATCCAGCTAGAGAAACTGGGTTGTCAGACTCATATCTAAGAAGGAAATGAGATATCTAGGAAAAATGAAAGAGTACTTTCACAAAAACCTGGAGAGAAAAGAATATCTAGGAGATAGGTGTGCCAAATGCAGAGAGGTCAAGAATTAAGATTAAGAAAAACCTATGAGATTTGCCAATTAAGAGATTACTGATGTTTAATTATGATTGTATATATATAACCCATATCAAATTACTTGCTGAGGAAGGGAAAGGAGGGAGAAAAATATGGAACTCAAAATTTTACAAAAATGAAAGCTGAAAACTATCTTTACAAGTAATTTGAAAAAAATACTATTAAGGAAAAAATTAAAAAGATTACTAGTAACTCGGGAGAGATCAATTTCTGTTGAGTAGAGTCTGATGCTACACAGTAAGGAGAATGAAAAAAGAGTGAGGAGTCACTGAATGTAGGAAGCTTTTTTCCTAGCACTTTGTTGAAGGGAAGAGAAATGTATAGGATACTATCTTAAGGGAATGGAAGATTCAAGGGAAGAATTTTTATGGCTGGAATAGATTAACATGTGTTTGTAAGCAGCAAGAAAGCACCATTAGATAGGAAGAGATTGCAGATGAGAAAGAGAGAGAATGATAGGGTAAATCCTCGTAGGATATAAGAGAGCATGGGATCCAGGAGACTGAGGTGACCGAGGGGAAAGACCACCCCCTTCCTCATACATAGTAGTAAAGGAAGAAAGGATGCGTAAAGATGGTGAGGGATTTTGAGGTATACAGAAGAAATAAAAGGGAATGTATGGCAAATGATTTATGTTCCCAGTAAAGTAGAAGACAAAGAATTTTTTTTTTTTTTGGCCAGAGGAAAGAGGAAATTTATTTTTAGTTTTCAACAATAATTTCCATAAGCTTTTGAGTTTTAAATTTTTCTCCCCCTTCCTCCTCACCTCCCTAAGACAGTGTGCAATCTGATATAGGTTCTACATATACATTCCTATTAAACATATTTTCACATTTGTCATGTATAAGGAAGAATTAGAACCAATAGGAGAAACCACAAGAAAAAGGAAACAATACAAAACAGAAGGAAAAAAAGAGCAAATAGTATGCTTCGATCTGCATTCAAATTCCATAGTTCTTTCTCTGGGTGTGGATAGCATTTTCCATCATGAGACTTTTGTAGATCCTTGCATTGCTGAGAAGAGCTAAGTCTATCAAAGTTAGTCGTTGCACAAAGTGGCTGTTAACTGTGTACAATGTTTTCCTGGTTCTGCTCACTTCACCCAGCATCAGTCCATACAAGTCTTTCCAGGTTTTTCTGAAGTCCACCTGCTCATCATTTCTTATAGCACAATAGTATTCCATTACATTCATATACTACCACTTGTTCAGCCAGCCCCCAACTGATGAACATCCCCTCAATTTCCAATTTTTTGCCACCACAAAAAGAGCTGCTATAAATATTTTTGTACATGTGGATCCTTTTCCCGTTTCTATGATCTCTTTGGGATACAGCCCTAGAAGTGCAATTGCTGGGTGAAAGGGAACAAAAGAACTTTTGATAAGAGATAGGAAGGTGAGGAAGGAGATGAGTACTTAAAAGGAAGATTGTTTTCCTCTGCACTTGAAGAGGACCAAAATGACATCACTATGTCAGAATCAATGTACAGTGTGTCCAACTCTAGTTGATCAGATCAGTACAAGCTTGGAAGGCTGTTCCACAAGTCAAGCACAAACAGCCCATGTGAACATCTGGGATGGAGATGTCTCTAAATTTGTACATCTCGTGTTTCTTTTGAGCTACTGAAAAAAATGGTAAGAAGAAATATGAAAAAGATGAGAAAAGATCTTTTTTTAAGGGAAAGGATGACTTGGAACAATGCCTGAGAGGAGAGTAAAATAATCAAGTAATAAGAAAAAGTTTACTGTTTAACAATAGGGACCAACTTGAGATTAAATTAATTTGTAATGACCCAGTTGTCAGTTATTTAAGCAAATAACTAAGACAGAAGGTAGATTAATAGAGAAGCCAGATGGAGATGATGATGTCAGGTTGAGAACTGCAGGGAGTGAATGGTGGTAGACCAGGGGTTAAGAGGATGCAAAGATGGAGGAAAGTATAAAGCTGAACTGGTAAACTATTAGATCATGTTTGCAAGAAGAAAATAAAGGCAGATTAGTAGTGGTAGAGCTGAAGAACAAAGAGAGATAGCTAGGACTAGATGTTTCAGTAAAGATAAAGAATAGACTTAGGAAGAGTAAAGCAGAAAAATAGATGGAAAGACAGGAGATTATAATCAGCAAGAAGAGAAGTTCAGAGTTCAAGATCATAAGAAGTAATAGGTGTTAGTCAAGTAAGATCTAACATATAGACATCCCTATATGTAGATGAAGTAGAATGAAGGTATAGTTTTTAGGAATTGAGATGGTCGGTGAACTATGGAGTCAGGTTGTCAGAATGGTCATCAATGTGTACAGTAGAGCCTCCCAAAATATGAACAAAAGATCTGGATTAGAAAGGACAATGAACCCACTATTAAACTCCTTAAGAAATCTAAGTCTAAAGTCTGCATCGAAAATATAACCACTAATTGAGACTAAGTGACCTAGAGCCCAACAGAACAAAGCAGCAAGGAACTGGACCAGATGATACTCAAAAAACCAAGAATATTGTAATGAAAGAAGTACAAGACTCAAAATGAAAAGACCCAAGTTCAAATATCAACTCTGCCTTTTAATGCTTGTGACATAGTCATTTAAACTCTCTGCACCCAAGATCATTCATCTATAAAAAGTTAATTAGATGGGTTTCTAATAACCTTTCCAGTTCTAAATCCAAGGATCTAACTAACTGATCTATTCACATAAACAGACACATGAATAGACTTAAAGTTCATTAAAACTGCCATCATGGGTTTGTCTTTCTCAGTGATCCAGTCATTTAGTCGTGTATTTCAGGGTCAGTTTTAGAGTAGGAAGGAACCTTAAAGAATAGTAAATCCAAATCTCTCACTTTGCAAAGGAGAAAACTGAGTGATCCAGAGTTCAAGAAACTTGGCTCTTAGGCAAAAGTAGCAAATGCAAAATATACACCCAAGATTCCCAACTTCAGGGTTCTTCCCACTGTACTACAAAGCCTTACAGGAGATAATGGGGCTAAAGTAACTAAATGTTTACTTTTGGAGTATCAAAATTAAACTAAGATGTTATAATATAGTGAATTTATAAAATGGGGAGAGATCTTGATCTGATATAAAAGAAAACACTGGACTTGGAGCTAAGAGTCCATTTTCAGTCTCAACTTCAGTTCCCTCATCTGTAAAACAGAAAGCATTTTTCTAGTACTTATTTCACAAACATAAGCATTTATTTAGATACTACAAAATGCTTAAAAAATAAGGTACTCTGGGGCAGCTAGGTGGTGCAGTGGATAGAGCACCAGTCCTGGAGTCAGGAGGACCTGAGTTCAAATCCAGCCTCAGACACTTGACACTTCTTAGCTGTGTGACCCTGGGCAAGTCACTTATGCCCGATTGCCTCACCAAGAAAAAAAAATAAGAAGGAACTCTGAATAATTTTCCATTCAGACCATCAGCTCTACATTCTGCCCACTGGTAACCTGGATTCCACTCTTGGGTCTCTCCTATCTTAGCAGGTCCAGGCCTCCACAACCATTCACAGCCTGCACTGCAGGCATGTCCCAACACCTCCTGACTTTCTAGGTCCCCTTTATGTGTTGTCTTCACTCAACAGGAGGTAAATACTCCTTAAGGGCAAGGAATGTACACAGTTCCTGGCACATAATTAGCATTTACTTAGCATAATCACCATTTACTTACATCCCATTCAGATTATATGAAAGAATCAAAATATTGATTTCTTGTTCCCATGAAGATAGTATTCTCTCTCCCCACCCCCGACCCTCACCTCTGTGACTTCGATCACCATCAATACATTCACTTACCTGCTGGCCCTGGAGTCTCTGCTGGAGTTGCATTCTAAGCTGTTTTGGTGTATTTGTTCGGGGTCTCATCATGTTAGCTCTGGGATGCATTCCCTGCAGTGGAAAGTTACCCTGCTGGCTCATTTGATTCATCATTGAATTATACGGTTGCTGTTGTCCCTGAAGATTACTGAAACCTCCTTGTATTACTGCAGATTGGGCTTGATAGGATTGTCCATATAGAGCAGACTTTTGGTCAATCATTACTGCAGATTCTTGACTTTGGAAAGACTCCTGCTTAGCTTCCAAAGCTTGACCCTTTAGCAGCAAATAAATAAATACCAATGCATCATTTAAAATATCAATTATGAGAGGAAATACATACCATACATCTTAAAGAGATTAGGCATTTTGGTATTAATTTTAAAATGCCAGCATGAAATTACAAAAACAAAATAATACCTGTTACCACACTGTCTAAAATAATAGTTTCTATAGCAAGTCCTACTTTAAGTTTTCATAGTAGTTCTGTGAACAAAGATCTAAAATATACTCATTAGCCAAGTGAATAATAGTTAATTAATGTCTCAACCAAGTGATAAGTAACTAATTGGGAAGAAAAGGACTTCTAAGACTAGAAATTCTTATTGTCAGCTAACAATAATCCAAAGGATTCGAAAGGTCATTTGCCATTAAAAAAAAAAACTATAGCAAAGAAAGAGTAAAGGATCCATATTTAAAAAACCATTTATAGCAATTATTTTTGTGGCAGCAAAGAATTGGAAACTGAAGTGGTGCCCATCAATTGGGGAATTGCTGAACAAGTAACGGTATATGAATAGGATGGAATATTATTGTGCTATAAGAAATGAAAATGATGATTTCATCACCTGGGAAGATGTATATGAACTGATGATGAGAGAAGTGAGCAGAACCGGGAGAACAATTTGTACAATAAAAACAATATTGTAAAGATAATCAACTTTAAAAGGTTTAGGAACCGATCCTCAAAATGATCAACTCCATGAGGGCTCCAATAACTCCAGATGACTTATGATGAAACAAGCTACCCAAACCTGGACAGAGAAATGATGGATTCAGGGCACAAACTGAGAATTTATTTGGACGTGACCAGTAGGGGAATTTATTTTGCTTAACTCTACATGCTTGTAACATAGGTTTTGTTTTTCTTGCTTTGTCTCACTGAGGGGTAGAAAGGTGGGAAGGAGAGAAGGCAGATCTCCATCCGAAAAAGAATAGATCTTTTAAAAAATGAACTATAGGACAATTACTCTGGACAACAGATATATATATATATCCCTGAAAATGGGAAAACCAAGCCATATTTTAAATAAGTGAATAAAAAATACTTATTAAATGCTGGCCATGTGCAAAGCACTGTGCTAAGCTGTTGTTCCATCCTTCATTTTTGAGGAGAACCAATGACATCAGGGAGTGATGCCTTGACTTGTGCGTGAACTGGATTTAAAAGTAGGACAAAGCTGCCAGCCTCACTCTCTCTTCCAGAGTCACTGAAGTCCAATGGCAAGACAAAAGTCAAGATGACTAGGGATGGCCCAGGAAGCAGTGGATGACCTTGGCATCTTCAATGTCCGACCAAGCTCTAAATTCTCTACAGCTCCTGCTTCAGCCAGCCTGATGGCTTTTGGAACAAATTGTTCTCATCCATCCATTCTGCCAGAAGAAGTCTTCACATGCTTAGGGGAGACATCTCCCTAAATCACATCTCCCCAACTCACCAACAGGTTTGAGGCCTGTTGGTTCCCCTCAACCTGGTTTAGCCGTCTGCCAAGATGGGTTTGCTGGGGTGCAGCCGCTGCGCATGCTGCAGCTTCTACAGGTACAGGTGAGAATTGGGTCACAGGTGAACACCAAAGGTGGAGGAGCAGCCCTGAAAAGGGCTCAGCAGCCCTCACACCAGATGTGCTAGTCCTCCCTCAACAACCCATACACCCGACTGTGCTAAGCAGTAGGGATATAAATAGAAAAGCAGAAACAATCTCTCACTGAGCTCATATTCTAATGTAGGAGATTACACACATAAGAAGTTTCAGCTGGAAGACAAATGGAAAGATCCCATAGTACTTAGGGTACAATGGCAAAGCAGATGGTAATGTCCTTTCCACTTATCAAATCATCTAAGTTTCAGATGTTGAACTATTTGACAGTGCCAAGGATTTGGTCGCAAGAACTTTCTCTGACCAGTCTTCAGTAGCTGCTGTTGCCAAGAAAGATGTGGTTTTAACTATTTAGAAGAAGAATAACTTTTGATCCCACTAAGGGACATCAAGTCCAAGGAGGTCAAAGAAAGAAAGGTCCCATATATACCAGTATATATAGAATACATAACAATATTTCATGGCAGCACTTTTTGTGATAGCAAAAAAACAGGAAACAAGGTGCGTACTCACTGACTACAGAATGGCTGAACAAACTATGGTATACAAATGTAATGACATACTGTTACATTATAAGAAATGGAAAAAAAATAAGGAAATCAGAAGAACCTAAGAAGATTTTTATGAACTGATACAAAGGAGGGTCAACAGAACCAAGAGAATAATATGCCCAATGACAATAATACCCTTAACTAAAAACTGAATGCAACACTAAAAGTAATCCAGACTCAGATTAATTGCAGTGACCAATCTCGGTCATGCACAACAGAGATAAAACACATTTCCTTGCTCTCAGAAGAGAGCTGTGGTACAAGATGAAAGGAATATTGTATATATTGCCCTTCTATCTGATTAGTTAGTTTTATTAAACTCTTATCAATGTTCAATGGAGGAGGGGGCTGTATATGAGCAAATAAATGCAATGTTAAAAATAAAATATTAAAGAATGATTAAATGTCTTCTTTTGCAAAGTTGAGAATCCACCCATAATGCAAAACAGCCACTAATAATTTTTGTTTCGCAAATCCGGAGTTTTGTATAACTGCTTAAAGGAAAAGAATAAAAAATAATGGAGGAGTGGAAGAGATGCAAAGGGACAGTCATGGCAGATTTACCTTATTAGTTTCATTTTGTTGAAGCTAATAAAAAAATTAACTTGCATTCTAGCTGGGGCAGCTGGTAGTATACTAGATTATTACATGTCTAAGATCAAAAACTCCTTGATAGCAAATTAATATAAACATAGACAACAATAGTCGAGGATTTTCATGTAATTTGAATCATGAAGCACTATTCAGTCATACTGCTAAGATTATGAATATTAATGACTAGGATAAGCCAAATATAGAATCAAAAGATATGACCTTTAGTTTTGTCATTTTTAAAATGAGATTATCCTCAAGTCCTGAACAAGTCAAACATTCTTGAAAACTAGTTTTACTGAGTCATAATTATTAAATTATAAATAATTCTTTTGTTACCCATTAGGATTCTAAGAGTAATATTGTAGTTTTACAAATTATTTTTTCATTTGCAAAATACTAAAATATGAAAAGAGATGTATATCCATTAGTCAAGTTAATATTTCTTACTTGATTTACAAGATCAGGGATTCCCAAAGCTTTATCAATTTCTTCAAGTCCTGTGACATCTGTGTTACTCAACAGAGTATGTAACTGATCCAAAAGAGCTCTTTCATCACTCTGACTTTCTATGTTAGAAGGAGGACACAAGAGATCATCTAGGGAATTCCTGACAAGGGCTCTAAAAAAAAGGCAAAATTCAAAACATTTGACATTATAATGACAATTTCAGACACTTCTAAATAAAGTAGGTTTGTTGAATGAAGTCTACCCACACTATTCACATAACTATTTGATAATCCTCTAAACAGCACCACCATATAAGAACAATCCTACTAGATAAAGTCAGAAGACCTCAGCTCTAATTCTAACTCTGATACCTCCCAACCTCTTGACCTTGGTCAAGACATGTAACCCTTCCCTGTAAAATGGGACTAATACTTCCTGGACCACTCCAAATGCTTCTGACCTTATCCTTCAAGATACAGTCACTAAAATGATCACATATACATAACTGCTAGTATGCTCAATTTGATCCAATAGATATGCCAAGTGAACCCTAATTATTGTGATAGTTCCTTGGGACAAAAAGACAAAAGCCAAAGTGTTCTTGCCCTTACAATCTATCCTTTTGAAAGACAGTGCTTGTGCATATCTAGCGTAGAGAAAGGAGAGTTTCAATTCAGGGAATAGCTTATGGGCCAGTTTGGCTGGAATACAGAGTTCATGAAGGGGAGTAGTAGGAAATAAGGTTGGAAAGGAAGGTGGGAACCAGAATGTGGAAGGTTTTAAAAGCCAGGCTAAGATAGCCACTGAAGGTTGTTGAGTAACATGGTCAGACCTGCTGTGCCTTAGGAAGATTATTTTGATAACTAGATGGACAATGGATTGATTAGGGTTGGAAGAATTGAATGGAAACAAAGAAACTAATTAGGAGGATTACAGTAGTCCAGATAAGAAGTAGCGAGGAAATACAACGTTGGTAGCTTATCAATTGGTCCGACCATTTTTCAAAAGCAATTTGGAAGATATATATGTATATTTTTTTTAAGCGATTAAAGACTTTGCCTAGAACCTTCCAACCACAATGGCCACATCAATGTAAAAACCCTGAAGTTTGCAATATGGAATAGTCAATAGAATTGGCTTCAAAGCCAGGAAGAGTTAGGTTCACGACCAGCTTCTGACACACACTGGCTGTCTGACCATAAGACAATCACATAACCTATTAAAGCCCTAAGCAATTAAGACTGTAAGTTGCAGAAAAGATGCCAGATTACACTGCTAGAACAATTTCAACACTGGAATAAATAAAAACATGATCTTAACCTCAATCCATAATCATTTTGGAACTGAGAAGAGAGGATATCATGTTCAACAACATCCAAAAAGTTGTTTCCAAGTATAAAATTTGTTTAAAGAAACCAGAGTAATCTCTCACCTAGCATCAAAAAATAAGGTACTTAAAATAAGTTTCCTAGATAACTTTATAGACAGAAAGCTACCACACTTCTTTGTCTGTGGAAGCACAGTAAACTATTAGGCATCAATTATAGTGATACCCTTAAAATATATGTCTATTTTGGGGCAGCGGATAGAGCACTGGCCCTGGAGTCAGGAGGACATGAGTTCAAATCCGGCCTCAGACACATAACACTTACTAGCTATGTGATCCTGGGTAAGTCACTTAACCCCATTGCCTAGCCAAAAAAAAACAAATTATATATGCCTATTTGCCCTTACATTAAGTGATGCCAGAATGTTTTGGCTGAATTTTTTTTTTCTTCTATCTCCTCCTTTCACTGTGAACACTGCTTTTTAGTGCTGCAAATGTATTCTCCAAGTTTCTAATCTGCTTTCTTATTCTTTCCACACAATGGGCTAAGTAACAGCTTAAAAATATTTGAATTCTCCTAGCCAAGTATTTCTTAGGATCTATAATATGTAGGACCATTTTTCCTTTACTTCAGGTGAAACTACTATGCTTGTAATGGATGAGAATACTGATAATCTAATGTACAGATATAGTTACTATATTTGTACATATAATCTAACTATAAGTACTTCCTTACAAATTTGGTTATGACTCTTTCCTAAAAAAAATAAACACACTGACATCATGTATTTGAATCCCTACCTACCTATTTTGCATCCCACGAGACCCCTGATCCATGGATAACATATTATCAGGCCAAGATCCAGGTTGATTAGAGGGTCCTGTCTGGCCATAGGCATTTACTCCCATGCCCATAGGAATCTCACCAGGCCCTGGGAAATAAAAATCAGGATATATTTAGAAATATACAAAAGAATCCCTGAAAAATGTTAGGTAGCAATTACAAATACATATTCAACTTTTTTTTCTTCTTGAGAGAAGAAAACTTACTCATATGAATCATCTGCTGCTGCAACATTGGCCTTGTACCAGGTATACTATTGGACCTAACAGGAAGTCCAGGCATAGTACCACCCATTGCAGGTCTGGGTAAAGAATTACTATAGTCAGTTCCTGGCCTCACCAATGAACCTGTGTTTTGTTCCATTCTGCTAACTTTAGAATTTGGCAAACCCCATTCTCCTGAGGGATGATGGTTCATAGTCATATTTCTATTCGGTCCACCTAGGTAGAAAAAGAAAGAATCAGTTCCGCACCATTTTATAATACTGTAATTTTTTTTTTACATAAATAAACTCAGTTACATGAAATAATGACCCAAAAGAAAATCCCCAAGTAGTAAGCTGCTGATGGTACCACAAATGGCATTCTGTCTTACCACTTCTGAGGGCCAAAGCCAAGTAATAAAATTTAAAATCATTTGATCACCATTAATTTGGCAAATAAATGTATAAATATATTCTGTAGGCCATTATTCCAGTCTAGTGACTAAAAATTAGTAAAATTATTAATAAAAACTTTGAACTAAAAGAGTTTGAATACATTAAGTGAAACCTTGATGCAGATAAATTTTGAGATTTGAATGGATTCAATGTTATAATAATTTTTACTTAAGATAAAAACTTAACTTTATGCCAACATGGAAGAGTGGTGGAGTTGGAGTCAGAAATATTCCAATCTTGCGTCAGACTTATTTCTAGCTGTGTGACCCTGGGCAAATAACTGACCTCTATCAGCCTCAGTTTGCTCATCTGCAAAACGAGAGAAGTGGGTTCCATGTTCTCTAAGGTCCCTTCTCAATCTAAATCAATGATCCTACACTCCACTTTACAAAATATGATTAAACAAGGGAGGTAAAGGAGAACACGTCCCTCACCCAGGGGGAAAGTATGAAGGGGAAGAGTGTAAAGAAAAAAAAACTATTGTCTCTTAGAAACATTTCATACAGGTCCTTAAAAGGTTGTTTTCCAAAATGCATTACAATAACTCCCAAATAAAACGACATACCCATGTTAGAGCCAAAATTCTCCTGCGTATCCATCATTCTTGTATTCCCGCTTACCACAGGTTGCTTTGGTAACATGGGAAATGCATTAATATTTCTCACTGGAGGGCTTGAACCAACAGGAATAGGGCTATCCAAGGATACAGCTCGATTAAAAGGAGGACGAGCAGATGGCAGAGATTGTGGGCTTCTCAAACCTAAAAAGGAACCAAAAATGTATTTTATAAATAACATTGTATCTACCTCAAAATAGCTCAAATGAAATAAATGGCTCCTGTATTTCCACCAGTACCTACACCCTGCCCCTCAAATGCTAAAATACAGTTGTTCCTTTACATTATAAACACCGGAAGGAGACATAGTCCATATTGAGAATAAACTAGCATCACAATCATCATGGATGAAGAATTCCAACAGTGGAGCAGGGATGGGTGCTGCCCTATGAGGCACAATTTTATATATGGGCCTGTTTCACACTGCTCCTTGTTCTAATCTCCAGACTGTGAGTCAACCTTCCTCAAGCCCCATGATATTTTTTCTCTTTATATGTAGTTATACTAAATGGCTCATGAATTAAAACGTAGAGACCCTTTTTTATGACTTGGGGTTGAAGTGTAAAAAAGTGCTCATTTTAGTCAAAGAATAAAGTTCTTTAAAACACATACAGCATCATTCTAGACAAAGGAATTAATGGAAGTAACAAGACTCAGAACTTTGAAACATCCAAAACAGCAGCAAAAGAAGCAATCAGATTATTTATGATAGTCCTACCTGAAAATGAAAAGAATGAAAAAAAAATGTAGCTTTTAAAATTTCTGTTTTATTTTTTTAATTCCAATTTAAATTTTATTTTTAACCTAACATTCTAGAGTGTATGTATCCAAATAGGTATTATTCTTCCAAGTTATTACCCTGGGAATATACTAAGCATTGATTTTAGCATACTTTAAGTGTTCAAATTACCTACATAAGTCAATTTATGGGCTATGGAAGACAGTGAGGGTTATGTTATCATGTCACATTTCCTTAAATTTAAACTGCTACAGCCTACCATTATCACCTACTTTTAAAATCATACTTGGCTGTTAGAAAACTGTACTAGATTCAGTAAATTTTTCAGGATATTTTATTGTAAACTAGGTCATTTTCAATTAAAAAGAAGAATTTGAATGAAAGTCAAATTCAAACCGAAGCAGTAAATGCACCGAATTCTAATCACTAGGCAAGGCTACACTGGATCAATTTCTCCAAACGCACTTTTTTAAAACGGCATAGACATTCATTCACAGGAATCAGCTGCCAAGTCCTGTCATTTCTACGTTTGCATCATCTCTCATATACTCCCTCTTCACTCTGCATTCTTGACACTGCCTCCATTCTGATGCAGACCTCATTATTACCTTATCCTTGGACTATTAAAATAGCCTGCTGGTTGCTCTACCTGCCAAGAGTTTCCTTCCACTACAATCCAAAGCTCCATTCAACTGTCAAATTGATCTTCCTTAAGTGTAGGTCTGACCATATCACCCCCCATTTAATCAACCTCAGTGGCTCCCCCTATTACCATTAGGATCAAACAGAAAAGCCTATGTTTGGCTTTTAAAGGACTTCGTAACCTAGCCCTTTCCAGTATTTCCAGTCCTCTTAAAACTCTTTCCCCTCCACATGCTATGCAATCCAGTGACACTGGCTTCCTTCCTAGTTATTCCTCAAATATGACTCTGGGCATTTTCACTGGCTTCTCACATACCTGGAACTCTCTCCTTTGTCATCTCTGCCCCCTAGCTTACCTGACTTCTTTGAACTCTCAGCTACAGGCCCTCTTTCTGCAAGAAACTCCATAATCTTTAGTGCCTTCCCTATGAGATTACCCCCAATGTTTCCATTTATCTTGTTTGTATAGTTTTGTTTTTTTTTTTTCCATATCTCCTCTATGAGCTCCTTGAGAGCAGTGACTGGTCTTTGTGCCTTTCTTTATATCTCCAGCACTTAGCACAGTATTGGGCACATAGTGGCTGCTTTCAAAATGCTAGTTAAATTTGACTTGAAAACTGTCTGTAATTTATGATCTTCCAGCTTAACAGTAGAAATGCATTGTAGACCATCAGAAATTGACATTAAAAGGTATGATTTAATAAATGGGTGCCAGAAACAACTGAAACAGTCCAAAGACATAAGTAAAATTCTCTGCCATTAATTTCTCCAGCAATCCATTGTTATTCACTCATTTTGTTGTTGTTCAGTGGTTTTTCAGTGGTGTCTGATTTGTTAGGACCCTAGTTGGGGTATTCTTTTGGGAAAGATACTGCAGTGGTTTTCTATTTCCTTCTCTAGCTTATTGTATAGATGAGGAAACTGAGGCAAACAAGATTAAGTGACTTGCCCAGGGTCGCACAGCTAGTAAGTGTGTGAGGTCACATTTGAACTCAGGTCTTCCTGACTCCAGACCTAGTGCTCTATCCACTGCGCCACCTAGCTGCCCCATTCACTTATACACCCTTCAAAATGTAACAATGAAATGCCATCTGTAACATTTTATTCTCAATTGGGGGTGGGGGGAAGTTCAGGCAGAATAAGGTACAGAGATTGCCACAAGACATGTGTTACATCATTAAGTTTTTATCTAATTTTCTAGCAAAACTACTGCTTAAAGGCTGGCAGGGCCCAGTAGTCAGAGAGCGGGTCTTAGAATTAGGAAAACACTTCCTGGCTCTGGACAAGTCATTTTAATTTCTCTGTTCCCCAAGTCACTCTCTAAGACTGTAAAATCAAGAGTAGATTCTATCTGCATTGGTAAGGAGGAATTTAAAAAAATTTTCAAAACCTACTAATGAATTTTTGTTTCTGAATGTTGTAACATTTCATGACATCTATATAAAATGAAATTGGCCTTTTTCTTCACAGTATCAAGTCAATTAACAAGCATTAATTAAGTGCCTACTATAAATCAGTTAGTATGCTATGTGCAACATCAATTACAAAGAAACAATTCCTACATAGAAGAAGCTTACATTCAAACAGGAATTGAACTACACCTGAATATGCACCCAAGAGAGAAGAGTGGTGTAACTGGTTGTGCTGGAACTAAAAATTACTAATATGGTACATCTTTATGCAGCTCCATTCTAGCATGAAGAAAGTGCCATTAAATACATATTTTTCATATAAAAAAATTACAGACAAGTGAAAGTTAGGGATGAAATGGAAGGAAAACATTTTATAAACTGTTCCCATAGGTGACAGATGGACACAAAAGGATATACAAGGTTTAAGTGAAATATAATCACATTTAACAATACAATTGTAAGCAAAAAAGAAAAGCTTAACACATATTAGAATCTAAATATAAGCAGCTCCCAAATATCTTATGGTGGATATCTATTTTGTAGTAGTGCATTACACTCTTTGCACTATCACACAAGAGAAAATCCAGTTTTCAACAGAAGTATGGATCAAAAGAATTTTAAAAGGTACATAATTGGGGAAAACTGGTAGATAGAAAATTAAAAAGCTAAAAGCTTAAACCGCAAAATAGAAGCATCTGCATATAATGTCTGAAAGGATGCTTTGTCTTAAAATGCATTCTAACATAAGATCCTTTGTAGGCATGATCTGAGTCTTTATTGTTTTATTGCCCTCTGTATGAAGCAGATACATTACATATAGGCCTTTTAAATAAATGTCTATTATGGAGGTATGAGTTTATCTCTTGGTTCTAGGCAGCATCCTATAAATATAGCAGACATAATCTGTCCATATATTCCTAGTCACTATTTCACAATATTCAGATGGGGAAGACCAAAGCTTTATTTTTAAAAAAATTAAGACTTACCTAGAGGGGTATTTCCTTGAAACATCTGTTGCTTATTTGCCAGGTTATTACCATTTGTGGACATGGCATTGTTATAAAAGTCAGAACTTGTCAGGTCACCAAGAATAGCATCTAAATTATCCAAGTCTCCAGTCACCTAAAGATCAATTTTTACAAAGAGGCTGAATGTACGTCTGTATATTTGCACCCACACATAACTGCATGTGTAGTAAGAAACAAATTGAATAATGAAGAATAAAATGGAACAAATGTCTGAAAATAATGGTAAGTATAAATGTGTGGCACTTATAAGAAGTAAAATAACTAATAATAAATATTTCTGAAAACATCTTTATCTAAGTGAGGGCTGGAAACATGAAGGTATTTACACATATCTATAAACTCAAGCTAAGTACACATGTTACAGCAAATGTTCAGTAGCTAGTATTTTCCTAACTTTCCTAGAAGGGAATTTAATGTCCAGTGTAAACCAAAAGAAAATTCTTCCCTTCAAAATGAGATCGATTTACCCTGCTGTGACAATCACAGAACCAAAAGTATGCTCACATCTGAAAGGTATTTGGTCCTGGTGTTAGGACTTACACTTGACATCAGAGAGACTCTCACAGCAGTGCTACACATCGTCATCACCACCAGATAAAAGAATAAGCACACACTATTCAAAAGTATGTCATAAATAATGATCAAAAACTATTATAAATACATAACAATATGTGTGTAATTTAGCTTCTAAATGGCAATTTATATCTTGATTTTTGTGTTTCTCTAACCCGCTTTACCATGACCTCAGATACCTAGAATTTGGAAAATAAGCATGTAGATGAGATTTTCCACTTCTACCTTCAAACCATGTATATCAATAAACTCAGCTAAGATTACATGACATCATGCATTATTTCCTGTTTTCAAACAACATGATTCAATTCAAGTATAATTTTGATCTTACAAATTTAAATATAAGATAAAATCATAGACTGTTAGAGTCATAAAGGACCTTATAAATACACTCTTAAATAGATATGCATAGACAGAGGGAAAGGGAGATGCCTGTCTTTGGTCATACAGCTAGTTAGGTGAGCATTTGTTTAACTGTAACAGTCAATGAATTTTAAATTTCTTCATTAAGTTACAATTGCAAGATCATGGAATAATAAAGTATTATAATAAGAATAATAAAGATCTTCTTGGAGTCAAGAAGATCCAGATTCAAATATGTTTCTCACACTTAGTGTATGAGTAGGTCACAACTTTTCTGAGCCTCAGTTTCCTCATATATAAAATGGGGATAATGATATTATCCATATCACAGCTATTGTTTGGCTCAAATGAGATTATCCTTCTAAAGCTTTTTTGCAAATTTTAAAGCTTACGTGTTTATTAGTAGTAGTAGTAATATTATATAATTATTACTATTATTGTTTTTGCTGTTGTTATTAATTATATTTCCTAGTTTTCTATCCATGCTTAATACAGGACAGAAGTAACAGAAAACAAATGAGTGAAGTTCTTAAACTACTAAATATGTTACCTCTTCATTCTGTTCAGTCTTAACTTTAATCTCTTTTTCTTGATTTGAAGTAGGTATAGAAGAGGTGCTGCACTGCCCCATTTTATTATCTACACCTTCCACTTTAGGTTTTATGTCTTTAGAAAGTGAATCATTAGGATCATCCCTATCAAGCAGATATCGAAGAAGTGCATTGTTTTCCTTCTTCTTGGGACTTAGCTGCTCCTGCTTAACTATTCCTTCATTAGAAGCTATACTGCTCGTGTCTTTCCCAGTAGCTTCAGCTGTAATCTTGGCTACTTCAGCAGGAGAATTCCCATTCTGCAGCAACTTGTGCAAAATTCTGTGCTTCTCTTGCAGCAGGGAGCCATGAATGTTTGATGTGGAAGAAACTCCTCCAGATGTAGAAGAGGAGACTCCAGAAGGGCTAGTGACACCAGCAGCAGAATCTTTACAGCCTGGATCTAATGGAGAATTTGTCAGGGTGGAATGTCCCCGGTCATCTGAAGAACATGTTAGTAACTGAAGTAGTTTTTTATGGCCTTTGCTTTCAGGTGGTCCCCTCTGATTCTCTGGCCCTTCGACACCAGTTTCTTTACTGTCTTTATCATTGGGGTGGTCCCTGCTATTGGCTTGGCATATGGAACTTTCCACCTGACTCTGTTCACAATATAAGCCAGCAGGACTCTTAGAATCCTGGCTGCCTATTTTACTTTGTTGATTTATGTTCATATTTGGAGAATTATCCAACTTGGGGCCTGGTGAAGAAAGCGTAGACAAAAGAGAAGTCCCCACACCCTCACTGATGGCTTGAAGGGCACTGAGAGAGCTACTGGAGAAACTGTTGCTGCCAGTGTTGCCAGCAGATCCCATTGGAGAATGCATACCTATTAAGGAAGGAGGCCAAAAGAGCTAGGTGAGTGATCAATCAATCGACAAACATTTCTTAAATATTCACTATATATCAGGAATACAAAGTGCTAAGTGCTTGGGATACAAAGATTAAAATCAAACAGTTCTGGAGGGAGACAACATACATGTATATAAATGTAGACAAAATAAACATGAAGTAATGAGAGGAGAGGACAGCACTAGCAGGAAAGGCTTCATGTAGAAGGTGGTTCTCAGGCTGAGTTTTCAAGGAAACAAGGAGAAAACTCTGAGAAGTAAAGGTGAAGAAGTAAAGAAGTAGATTCGTGGCCTGGGGGACAGTGAACATTCAGGAGACAGAAAGGCAGCATCCTGGGTAAGAAACTGCAAAAAGACCAGTTTGGCTGGACCACTGTGTGTGGGAAAGAGAGTAATAGATAAGAAGGCTAAAAAGACTTCAACACGACTATTTTTTGGTGTTGTTCAGTCATTTTCAGTTGTGACCAACTCTTGGCAAAGATATTGGAGTGGTTTGCAATTTCCTTCTCCAGCTCATTTTACAGATGAGGAAAGTGAGGCAAACAGGATAAAAGGGTAAAAGTGAGTCTAGGATCAGGGACTTTAAACGACAACAAAGGAGTTTGTGTTTTATCCTTACAGGCAAAAATGGAAGGGGAACAATAAAGGGAGCCACTGGAGTTAACTGAGTAGGTGAGCAATAAGGTAATCCCTGCATTTTAGGAAAAGTGCTTTGGAAGTTATATGAAGGATGAATTGTAGAGAGGGGAAGCTTACAGCTGGCAGACAAATTAAGAGGCTACTGCAATAGTGCAGGCAAGAGATGATTAGGGCCTGAACTAGATGGATATGTGAGTAGAAATAAGGGGCCAGATGCAAAAGATGTTGTAGAAAAAGGAACAACAACATGTGGTAACTGAATGGATATGGGAGATCCACTGGGAGGATGCATCTTATTAGGACTTTAATTTCTCAAAAATAATGGAGCATGGAAATAATGAACCACATGACAAATTATATACATAAATATGACCTTTAAAAAAAAGTCTCCAGGGCAGCTAAGTAGCACAATGGATAGAGCACCAGCCCTGGAGTCAGGAGGACCTGAGTTCAAAACCAGCCTCAGATGCATAACACTCACTAGCTGTGTGACTCTGGGCAAGTCACTTAACCCCAGTTGCCTCACACACAAAAAAAAAAGTCTCCCAAAAACTGACAGCTAAGACAATATTGGGGTATGAAGGAAATGTTCTAAGGCTATACCAAAGAAGTGCAAGACCTGGCCAGACCTAACACATTGGGACGTCTTCTCCTATGTATGGGTATAACAATAAGACTGCATGCCTTCTGTCTAAAAATGATACTAGCTTGCACTTTGCCTAGGTGTGAAGGAGTCATTCTCTGAAAACTGGTTCCCATGAAATGTAAGCTAAAGCCACACATATTTTAGTCCACAGACTAAGAAGTAAAGGGGTTATTAGCTACATCAATAGCAAGAGTGTCAACATGGCTAAAATCCCAGATCTTTGCAGTATTTAAACATTAACAGGAAGCACACTTAAAAATGGACGAAAAAAAATAGGTCAAGTAAAATACCTGGAACAGGAGAAAACTGATGTGAAGGCATCTTTGGACTACCTCTGTTATGAGGAGAAATCATTATGTTCTGCTGACCGGAGCCAAGGCCAGGGCTACCATGTGGAGGGCTGTTCATATTTAGCCCATAATTGTTGTTTTGATAGGCAGAGGATTGCATTCCTGGTCCAAGATTTACAGAGCTTATGTTATTAGGGCCTCCATATCTAATGCCACTCATCTGTCCCACTGCATTGGGATCTCCCAAGGAGTAAGGCCTATTCTGTACTGGTAGGCTTTGATTTGGTGACATATTCATTCCTCCAACAGAACTGGCACATCCGACTGTGGGAGCTCGTATGTTTTGTCCCACTGGGTTGGGATTTGGTCTATATCCATTCTGCTCTCTGAAAATCACACATTAAAAAAACTCACAAAATTTTACTCAACAATTGCAAAGTTTATTAAGATTCTTGATAAGAGCTGAAATATAGGAGGAAACTAATATATAAAACCACTTCTTCATGGATACTGTGACTATACCTTCAATAACTAAACCAACATAAGTCTTTTTCTAATGAGACTGAATTAATTTCCCTTCCACTAGGTTACTACAAAAATTGCCACATAATTGACATCATATCTGCTGCTCTTTACAAAATTAAGAAGGTTTCAATAAATAAAACTACAAAACTCTTCAAAATTAGCATTTTCCATGAGGCAGAGGTTAGGAAGTTAGAGAAGATTTAAGAATTTTCTATTTAATGTTTTGTATGTCCTGCCTACTCTCACTGAGATGTCATTTGGTATTTATGAAAAGCATATGTTGGTAACTGAAATTTGAATTAAAAAAAAAAACTAACCTCAGTGTTATTATCTCATGGGAGAAATTGGGAAATGGAAAGAAAAGTAGGAACACTTTTCATACAGGGTAGATATGCCACCTAATTTATGCTTTTTCATAGATCAGTTTTCCTGGAAGAGAACATAACAGTTCATCCAATCTACCCCTTAGTCTTCAAATACGGCCTTTCTTCCCTCTGCCCCACAGAAATTGTTTTGTAAACTTCTCGCATACAAAACACAACCTTTAAAAATGTGCATTGCTACTCTCAACTCCAAACCTTTCAAGTTCTAACCCAAAGCATCAGAATCAAACTAACTACTATAGGATACTTTTTCTCCCCTAATTTTTTTTTTACTAAAGTTTTTATATTAATAAAATATTTGACAACTTGATATTTTTAAAGTTTGAGAATAACATAACTGAAAAACACAAAAGAAAGACACTACCTCTGTAGGAAGTGAGTAGAAAGAAAGCCATGGCGATCATTAGTTACTGGATTCCGAAAAAGTTTGCTCTTTGTTTGGGCAGTCACTATAGTCCCATCAGCTAAGGAGAACCGATACACAGGAGTTTCAGCATGTCCTTGGATATAAGCTGTATGAGAGAAATTAACATTGTAGACTGTATCAGTGGAACACATCTAGCAAAGATTAGAAAGAAAATATATTTGAAAATACAATTTTTCCAAGATTATGTAACATTAAGTTCTATATAAAAATTATAAGTACGCCAAAATCAAAATTCTTAAGATACATTCTTATGAGACACTGCAAGTGTACACATAACAAAAATAAAATTCTAAATGTAACAATTCAATGTAAAAGATTCTAAATGTAACAATTCAATCTTTTTTTTAAAGTTCCTTACCTTCCTGATAGTGCCGTTTTTGGGACCATGTCTGTCCATCATTAAGGCTAAAAAATCTCTGGATACACCTTCTGATTATATCTTCAAAGCCAGGTCTCATGGAAGACCTCAGTGAATTTGTATCTATAGTGACAACTTTGCCTGTTTTTAAAGTATGAAGGAAATAAAATATTTATGAGACGTCCACTATGTGGAAGCACTGTAGAAGATAAAGAAAATGAGGGGCAGCTAAGTGGCGCAGTGGACAGAGCACTGGCCCTGGATTCAGGAGGACCTGAGTTCAAATCCGGCCTCAGACAAATAACACTTACTAGCTGTGTGACCCTGGGCAAGTCACTTAACCCCATTGCCTAGCCAAAAAAAAAAAAGAAGATAAAATGGAATTAAGTTGAATCAACAATGAACTACAGAACAAGCTCATGTCTTTCTTAATCATCTGGTGTCATGACTATGTATTTCAGATACTGCCCATATCATCTTTGTATGCATAGCACTGACCGCTGAAGAATGACAACACGTCTAACCATAATATTTTAGAGAACATCTGAAAACATCTTATTATCGTTTCCTTTCACTTCTGGGTGGCTTCAGTGGTTGAAATGTTGCCTTTATGATTCTCTCTAACTTCATAAAACATTTCATGTATAAACAGTAACCGCTTTTTTGTCTAAATTTAGAGGACCAAGCAACCCCTCTCTTAAATAATTCATTAAATATTTTACTGAGCATATGTGATATGCTAAGAATTTCTGAGAAGCTACAGATATTCAGCTAATCCTACAAAGTATAACTGGAAACTTATCAGAGGTTTCTCTAAGTGTACTGCTATCTCTTTCAACTAAACTCTTTAACTTTCAGGATGCAACAGGTGAAGAATATTTTAATATAGCCAGTGAAAAGTCTCAAGATCCACTGTAAATTTTGAGTATTTTGCCAGTTTTTAAAATATCCACATCAATTACTGCAGATGAATAAGACTAACTTAATTTGACAGGTCACTAATCCCAAAAAAGGGATCCCCTCTATTGTTTCTTGTATGTCAGTACATCTCTTTGGTCAAATTAGCTGGCTGCTCTCCTGAAATCATTAAATAAATCAAAACAATAATACCACAATGCTCCAAGTGAGATGAATGTAGAAGTTGGTGAGGTCTACCTCTGACATGAATCTATTCCTCACTTCAACATCACTGGAACTGAGAGAGTGAGCCTTCCAGTCTTGATCCATCTCTGGGAATGAAGGTCTGATTTCCCTGAACTACTTCTGCTCTGACTCCGAACACAAAACCACCAAAGCTCTCCCCAAAACTACGAGGCCAGGACGATGGGGGTATAGCTGGTATTAAAAGTTCCTTCCCTACTCTCTTCAGATTTGGGTTCAGAGTCCACCTTGCCACAAAAGCTACTACCACACACTGGTATTCATTCTGCACTGTGTCACCAAGCTATCTAAGAACATAGCACTTCAGTTCTATAATAACCATGGAGCACCCAAAACACTAGGCCTATCGGGGCCCCTCTCAGGGCCTTTTACACTCTGGCCAACTAGTAGCTAAGTTCTAATGTGGAATATCATCATCTTGGGATGAGGCCAAGGAATTGGTATCAATACAGTGAAGCCCCCAGGGCTTGATCATCAAACAGTTACTGACTCTGAATCACCCCAAAGCTTCATGCTGCCTCCATACACAAACTCCCAGGAAAATAAGTAGGCTGATGCCACTAGCAGGGCAGGTGTCCTCCTAATATCATGGTACATCAGAGAATAAGGGTCACCCACCTACTGGTGCTTTCCCTGGCTAATGGCTAGCAAATGTCTACAGCCTAGTCCTCAATGCCTATAATTCAGAACTTTGACTTGCCAAAGCCCCAAACCCGCCTTTACCTGAAAATATTCACTGCTCATTGATCCCTATCCAGTAGTACCCATCCCTAGTCTCTGTCCTCCTCAGGCCTCTGAAATGGTTTCATCCAACCTTTTCACTCACATTCTTTTCATCTTTTTACAATCACAAAAATGTGCCTCCATCCAGAAATACTACATGTATCAAATGGACTCATTCTCTCATGCCTCAAATCTGTAACTACAAGTGGCCTACAAGAAAAACAGGTATACTCTGTTGTCATTATTGGCCCTTCCAGACCCTACCCTCTGCATGTCACTCATATACAAGGTGTAGTCCAGATGCCTGTGGCTAAACAACACCAAGTACCAAATCACTTTCCCTCCTTTCACAAGTTCAATACAATTGTCTGTCTTAGCACATTTATCAATCTCAACGCTTGGGGCATATGTTCACTCTACCTCAGCTATCCATACAACTAGGTGGCTCAGTGGATAGAGCACTGGGCCTGGAATCAGGAAGAACTGAGTCTAAATCTAGCCTCTGACACTTTGTGACCCTGGGCAAGTCACTTAACCTCTGTCTGCTTCGCTTACCTCAACTATAAAATGGGGATAATAATAGCACCTACCTGCCAGGGCTGTTGTGAGGCTCAAAAGACATTATTTGTAAAGTGCTTAGCACAATGTCTGACATTTATTAAATGCTTTTTTCCTTTCCTTCCTTCCTTGTTATTTTATTTATATTTATATATATATATATAAAAAATATTATATATATATGTATCTCACAATAACCTATAATTATGAAATTCCCATTTTCACATCTGTCTCTGACTCACTACTCTCAATCCTATCTTTGACCTCATTGTGAAAACCCAATACCTTCACTCTTCCATGTTCTCATAGTCTTATCATCACTGTTATGGGCTATTTTTCCTACCTTCATATCCTCAACCTTATATTTAACCAGTTGAATTATACACTATTCTCCAATTCTGAATGAATGAGCATTTTTCAAGTGCTCACAAGATGCCAGCCACTGTGTGAAGTGCTAGAAATACAAGTAGAAGCAAGCAAGAAAATCCTCTGCCATCAAGGAGCTTAAAGTCCAAAAATTGAAGACAATGAACGTAGGGGAATCATCTTTCCAAGAATGGTAGTATTGATGTGATTACTGTTCTGAGCAAAAGTAGGGGGAGTTTATATCAACAAAAGTGAGATCAAATCAGAGAAAAGATCTAATGTCTTACCTAATAGGACAAGTTCATAAATAGGTAATCCATAATGATTCCATTTATTAAATCAATGTATAAAACATTCCAAAGAAATTTCTCTTAGCACTTTGGAGGAAAAAAATTCTCCAAACATTGCTAATGCCCTGGCAATCCTAAGTCCAGTGCAACCCCCACATTCTGACTTCTTTGCAATTCCATGCATACTTCTGAACATTGGTGGTGGAAGTCATGGGTTGCAACATACCAATTTGGCCCACTACAAATTCATGTAATATAATCTCAACTAGAATCTCACGTTTTTATACCATATTCCTTTTATGTTTCCATACTCAACTATTATTCCCAACAATGTAGATGTTCCAAACCCCCTCTCTCTTCAAACCAACTATGTCATTACTTTCCTCTTAACAGAGGTCTTTTGCCTCTTTACAAAGAAAAATAAAAGCCATCAATCCTGACCTACAATTCTTTTCCCCTATTCCATACTTTAAACTTCTGACAATTATTCCTTTTTCTCTACTACTCTGCTCCAGTCTCTAGGCAATCCTGCTTCTAATTCTAGAATTTTATTTAGTTTAATTTTTTTCAATTAATAACCTGGTATCAAATATGCATAGCCAAACAAAACAAATTGCTACTGTGGCCGTTAACAAAGTGTGTGTGTGTGTGTGTGTGTGTGTGTGAGAGAGAGAGAGAGACAGAGAGACAGAGAGAGAGACAGAGAGACAGAGAGAGAGAGAGACAGACAGAGAGAAAGAGGGGGAGAGACAGAGAGAGAGAGAGAGAGAAAGAAAGAGAGAGAGAGAGATTTTATAGCCTAAAATCATCACTTCTGTTAGTAAGTGGGTAAAATGGTACATAAATAATCCTTTGGAATCATGGTTGGTAATAATTTTGCTCAGAGTTCTTAATTTTCTTTTCTTTTCTTTTTCTTTTTTTTTTGGGGGGGGGGCTAGGCAATAGGGTTAAGTGACTTGCCCAGGGTTACACAGCTAGTAAGTGTTATTTGTCTGAGGCTGGATTTGAATTCAGGTCCTCCTGAATCCAGGGCCGGTGCTCTACCCACTGCACCACCTAGCTGCCCCCAGAGTTCTTAATTTTCCAATGTTAGTTGGACTTTGCAATAATTATGTTATTATTATTTTAATTGCTCTCTTGCTTTATTCTTCACTCTGCCTCAGTTCATACAAGTTTTTTCAAGTTTCTCTAAAACCACTGACATCAACATTTCTTACCACAGTAATATTCCATTTAATTCATAAACTATAATTTGTTCAGCCATTTGGTTATTGGACACCACCTTAGTTTCTTGTTTTTTGCCACAGTTGCTATATTTTGACCATAAGAGTCATGGTAGCAGGGTGAACATAAAGGTCATTTATTCTTTATTCTTTTGGCTTATACCAACCTAATAGTGGTATTCCTAGGTCAAAGGGTATATACACAGTTTAGTAACTTTAGGGACAGAGTTTCAAATTGATTTCCAGAATGGACAGAACAATTCACAATTCCAGAATAGGATGTTACGTACTTGTTTCACCACAGCCCCATCCAGCATCTGATATTTTCCTTTTGTGTCCAGTTTGCAACTCTAATTGGTGTGAGGAACATTAATCAGGCATTTAAAGCTCTTCATAACTCACAATATCTTTCATTCTACTTATACATTGCATCCTGCCATGTATTCAGTGTACAAGTATTCCTCATATACAACACCATTTCCCATCTCCATGCCTATACATAGTAGGACCCCATGCCTGGAATGCTATCTTACTCACCTGTACCTCTTAAAATTCCTAGCTTCCTTCTAGACTCAGATTTAATGCAGCTCTTTGCATAAGGATATTCTTACACCCTCAATTGCTAATATATTTCCTTGTAAGATTACTTTCCATCTACTTTATATCTATCTTTTATTTACTTATTACTACGTAGAAGGAATATACCTTCAACTAAAGCACACAAAATATTATGTGGATTCAATAACAAAGTGTTCCTAAAAGAAATAAACAACAATTTAAATAGCTGAAGAAATATTCAGAGCTCATAGCTGGGCCATGCCAATTTAATAAAAGTAGAAATTATGATATTACCAAAGTTAATTTATAGTTTTAATGTTCTGTGAATCAAACTATCAAAGGAATACTTTATAGAATTCAATATAATAATAAAAATCAACTGGAAAAGCAAAATATCTAGAATACTAAGGGAAATAATGACTATAACACTTCTAGACCTCAAACTATACTATAAAGCATGTCATTAAAACCATTTGGTTTTGGTATTAGTTAAAAATTAGAGAGGTAGATCAGTGAGGAAGAGATTAGACAATGGAGAATCAGAAACAATGGAATATAATTTAGTGTTTGAAAATCCAGAAAACATAAATTAGACAGGAAAATACCACTCATTTAATAAAAACTGATGGGAAAATTCAAAATCAGTATGGGAGATATTAGTCTTAAACTAACATTTTCTGCCATATTACACAATAAACTCTAAATGGATTCATTAGAGTAATATTATGACCATACCATAAAAAAAATTAGAAGAGAAGCAGATAATATACTTTTCACATTTATGGACAGGAGGTAAATTCTTAACCAAACAAGGGGGTAGAGGAGATTGGAGAAGATAAAACTGAAAATTTTGTTAACAAAATTGAAAAGCTTCTGCACAAACAAAATTAATGCACTTAAAATAAGAAAAGTAGTCAAATGTGGATAAAATCTTTGTATAAAATTTCTTAGATAAGGGTTTAGTATCAAAGATTTTAAAAAAAATAATGTATTCACATGAGAAAAGAGAGGGAAGGGAAGGAAAGGGGGAGGGGAGGAAGGAGACGAAAGAGAGGAAGAGACCAAAAATGGTTCCCCAATTGATAACTGATGAAAAGATACAAACAAAAAGTTCTCAAAAGAAGAATTGCAAAGTAATAACAATATAAAAGATTGTGCCAAATCACTAATAAGAAAAATTCAAATCAAACCAACCCTAAACTTTTACCTCTCTCACACTCTATATATGGAAAAGACGATAAAACATGGGATTGTTCAATGTTGGACAGCTTCTAGGAATATAGTGTACTGTTGGTGAAGTGGTGAAGCAATACAATCATTTTGGAAAGCAATTTCAATTATGTACCATAAATTTTGACCTAGAGAGTCTAAAATTAGGCTTATGTCCCAAGGAGGTCAGTAATAAGAAAAAAATTCCCACATACAGCAAAACATATATATCAGCAACTTTAGTGATAGCAAAATATTAGAAACAAAGTAGATAGCCATTTATTGGAGAATGTTAAAACAAATTGTGGCACATGAATGTAATGTAATATTATTATAATGAGAAATAAGATTTGAGATATGATACAGACTGAAATAATCAGAGCCAAGAAAATCATGCACAATACAACAAAAATGGAAAGAACCACAAACAAAATCAAAAGGCAATATTACAAAATTTTAAAGAGTAATAATGGCCTTTAAAAAGAAATATGAAAAGATACCCTCAAAACTACTTCTTTTAAAAAAGTGAGAGGATAATTAAGTGAAAAAAATAAGAGGATCCACAGATATGATACATTGCTCTTATTTTCAGATTTTTTCAATGTGTTGATCAGTTTTGCTGATTTTTTTCTGTTATCAAAAATATTATTTGCTACATGGGATGGGTCTCTGGAAAAGGGAGAGGCAAGGATACTAGGAAAAATTTTGGTGGCATAAAAAAACAAAAGATATAAATAAAAATCTGCTTTAAAAAAAAAAGAAAGCATGTACTTTGAGGACAAAGACTGTTTTTGATATTTCTTTGTGTCCTCAGTATTTAGCACATTGCCTGGAACATAGGGAATTAAAGGCTTAATAAAGGCATGTTATTGATTGGATTGTTGTTAGTTTTTTTACACATTATATCCCCTCAGTAGAACGTAAGATTCTTCAAGGAAAGGAATTTCACTTTGGATTTCAGAATCTACTAACAAGCAATAGATATAATAAATTTCTGCTAAAATGAAGTAACATAACATATCTGTTATGTATTAAATTGCAATGGATAAGCAAGAGGTGATTCTGGATTACATTACATAATCTTAGAGTCCAGGAAACAAAAGAATCTAAACTTTCAGAAAGGATTACATAAGAAAATGGATGGGCAAGGGGGAAGAGAATAACAATTAGTATATACTAAAGTGGAGATGTGGCTAGACCAGGTTAGGGATTCAACATGGTTAATGCTAACAATAAACAATCACTACAAAGAAAGGTACAAGAGACAAAAGCAGCTTTTGAATCATTACCATAGAAAGGAAGAGACCTCAGATGATAAAAAAAAGTTAGCATTTCACTACACAACATTAGCTAAAATGTCCAGCATAATAACTGTGTTTCTCTAGCAATCAGGAGATTTAAACTGTGACTTCTTAATCACAGTTTAAAATACTGACTCGGTAAATGGGTTAAACATAAATGTTTTATTTTTGTTTCTTAGGCATAAACCCAGGTGCAAGACTGTCCTACTAAGGAGACAATTAAGACTTCCAAATCATAAGGTAGGAACTATTAAGTCACTTGATTGACTGATGTTTTTTGTTTTGTTTTGTTTTGTTTTTGTCCTTCAACCTTAAATTCACGTAAAGATTTGAATGAGAAATAATAAATACCAAAGAGCTAAAGTACATAAGCACATGGCAATCTAAAAGGTGAAAAATTTCACTGTAACATTAATTTCACAACAGTATGAGACAGAGGAGAATGATTTCAGAAAAATCTAGAAAGATTTTTATGAGCTGATGCAAACTGAAGAGAGTAAAACCAGGAGAACATTGTACACAGTAAAAGCAATATTGTAATGGTGATCAACTATGAAAGATTTGGCTACTCTGATCAATACAAGGATTCAATACAATTCCAAAGGACTCATGATTAAAAATGCTATCCACCCCCAAGAAGAGAACTGATGAACTAAGAGCACAGATTAAAGTATATTGCTTTTCACTTTATTTTTCTTGTTTTTGGTTTTTTGGGGGGGGGAGGGAAGAACATGGCTAATACAGAAATATTTTGCATGACTTCACAAGTATAATGGGCATCATATACTGCTTGCCTTCTCAATGAGTAGGGGAAAGGCTGGAGAAAGGGAATGTTAAAAATAATAATAAAGTATGAGGCATAAAAATTAACATTAAAATAAAAATATGGACAGAAACTCAACCCTTGCAAAAAAAAATTCTATGTAGTTTGCTTTTTTCTTAAATTCACTTTATTGACATCATTTACTAAAAAGATGGAACATATAGCATTGTGGCAAATATTTTTTTTTAAATGTGGATGTGGGAGGATGAAACCAGGCATACTTGTAGCACTGATTAGTCTTACCTGAAAGGTCATGTTTAGTAATAAAGCTTTCAGGGTTTGAAGGGAACACTGTACTGATGCGGCGTGCCACACATATCATACAAGATTGTAAATCTGTAAATAAAAATTTAACCCATTTCAGATTTGACAATATTTTATGAGGATAATAAGTACTTTGAAAGATGAATAAAGAAACATAGAAACACAATGATTTAATCATTTCATCTTTTCCTTTTGTTTTACACATTTGAAATATAACACTTACCTTCTCCTTCCTCCATCATAGCTCGTGGCTGAGATAAGGCAAAACACTGCATTGTCTCATATCTCTGGCGCATATCAGGACTGCCACCCACATCATCTAGAATATCATGCACTGTTTTCACCAACATACGGCAATTAAATGTGTGACTTTTTTGTCTAGGTGTCTCACTTGTCCATGGATCTCCATTTACTTTAGAAAACAAATCATAGGAGAAAGAAATAGGAAACAAAATGTCACTTCGGTATACAAGGAATCTAAAGCTCAGTACACTCAGAACACAAAGCAGTATTTTGCATACTTCAGTAGAGGAGTTGGATATACTAAATATTTTACAAATCATCAATTGAGTACTATATTCCAAGATTAACACAAATTCACCGGGAACTGCAGTCATGGGAACTGTCTAAATCAGGGGCGGGGAATCTGCAGTCACAGGGTCACATGTGGCCTCCTAAGTCCCTAGGTGCAGCCTTTTGACTGAGTCCAAGTTTTACGAACAAATCCTTTTATTAAGAGGATTTGTTCTGTGAAGTTTGGATTCAGTCAAAGGCCTGCAACTGAAGACTAGAGAGCAACATGTGGACTTGATGCCACAGGTTCCCTACCCCTGGTCTAAATAAATAATTGATAACTGTTTGAATGTTAAAGAAGATTGTGTATGTAAGAACACAAACACATCACTGCTTCTAAAAGCTCTATTTGGATGACTTTAGTCAAACTTTCCAAAACTGAGCTAGATAACTAAATAAAAAAATGTTTTTGGGTGTGTTTTTTTTTCTTAAACAAAAATATAATTACCTGCTGACTTGGGCAAATTCTTGAGAAAATCCTTTCTGTCATCTTCATGCAAGATACTGTAGACACTGGTATTAACCAAGTCTTCTTGCTTATACTGCAGGTACTGTGTGACATTTTCTGACACAAATACAATGGTCCCATCACGATTCACCACAAAGAGAAAACCATCTAAGGCCTAAAACATAATTGTACAAATATATATTAATATCTGACTTGATTGGGTTTGGTTAAAAAGATCTTTTATTTTAGTACCAAATGATTAAAACAGCTGTCTTATACTCCCCCCCCATCTATTCTTTAAGAAAGTACACAAAACTAAATTAACACTTTTCCATTATTGGTATTAGTATTAATTTTGATTGTAAACCCTTACAGTCATAAAACAAAGGGAGACAAATATAATTTTCAGAACAACACACAAAATTTAGGTTCAAGTTCACAATAGGAATGCATAAAATGTAAAAGCTTTTGCAAAAATAAATTCAACACAATCAAAATTAGGAAAGAACAAACAAATGGGAAATAAATACTTGCATTCAACATTTCTGAAAGTGTGAAGTACAGAACCAGCTGCACCCCTTGGATTCAATGCCATGTATCAGCTTTGGGACCCACATTGTATCAGTATCATCAGCCACAGTCCCTCTGATTGGAGCAAAAAACTCGTCCCAAAGCTTTCATTTAAAAAGGGCTCTAAATCCAGCCATTTCTCACCCACTGACCTCCTGGAAATCAACTCCACAACCATCATACCCTACCCTGCCCCACCCTGCCCTTCCCCCAAACCCCTCCCAATTTAAACTACCTTTTGGGTGCTGTCTTCCCTCATTGTAAGCACCTTCAGGACAAGGACTGTGTTCTTATCATTTGAATCCCCAGCAATTACAGTGCCTGGCATACTGTAGGTGCTCAATATTTACATAGTATTGAATTGAAAGAATGACAGAAAATCTATATGAAATTGATGTATATAAGATTAAATAAGGGGCAGCTAGGTGGCGCAGTGGATAGAGCACCAGCCCTGAAGTCAGGAAGACCTGAGTTCAGATCCAGCCTTAGACCAAACACTTGACATGTACTAGTTGTGTGACCTTGGGCAAGTCACTTAACCCTGATTGCCTCACCAAAAAAAACAAAAACAAAAAAAGATTAAATAGATGTGATCAAAATTATATAGAGAGCTTTCAAAAGAAATTGAAACTATTATCTTAAAAACTGTTCAGAATTACTCATTAATACCCATTTTAAAAGCTGTAGTATCCCTCACACAGTTCAAATTAGAAAAGATGATTATTTATAAGGGATAATTCAATTCTGGAGGGGCTATGGGAAGACAAGTATGCTAATTCACTGCTGATGAAAGTGTAAACTTATCCTACCATTTGGGAAAAATTTTGGATTATATGAGTAAAGTTACTTAATACTTCATATCCTTTAACCGAGAGACTTTACTGTGGAGATTATACCCAAAGGAGGTCAATAAAAAAAGACTCAGGGGCAGCTAGGTAGTGCAATAGATAGAGCATCGACCCTGGGGCCAGGAGGACCTGAGTTCAAGTCCAGCCTCAGACACTTGATACTAGCTGTGTAACCCTGGGCAAGTCACTTAACCCCGACTGTCTCACTGAAAAAAAAAAAAAAAAAAAGACTGACATGTATACACACATTCATAGTAGCATTATTTGTGGCAATAAAAACTTAAAATACATATCCAATAATTGAGGGTGGTCTAACTGTGATATATGAATGGCAAACATTATATATGAAATTCTGAAAAATGAAGAAAGTAGAAACAAGATGAATACAATGGCCACAAAAGTATACATAAAGGTATCACTAAAAAAGGAAACAAAACTAAGGTGAAATACACAGGACAACATAGGTCCATACTATCAAAGGTCATAAATGATAATTATAGATTTTTCTGATAATTCATAAACAACAAAAGTAGAAATTAACATGTACGAACATAGTGCAATCACACTGAGATGGTTTTACTTAAAAATTTGGGGGGAACATACTTTGTTGGAGGGTGGGAAGGTTCTGTTTTTGTTGGGAAGTGTTTCGTATTCAAACAAAATGTATAAATTTAAATTCTGTTTTTCAAGGATTTTATCTTTAATAAAAAATTTTTGTAAAATCTTGAGGAAGCAGGAAAGGACATGAAATTTAAAAAAAAAAAGTAAAACAGAGGCACCTAGAAGCAGGAGGTCAAAAAATGGACTGACTAGATTTGTTTCCATATCTTAAGAATCTGAAATATGTTTCTCTGATATTTAGAGAATACTTCATTTAAAGCACTGTCATTTGATGGAAAGAGAGCTAGTATAACAAGGCCTAGGTTAGAATCCCAGCTCTTCTCCTTACCTGTGTGAGATAACACAAGTCTCTCAATCTTTTGGGGCCTCACTTTCCTCATGGCGTACAGACAGAAAGTTGGCCTAGAAACTCGTAAGACCCAGGTTCCAGTCTTGCCTCTCACACATACTGGCTGAATGACTCAGAGGGCAAGTCACTTAACCTCACAGTGGCACAGACAGTTCTCTAAAATTAAGTTGCAGAGAAGGCTCCGACCTCTATTGGCAAAGGGAGTTTCCTCATCTGAGAGTTCCCTATATCAATGAAATCACAGGTCCAGTACCTCTGTACATATTCCTATCCCTATTCTATCAATTAGGGAAATTGTAACAAAAAATTAAACATGTTTTTAATACTTACAAAGATTGTTTACCTTTACTATCACATTAAAATATTAATACTTTTAACTACCAATCCTAAAAAGAAAAATGTTTCTAAAATTCTTTTTAATACCATTCATAACTGTATCATTTTTACCATTCTAACATTGACAATTATTTCAAAATATATGGCACATGAGTAGAAACTGAAGAGTACCTATAAATTCAGGAATGGCTGAAATAATTATAGTATATGAATATAATGAAATATTATTGTGCTACAAGAAATGATGAAGGGAATGGTTTCAGAGAAACCTGGGAAGATTTGTATGAATTGATGCAGAATAAAGTGAGCAAAATCAGGAGAACAATTTATACAATAACATCAATACTGTAAAACAAACAACTTTGAAAGAGTTAAGGACTCTCATCAATACAATGACCAACCACGATTCCAGAGAACCAATGATGATATCTTACCCAGCTCTGGACAGACAGGTGATGGACTCAAGATACGAAGAATAAGACATATTTTTAGATGGTGCCAATATGATAACTTAATTTGTTTGAATATGCATATTTGCTGAAAGGGGTTTGTTTTGCTTTTTTTTTCTTCCAATGGGAGAGGGGAAGTAGATAAAATAAAGGCTTGTTAATTGAAAAAAAGTTAAATTGTAAAAATAAATTTATAGCATAACTGTCATTTGGTTCAACTTTTTCATACTTGCCTGCAGTAAAAGTGGTCCTAAGGAATCTTTATCAATAACTCCCTGCCCTGTAGAAGATACATCAGCTTTCTGAACATCATCATCAATGGAAGCTGCCTTTCCTAAAGAGACAGAAGAAAGTTCTTCAAATGACTCTAGTTATGCTGGTTAATAATTACAAAATGATCCAAAACAGATATACAGCATACATTCTGTTCCCTTAACAAGGGTATTATTTGATCACGAAAACATATAACTTGAACAGGAGCTCAAAAGAGATGGTCTCAATTTTGTTAATAAAAAAGAAGGCAAAGTCAAGTGTTGGGTAGGGCAGGAAGCACATGTGACATAGAGGTGGTTAATGAGAGACAGGACTGGAACAGCCACTGCATGAAGCTTGATAAAGATTTAGTCAGGGAAGATTTTTTTATAAATCTACCATCAAGCAATGAAGGTAGAAACAGATTACAAAAGTATTTTCAGATGTGATTAGGTCTGTGGATAGTTAACATGGGGAAGAGATATAAGTCACAAGACTGCAAGTGGGTGCTGAAACAGAAGGTCAAGTTGCTTGCTGAACTATTCTCTTTTTTTTATTTTTCATTGTGATTTGTTTAGTAACTTTAAACTTAAAATGTAGTTTTAAATAAAGTTTGGACTTGTCTGTAAAGAAAAAAAAAGAAAGATATAGCAATGAAGGCAGGGGTTGGGACAGAAAACGTGGATACTCAGGTACTGAATTCCTTGTGAAAGGAAGTAGAATGGCCTAGACTCCAGCAAATAACAGCATGAAGGATATGGATAGGGTGATAGAGGTGTCTGAAATGAATATCAGAAGAAAAGGCTGCTGAGTGTTTGTGACAAAGGGAAGGCCCGGAAGAGGTACTGGGGACCAAGGACTTTGCTACAACCTTCTCCTGACCAAGTGAACTGAGGCCATGACAGAAGGCACAACACATAGAAAGGAAACATGTCCAGGGATAAAAAAAAAAAATCTCTTGGGGAAAAAACAGGTTTTCATTAATACAATAAGGCTGTGAGAGGAAGAAAATCAAGAATGAAAAGGAATTTGTTTATAATAGTGGGTTCCAGAGGGCAGAGAGCAGAACAGGGAGAAAAAATTAATCTGAGAAGTCAACAGCTGGCTAAGAAAATGAAACTTAAAATTGCTGGACCATGACTTACAATATTATGAGATCACAGATTCCTGGCCAGAGATGAAGTATACCTAACAAAAACTAGTAAGAATATACTTGACAAGTACCTGGCATATCTAATCAAAAGGGCTTCAAAGTGAAAAAAACAAGGGAAGGAGACAACCTATGTATAACCCCCAAGGTACATACTAGACAGTACAGCTACCAGAAGAATAATTAACAGTTGAAAAATCCAGAAATCTACCTGAGACAAGAGCCAATAAAGGAATCAGTATTAAAACCTCTGACCTCAACAAATCCCCAAAGTTAAAAAAAAAACCAAAAACCACTAGAGAACTAGTGGTCCAAATGCAAGGAGGCAAATTTGACTTCATAGATAACCCTGCAACTTTGTGATATGAAATCCATCCAGACAATGGTTCTGGATGAGTATACTTTATTTAAAAGAATAAGGGTAAGTAGCAGGACAGCGAAGGGTAACCTCAGATATTAAGAATGTTTGCTATTATATATAAATGGTAATGATTTCTTTGGGTTTACTTTGTAGCCTGAAACTTTGTTGAAGGTAATAACAGTATCAATTAGTTTTCTTCAATGACTGCCTATTATTTTCTAAGTAACCATCATGACATTAGCAAACAGAGATAATTTTGTCTTCTCTTTGCTTCTCTGTAGGTTTTAATTTCTTTCTTTTGTCATTGCTATTGCTACCATTTCTAGAACTCTATCAAATAATAGCAAGAAAAATGAATATCCATGTTTTATTCCTGGATTTATTTGGAAAGTTTCTCTGGTGCATTCACATCATATATGATTGCCTAATTTTGACTTTAAATACACAAGATCTCTCTATGCCTATATTTTGCATAGATTTTAGCATAAATAAGTGCTGTACTTTATCATAAAAATATTTTAAATTTTTTAATCAAAGTTTATTTATTTATATTGATTTATAATTCTCCTGTCCTTTAGTCTTCCCTGGTTTAGGTCTGTATCGGTTTCATAAAAGGCATAGAGTTTTTCCACAGGAGCATCACTATTAAATGTTCTTTAAAAGTTTGGCAGTATTCCATCAGGACCAAGAGTATTTTTCTTCAGTACTTCCTTTATGGCTAGTTCTATTTCTTTTTCTGAGATTGGGTTATTTAAGATCTCTATTTATTTAATTTGGGAATTTTATATTTTTGAAGGTTTTTCTGTGTTCTTAGTTTTGTTGGCATATAATTGTGCATAAATTCTGATAATTCTTTTTATTTCTTTGAATTGTGTTAGGATTTCACTTTGTTCATTTGATATTTTGCTGATTTGAATCTTCTGGGTTCCATTTAGAGAGAC
Organism: Vombatus ursinus; assembly: GCF_900497805.2. NCBI lineage: Eukaryota > Metazoa > Chordata > Mammalia > Diprotodontia > Vombatidae > Vombatus > Vombatus ursinus. Next base: position 26,189,067 of record NW_020940358.1, read on the forward strand.
ATAGTTTCTAGGCATACGGAGGAAATAATCCTGCTGTAATCTGCCCTCATCAGTCTTCATTTGGAATACTGTGCTCAATTTTAGGCACTCTATTTAAGAAGGACATTGATAAGCCAGAGAGTGATCAGAGAACAATCAACATGATCAAGGCCTAAAGTTCATGACATATGAGGATCAGTTGAAGGAGCAGGGCACATTTAACCTGGAAAAGAGAAGACTCAGAAGGGGCATTCAGGGATTAAATTTGTTCTATTCAAACCAAAAGCAAGGGGAAGAAGTTACATCTCACCACTTGTTGGGTATGTGATGATGGGTACCGCTTTAGTGTACAGGTTGGACTAGATGGCCATTGAGGTCCTTTTCAACTTCCAATTCTGTGATTCTGAGTGGGAATATATAAGACAGAGCTAGATAGGAATGAGAGTTACAGGACAGGAGCAAAGAACCTCTGAAGTTCAAGGATTAGGCAGCCAAAAGGAAGGAGTTTGTGAACCATGGCAGGGTAAGTGCCAACTGATCACAGCATGAGACCATTGAATCAATGGTAAAATTGGGAATTGGGAAGGTCATGTGTTAAAGGCAAGAACTAATCCTGAGCCCTCTAAAGCTAAGAAAAATATTTTACCCTTCTGTACCCCATGATCACAGGGGACTATTAGGAATGAAAAAACTAATAGTAAGAGCAGCCAGGAGGCTTATGGTGAAAAAAGGCTATTGTCCCACGAAGCACACGGCCAGTTCACTCCATCCCTCTTACTCACAACCAAAAATTAAAAACCGAGGCAGGGATGCTGATAGAAGTGATACAAATACTGTTTCAATCCTGAAGAGCAGCACTCCTACAAACCTGGGTTCTTAAGAGTGAAAACAGACTGAAGAGATAGCAATTTCTGGGTAATAATGATGGACAACACATAGTGACAATGGGCAGAAAAGTAGACATTTCTACTGATGCTACTCAAGATGACGATACAGATGGGGGTCCTATAACGCAAATCCCTGAGAAGTCCCAGGGTCCTTCCTCAACACTCCCAGGTGGTTAATTCATGAAAGGAAAGAAGACTTTGAGGTCAGTAGTGCCTTCCCTATACTTTTTCAGTATTTCTTTCCTATTTAGGCCTATTTAGGTGGTAGAAAAGAACTTATGATGGGGGTGGGAGAAGTAGGTGTCAAGGAAAGATCCATGGAACAGGTTGCATTTGAGTTGGGCTTGGACAAGAGATTGTAAGCATAAAGGCTCTGTTAGACAAGGCATATAGATATAAAAGTTTACAACATGTAGTGGGAATGAATATGAAGTGGATTGGCTAAAGTAGAGAGTAAAAGAAAAATAATAGTATGAGATAAGCTAGAAAGGTATGGAGATGCCAAATTTTGGATGGCCTTGAATGCCCACCAGAAAAGATTTGAAGTTTACTCAGTATGGAGAAGAAAAATACCATCTTTAATCATATCGATCTATAAGAAAGATTAGTGTGGCATTGAGATTCGTGTTAGATTGGAGAGGAGAGACTCATTAGGAAGTTAATTTAAGAAAGGGAGTAATATTATCAAATTTATACATACAGAAGAATAGTCTGGTGATGATATTTAGAATCAATCAATTTTTCAACAAACATTTATTAAGTATTTGCTATATGCCAAACATCATAAAGGCAAAGACAAGCAAATTCCTACCCTGAAGAAACTTACATTTTAATGAGGGAGACAGCATGTACACATACAATTATATAAATGACACATACAAAGAAGACACAAAATAATCTTGAATAAGAAGAGACCAGACCCTGAGGTAAGCAGGAAAGGCCTCCTGCACAAGATGGCATTTGAGCTGAGTCTCAAAAGAAACCAGGGATTATAAGAGACAGAAATATGGAGGAAAAGCATTCTAAGCATAGAAAACAGCCAGTGTAAAAGCATGGAGATGGGACATGAAGCAGCATGAGTTACAGCAAGAAGGCTATTGTGACTCAACCACAGAAGGATTAGAGGGAAATGATGTAAAAGAAACTGTAGAGGCAGAAAATGACCAGGTTATAAAGAGCTTTAAATACCAAAGATAACTTTATATGCAATCCTAAAAGTAACAGGAAGCCATATGAGTCTGCTGAATAGGGAGGATGATTTGCTAAGACCTGTGAATTAGGAAAATCACTTTAGTTTTTAGGTGGAAGGTAGATTAGAGTGGGGAGAGACTTGAGGCAAGGAAACCAAATAGGAAGCTACTGCAATAGTATCGGGGGAAAGTAATAAGGGCCTGAAAGTAATGAAGGTACTGTTTGTGCGAGTGGAAAGAATAGCACATATGTGAGAGAGATTATGGAGAAGGAAATGACAAAATTTGATAACTAATCAGAAATGATCTCTCCCCTTCCTCCCATCCCCCACATACACTCAAGTACACTAATCAACAGTTCTTAAGATGTAGTCTTTCAGGAAGTGACATGTGTAAAGGAATGCTTAAGACTAAAATGTCTGAGAACTACTATGCTATACATAGGTTGGCCCAAAAGTGTAGGTGTCTCCCCCATTTGAATGTGACCTCCTTCTGGACTAGGGCCATGTCTTTACCCTTCATTGTATCCCCAACACACAGCAAAGTGCTTTGCATATATTAAGTGCTTCACAAATGCTTAGGAATTGTTGACTGATATATTGAGTTTGAAAGCCTATAGGATGCCCAGATCAAAACTATACAAATGAGATACTCTTTTTAAGAATAGCTATGATTAAGAAGAGAGCAGCAGCAAACAAAGCTAAGACAAAATAAATCAAAGAAAAGAGCCTCAATATATTTCCCTCTCTACCCACTTGTCATCTCATTCTGCTCAATCCAACTTCGCTCAGATAACTGGTTACCTGAAGACTCAGACACTAACAAAAAGGATAAAACATAGCAAAAGATATATTAAAAAAACTCTAATACAGCTCCATGCTTGAATTAATAATGGCAATCATCACTAATTGAATAGCTTTTGTAACTCAGTAATTGCCTTATTTAAAATTCCACATTACCTTGTTCCTTTATCTGTCGGATTTGTCTCACAGTTTCCTTTAAAATTGCACATTTATCTGGTTTGACATTGAAACTGTCAATGTCACTGAGATTAGCAGATATCAATTCAGCCAACTCTTCGAGGTATTTACTCTCCTGCTCCCGTCGCCACTTCTCCCCACTGCCAGTCAGACTAGGAGAAAGAACAATCATGTGATAAAGGCTCTGAATGCAGCAAGGCCAGGCAGTGGTACCAAGAACCTTGGAGGCAGGAGAAGCATGGTCCAAATGACAATTCAAACACTCACCAGTAACACAACCTAGGTGAAGTCACTTAGTATCTGTATTGTTGCTTCTCCACGTGTAAAATGAGGCCAGTAGCAATAAGGCATACTTCCTAGGGTTGTAGGGATGTAAAGAGGTTTGCAAATCTTGAAGCTTCTATCATTATTAGCTCTTACGCCAATGAACCTGTGGTTTGGTCAATGTGTAGTAACCTCCAAGGATAGAGATGGGGCCCATCCATGTCCTCCCAAAGCTTACCATAAGGGTTTCATCCAATATGCTGGTGGTCTTCCTCTATTTCTCCCCATGTCACAAGGTACCAAGAAAACCACTCTAGTAATCCATGGCATATCCCTCACTCTCAGAAACTGACCAACCTATCTCTTCATTCCATGACACAATTCTTTGATGACATACTTTACTCTTCCAAGTCCTTCACTGGCTGTTATGTTGCTGCCTGCACACACTAAACACTCAGTTTTCCATTGCCATCTGTATTATGCTCATCTGTAATTCTTCAGAGGCAGTGGTGTTCCAGAACAGCTCGAAAGTGTTAAAAATGTTTGTATCAAAAATAGGAGTCTGTACTGTTATGGGAAGTTTAGGGTGAGTAAAAGCACTTTATAATCTCCTCAAAATAATCTAGCACATTCTCTTCCCCCCTTTCAACTCTGGGTCCATCAGTTGTGTGTTTGTGTGTGTGTGTGTGTGTGTGTGTGTGTGTATGTGTGTGTACACTGATGGAACTATAGAGCATATTAGCTATTGGTGAAAGAAAACTTAGTCAATTAAAAAGACATTTTTCCAGAACTATGAATACATGAAATTGCTGAAAAACCATCCTTTAAGCTTCCACTTTAACATTAAACCATGGTATTAAAGAGCAGAATGTTACTACAAAGACGAAAGTTACCTCTCTATAGAAGCAGAAATACACATCTTATAATTCATGTTACTCAAATGATAAACATATTCTTTTTTGATACCGAAAACTTCATTTAGAACAAAAATGTTATGTGATACATGTCACTAAATATCCACTTAAGTCATATTATAAAACAATTTCATGAGACCAAAGAATCTCATTGAGAAGAAAACTTACACATCCAAAGCCCTATTCAATATAGGCACTCTATCAATAGCACTCTTAAGAAAGTCATTTAGGCTATTCCTGAATACCCCTAGTGACAAAGTTCTTTAGTTTATGGGGCAGCCTATTCTAATGCTGGACTGCTATGCCTGTTACAAAGCCATTTCATATCTAAAATACAATGTCCTAATGACAAGAATAACAACCAAACAATCAAAACTTAATGTTGTAAAATTTAATGAATAATCATGGGAAAAAAACATGAAAATGCATCTCTACCTATTTTTAGAAAGGTGGGGAACTATTGGCATGGAGCACTGTATATAACAACAACTGTAAATAATAATGTTAGACTTTCTGATTTGTTAGTTACTTTTGCTGACTTTTTTTTCTTTTTTGCTCTTTGTTAAGATGCACTGGGAAATGTAGGTGATATTTTAAAAAAAAGAATAGAAATAAAAATTTATTTTAAAATAACTAGATATTGCCTTTTGTGATCAACTCTGTCCCTTGTTTGGTTAAAGATGCTTCAGCTAGTCCAAGAACTGTGAAAGGTATCTGATTTCTTTGAATACTAAAGGTTACACCAAAGAAATTACATATTCACTTTTATACTGGTACAGTATATGGTATAAGATATTCATATAAACCTACTTTCTTCCAAATTGCTTTCCAGTTTTCCCATCTTGTTGTTCAGCTGTTTCAGTTGTGTCCAACCCTTCATGACCTCATTTAGGATTTTCTTAGCAAAGATACCAAGAGATTTGCCATTTTCTTCTCCATGGATCCATTTTTTTCAGGCAATCAAAGGTTAAATAACTTTGCCAGGGTCACACAGCTAGGAAGTGTCTGTGACTGGATTTGAACTCAGGTCTTCCTGACTCCAAGTCCAGTCCTCTATCCACTGAGCCACTGGTTGGCCTCAATGTTTTCCCGTGATTTCTCAAATGGAGAATTCATCCCCAGGTAATCAATATTATCAGATTTATCAAACACTGGCTTGTTAAGTTCAACAGTTTCTAATTCTTCTTTAGATAGTCTGATTTAACTTTATAATTTTTAGCCAGTACAAAGCTATTTTTATGATTACTACTTTAAGGTGTAATCTGAGGTCTGGAAATGCTCCCTCCATTCTTACTCTTTCAAAGTTTCACTTCATATAATTTTGAATACATAAAACTGAAAAGCTTTTATCTGAAGAAAAAAAACAATGCTACTGGCATAAGAAGGAAAGCTATTAACTATGGGGGAAAATCTTTGCAACAACCATCCATGATTAGGTCCCAACATCCAAGAAATATTGGTAAGTATCACAAATACCATTCCTCAATGAATAAGAGTAAAAGGATATGAACACTTCTTACCAGATGCCCACTGAATGTGGAACAGTTAAATTATATTACATTATTGTGGTATTGTAAGAAATCATTAATATTTAGACTATGGGAAAAAAATTAGTCTAATATTAGCCAACCAATAAAAAGTAAAATAAATGAAAAGCAGAAAATAATATATAGAAGGACAACAAAATAAATAGAAAAAAAAACAATCAAAGCTGAATGCCATGTAATGATAATGACCAAGGCTGGCCCCAAAGAAAAGATATGGGAATGTATTTTCTTCTGCTTTTTTGCAGAGGTATAAAATTAAGGGTGCATTAGACTTGGTTAATGTATTTATTAGTTTCACTCAGCTGTCTTCCCTCCTCTTTCTTTTCACTGTTCATTATATGAGATGGCTCTCTGGATTAAGGAAGGGAAGTATGTATTTGGAAAACATTAGTGATGTCAAAACAAAAGCTGTCAAAAAGAATTTTAATGAGATAAAATATATTATACTGAAATTTTTAAATTCATAGATGTCTGTAAAAAGCTATGTAATATTAAGTTCATATACAAAAAAGACTTTCTTACCCTTGTACTGGAGTATCACATGGCAATTTACGTTTTCGGGAATCAGCAGTCAGTGGATCTAAGGAGTTTTCTCCTAATCCACTCATTTTGACTATGCATCAGCAACTAAGAAGAGAAAGCAAAAAAATATTAAGACACAAAATATCTATTGCATAAAAATGGTCAGGCAACATTATAGCCACATTTTACAATACAGAACTTTCTTGTCTGAAGAGGCAGGACAATGAAGAAGCTGACATTGCTACGGGACACTGAACATTTTGAACACATTTTTCCTAGTTAGATCTACATACAGTATCTTACCCAACAACAGTTTTCCCAAATCTTCTCAAAACTGCATGCATTCTAGTGCTTGTTTACCCTGCCAAAGTATGAGAAGGATGTATTCAAATGGCAGCTCAACTTGAATGACCAGCACTGTGATCCTCAAAAATATCTGGTAGTTTTAGTGGACATATCAGTGAACTCTGCAAGGTAAGCACTCTAAAAAGGCACAGAAGACTTTGAAGTTCCAGGTCAGGTGGAAGAGCTCTACATATGGTCATAAAGAATAAAACAAATGCTACCTTGTTTGAAAGGTAAGGTTCCCTAGGAAAAGGAAGGGTTTTGTTTTTTGTTTATTTGTGTATGGAGGAGGGAGATATAAGTGTTCAATAAACTCCATATATTATAGACACTGGAATTTTTTAAACAAACTAATCTTTTTTAAGGGGTATTAAGGGATAGCATTTGAGGCATGGGAGAGAAGAGAGTTTTAACCAGAAGAAATTATATGAGCAAGGCATAGACATGGGAAGGTATGAAACATATCTGGGAGATAAGTATTATGGACTATGAGGTCATGAAGGAGAATGGTATGAAATAAGGCTATACACATAGGTCAGAGCCACACTGTGTCTTTGAATGCTGACCAAATATGGCCTTTATTTGGCAGGCAATAGAGAACCACTTGTGTTTTTTAGCTCAGCAGTGAAATAATCAGAGCTATGGTATTAGGAGATTATTATGACGGAAGTATATAGACAGAATTGGGAGAGGGAAAGAGATTGGAAGAAAAGTCAATCAAGTGTCTATCATAATAGTAATAGCTAACATTTATGTGGCACTTTAAAATGTTAGCTAAATACTTTAAATATTATTATGTCATTTGATCCTTACAACAGCCCTGCTAAAAAAACAAACTAATGGGGGGAAGAGGTAGAAGCTTCAGATTTTCAGAACAGTACAAAAATTTTAAGTATTCCTGTGAGGTAGGTGCTATTATTATCTCTATTTTACAAATGAAGGAGATGAGTCCAAGAGAGGTTAAGTGACTAGCCAGGCATTTGAGGCAAGATGACACCACAGGCCCTTCCAGACACCCACACACCACACACACAGTATTTTATTCACTACATCACCTGTCTGCCTCATAATAACATGAATGGAAAGGAAAAGATGGATGTGCAAGTTATTAAGGGAATATAACTGACAACACACAGCAACTAATTGGAAATGAAAAGTGGAAAGGGAAGAGTCAAAGATAGCCCCCCAAAATTTCGAACAGAGGGTAACTAGTAAGAGGAAGCAGAAACAAACAGGAGTAAAATAGGTAACCAGGAGACAATAGTGGCACAGAAGCCAAAGGGGAAGAATATAATCTCAACAAGAGCAGTCAAGAGCATCAAATCATACAAAACAGTCAAGGGGAACACAGACTGGAAAAGTGCCAATTTTGGCATTTAGGTCAGTGATGACCTTCAGGAATATTATAACTCTTCCTTACTATATACAACTAAATTAAGTGTACAGCAGTATTTAAGTTTGAGGTTATAAACAATTCAAAAAGCTGATTTAAACAGGAAAAGACTTCTAGAAGGGGGGGGGGAACCCACCTACTAAACCTAATTAAAACCATTTAAAATAATTGGCTTATAAAATATTAATTGACCTCTAAGGACACTTTTATTAATCTAGTCTAACACTCTCATTTTACAGATGAGAAAAATGAGGCCCAGAGAAGTCACATGACTGCCTAGCTGTAATTATCTAAATATTTTGGGAGAGGAGAAGTAATTTGGGTTATGAAAGAAAAATGGAGTGAAGTATTTGCCTACTAAATCTACTTTCAAATCAAAAAATTTATGCCTGAAAATCTTTTCTCTACCATTAGAATGAACTTTTGCTCCTTGAGGACAAGAATTGTTTTTGCTTTTTCTTTGTATCCTCAGAATTTACACACAGTGTTGCCATATAGTAAACTCTGACCAAATGCTTTTCTGATTGACTGAAAAGTTTCATCTCCATTAGCTTACAAAGTACATAAAGAATTTTTTCTTGAATAAAATAAAAGCTCTTAATTTTACTCAATGCTGAGACATTGTAGTGAATAATGCTCGACTTTCCACTAGATGGCAGAATCCTACCAAGTAATACTTTGTTAAACTACCACAAACTCCATCCCAAAAAGGCTACAACTAAGTCACCTTCGTAAGTTTTAACACTGAATAAATCATCATTTTAAAAGTTATAGATTAAGTACTCCTGTAAGGGACTAGGAAGCATGAAAAAAGGATCATAAAGGATCATAACGAACTGAACCCATCCTAAAATTTTGGCAGTGGAAGTCTCTAGACATTTTGTTAAAGTAACAAGTAAAGTGATGAAACAAAGTGTGAGAGAGGACTTAAAATAACACATGATGAAAGATAGCTCAAGGCTATGGTTTAAAAGATGTTTTGTTAAACTGGCGATGTATTTGTTTTGTCTTTTTGTTTTTTGTTTTTTTAATTCTCCATATATAAAGAGAGAAGGAATTCTCCAACTATACTATTGAATTAAATTTGGTTAGACACCAAAACATTTTCTCTTCTCCCCACTCTACATGCCCCCCCCCTAAAAAAATTCCCAACTGGATCAAGGAGTTATCTATCCAAGTGGTATAGAGAGGGGGACTAGACCTGTTATTTCATTGGTATAGGGAAAATCTCAAATAAGCTTAAGCTTTAAACCTATTTCACATTCTAAATATGTTTCTCTGCATTAATATTAATCACAGAAAGCTAAGACTGAATGATCCTTTGTTCCCCTAGTATGCTGTCTAAAATAAAACTTGTCTTGAAATGTATGTTAAAAAAATGCTTTCCAATTGAGCATTAGTCATGCCAAAGTTAATAATTCTCTACCTAATATTTATAACATATGCATATAGTCCTAAACATTTGCAAAGCATTTCTGTCACAACAATCCAGTTCACAATTTCCTTCATTTAACAGATAAGAAAACTGAGGCCAGGTCTGAGAAGTTCAATCACTTGCTCATGATCATACAGCTAGCAAATATTTGAGGCAAGATTTCAACCCAGGTTTCTTGACTAATTCTTCATAATTCTAGCCATGAAAGCACAATATCACCTCTCATACAATGGAAATTTTAGATTTTTCTCAATACTGTTATTCACATTTTAGTGCAATCTTAACACTATGGTATACCAACTTGTTCAAATTTCACTAAACCAAAACTGAATTCTAATCACAAAGAAATGCCCTGTTCTTAGGAGAAATTACCTTATCTGCATATTAGATATACAACCTCATAGGTAAGATGAAGGGAAGAAAATATCAGTTACAATAATACCAAGACTATAATAATTAACATATTGATTGTATTAAATATAAGAATACAACTTGAGACAGAAGAGATTACTCATGAGGAGACTAGTTGGAAAACTATTAGAATATAATAATCCAGTGATAAAAACTGAATTAAAGTGATGGTTGCTAATAGAAAAGAGAGGCCAATTAAAGGGAAGTGCTTAGCAACTAACTGAATTAGAGGGAACAAGAAAAAGGGAAGAGTCAACAATACTCTGAAGTCAATGCTGAGTGGCTAGAAGGTTATAGCAGTGTCATCAATAGAAATGGGTAAGTTAGGAGGAACATCATACTGTAAGCAGAGAAATTTGGTTTTGGAGAAGTTAGGATCCTTGAGGAGAGGAATGGTTTTTGCAATCTAGACAGAGATACTCAGTATAGCAAGTGGAAATGTAAGACATGTTCAGAGTTAAGAACTAGAAATATAGATTTAGGAGTCACATAAATAGAATTATAGGTCATAGGATCACTAGAGCTGGAAAAGGTCACCTAAGCCCAAAGTCCCTTTTTAAAGATAAGAAAATTGAGGCCCAGCGAGGTAATAAACTGTGGAAGTACTGAAACTGTCAAAGGAGAAGGTAGGGTGAAAAGACTAAGGACAGATCAGAAATGACCAAAATCAGGGGTCAGTAACTAGTAAAACCAGGGAAGGAGACTAAGAAGGACCAAAAGAGTAGGAGGAAAACTAGGAAGAACAATGTTTCAGAAATCAAAAGGCAAGACAGTAGCAAGAAAGTAGTCAACAATATCGAAAATCACAGAAACGTCAAACTGAGGACTAAAGAGGCCACTGGATTTAGCTACTAGGGTAGTAACTGGCAAGAAGCAGATTCGGTAAAGGAGTTGTGATAAAAACCAAATCGGCTGGAGGACTGAGGTGTGATAGGTGGTATAAAAGCAGAGGAAACAAGTGCAAACTGTTCTTTGAACCGATTTAATAACAAATAAGAGGAAAGAGATAGAACAATGGTTTTGAGAGGATGAACAGAATCAAGGAAAAGTTTTGTTAGGTTACTTGATTTGTTTTACACAGAAGTGAATGAAATCCAAGAAATACAAAGAAAATGAAGATTGGAAGACATGGAAGTGTGACAAAAGGAACGAAGTCCTCAAGAAAACGATAGTTAGATCTAGGGTTACATCTGTCAAAGAGGAAGAAAACCTCATTATTTGGGACAGGGAGAAAGGAAATAAAAGAGAGGCAAGTGTTCACAATCCATAGATATGGGTACTCACACTGCCTAAGAGAGGAGAGAAAGAGGTGAAATAGATGGAGTAGAAGCAATGAAGGTGAAGGTAGAACTGAGGATTTGAGGAAAAGAGGAGCAGACTTTGAATGGTGGCTACAGGGAAGGTGACAGGAAAGCAAGAAATGAATTAAAAAGGAGTTACAATGAAGGCTGATGACCTAGTTCGGGTTAAAGGGTATAAATAATAGTCCTGATAGTTTAATGACTTCCTCTAGCTATGCTATATCTATTTAACAATAATGAACTTTTTCTTGGACCCAATATATCAAATTCTCCAAGAACAGTACCATTTTTCAGACTATAGAAATTTTTAGCTCCAGAGGTAATTATATATAAAGTTATTAATGCAAAAATCACTAATTAAAAACAATGGTGATGATGTTTATCCATCAAATATGAAGGTATAATTACTTCAGGTGCTCAATATTTCTCACGCAATGCAGTAGAGAAATAAATATTAAAGTATTTTTTTCAATGCCAGATCTAACAGCCTTTTCCTTATCACAAAAAAAAATTTTTTAAGAGATCACACATAACATCTACATAAATGAAATAGGAGCAAAACCCATCATTATTTATCTACCATATACTAAAAATATCCCAGTAAAACAGATACTCCTCACATACTTTTTCAAAACTTGATTGCAATCCTTCTAGGTCAAATTGTTCAACAAAAGCTGGTTGCCTAATGTAGTAATTTCACATTCTTAACAGAAATAGATCCCTGCTGGACATATACTGACTTAGAAAACCACAAATTAACAGTAAGTTTTATTGTACTTTGATTTATTTTGTTAAACCTTTCCCAATTACATTTTATTCTGGTTCTGGCTGCACTTCAGAGTTTTGTGACCAATAGGCGATGAGTTTAACACCTCTGGTCTTATGAATGATAGTTTCAATATGAAAACATCTAGGTTTTAAAAACCAACCTTACAAATATAGGATGGAGGAGATGTAATTTGATCAGGCCGGACTTTTGGTAAACTGCTGTTGTTCACCCTTCATCAAAGAGGATAATGACATCACAGAGTGATGTCTTGACTTGTACATGAGCTGGATTTCAGTGAGGCAGAGTTGCACAAAATTATCAACCTCACTATCTCTTCCAGAGTCATCAAAGTCCAATGGCAAGACAAAACTCAGGGTGATTGGCAATGGCCTAGGATGGAGTAGATGGCCTTGGCATCTTCCATGTTTAACCAAGCTCTAAGTGCTCTACAGCACCTGCTCCAGCCACCTTAATGACTAATGGAACAAATTGTTCTCATCTGTCCATTCCACTTGGGAAAGTCTTCACATCCTTGGAGCAGACATCACCCTAACTCACTAATGTGTTTGAGGCCTTTTGAGTTACCCTTAACTGGGTTTAGTCAACCTGCCAAGACACTTTTACTGGGGTATGATCGCTGCTCATGCTACTGCTTCATGAAGCTAGCTCAAAATGCATCGATAGTCAATCAACAAGCATTCATTAAGAGCTAACTCAGTGCTTAATATGGAGCTAAGTGATAGGCAGAATGAAAGCTAGTCTCTGCCCTAAAGGAGCTTACAAGGGGACGAATTAATCAATCAATAAACATTAAGCCCCTACTATGTGCAGGTACTTTGCTAAGCTTTGAGAATTAAAAAAAAGAGGCAAAAGACACTCGCCACCCTCAAAAAGGTCACATGAGGTCCAATGAGAGAGACACGCAAATAAATGACAAGGCAAGCTATATATGGGATAAATAGTTATTAGAATTAAGAAGGGTTAGGGGCAGCTAGGTGGTGCAGTGGATAGAACACCAGCCCTGAAGTCAGGAGGACCTGAGTTCAAATGCAGCCTCAGACTAAACACTTGACACTTACTAGCTGTGTGACCTTGGGCAAGTCACTTAACCCCGACTGCCTCACAAAAAAAAAAAAAAAAACCAAGAGGGGTTGGAAAAGGCTCCCTACAGAAGGTAGGATTTTATTTGGGACTTACAGGAGGATAATTCGAAGAGTTGAGGAGGGGAAGGAGAGAAGGGAAAGTGTTCCAGGCATGCAGGATGCCCAGAGAAAATGCCTGAAGCCAAGAGATGGAGTGTCTAGTTTGTAGAATAGCCAGGAGACCAGTGTCACTGTTTCAGAGAGTAAGGTTTAAGAAAAATGGCAAGGTAGGAGGGGACTAGATTATCAAGGACTTTGAATGTCAAACAGGGCATTTTGTATTTCCTCTTGGAACCACTGGAGTTTACTGAGTTTACTGGATGACAAGATCAGATATGCTTTTTAGGAAAATCAGTTTGGTGGCTAAATGGAGGAAGGACTACAGTGGTGACTCCTGAGGCAGGCAGGCCCACCAGCAGGTGTGAGGTAAGGAAGGCCTGCACTAGAGTGGTGACAGTGTCAGAGGAGAAAAGGGGGCATATTTGAGAGAGATGTTGGAAAGGTGAAATCAATAGACCTTGTTAACAGATTGGATTGGAGGTGGGGGGGTTGAGAGATAGTGAGGAGTCCAGAATGATTCCTAGGTTGTGAGCCTGAGGGATTGAGAGAATAGTGTTGCCCTCTACAGTAATGGGGAAAGGCGGGGGGTGGGGATAGCAGCTTAGAGAGGGGGAACAGTTTAGGGGAAAAGATAATGAGTTCCATTTTGGACATAGCAAGTTTAAGTTGTTTACTGAATATCCAGTTTGAGATGTCTGAAAGGCAAGTGGAGATAAAAGATTGGAGGTCTACAGAGAATTTGGGCAAGAGAGAAGCAAAGGAAGGAAAAGGCCCAGAAGTCTTTCAAGAAGCCATCTTCAAGTACTTGAAGGACAGAAACCTGGAAGAGGAATTAGAGTTTGCCCTGCTTGGTCCCAGAGTTCAGGAGGAGGAGCAAGCAGTGAGATGTTGGAAAGAGAGAGATTTAGTCTTGATGTAAGTAAAAACTTCCTAATGATTAGTGGAACAGACCACCTCAGGAGGTAGGGGGTGCCCACTCACTAGTGGTCTTCGATTTCAGAATGAATATGTCATAGATGTTGTTAATAGATTGTTTTTCAGGGATGGACTGGCCTAGGGCCTCTGGGGCCCATTACAATGCACATTTCTCAGGCTCTCTGAAAAATGCCATGAAAATTTTGATATACAAAGAAGTCACAAACAGTAGGAGGCATTACCTTATCTTGTAATATTTTAAAATTAAGCAGGCACACATACATACACATTTAGATCATTATAACTGTTCTTATCATGAGACACATTTCATCCAATTTTCTCAGCTTATCGGGGCCTCAGTTCATCTTGTCCCCATTATTTATTAGGGGTGTGTGTGTATGCATGTGTGTGTGATTATATATGTATGTATGTACACACATATATACATGTATGTGTGTGTATTAAATACTAACAAAACCATCTTGTTCCTGAGGCACTTTACTAACTTTTCTAGGTATTTATGGAGGGTGTGCGATTATTTGTCAGGTATTGATAATCAATATGTATACCTTTCTTCTGGATCTGCTTCTTTCCTCCTTCTCTTCTCTCCTGAAACTGGATCCCAGACTAACTATGGACCACACTAACAACTCAGCAGCCTCTCTCATGCCAAGCCAATCCCACTGCTAATCAGCACAGTACCTCTGACCTGCTGCTTCATTTCAGATCTACAGTGGTTCACCCCTCCTTAAGCATCCTGGCAGGCCACCCAACTCCCAGGGCTCACCAGATCAATGCTGAACTTAGCGCAGTTGCATCTCAGAACGTTTAAGTACCAGTTCCCTTTGGGAAATGGATTACAGGCATGAGTAGGGTAGTCACTATGTCTCAATCCTATTTCTTCATATTCTTTATATATCATTCATCACGGTACAATAATATGCAGTCCTTAGAGAGAATTACAGTCTACAGGGAGGAAAGAACAGCTATACAGACCAATACAAGTGCAGAGTAATTTCAAAAGGGAGAGGGGATTAAGAAGTGGCCATGAAAAGATCTTGTAGAAGAGGTGACCTGTGAAAGAGTTCACCTGAACTGCACTGAACTGGTTATCTCTGCCCTAAAATCTTCTCTTCTTCCTAACTTCTCCATAGGGTGCCAACATTTTCCCAGTCACACAGGCTCACAACTCAGGTGTCAATCTCATGATCACCTCCCAAGTCCAATCAGTTGCTTAGTCCTGTTGACTCTACTTTTGTAACATCTCTCTTATATGCCCCCTTCTGTCTCTGACACAGCTGCCACTCTAGTAACAAGCCCTTATCACTGCACACTTCAGCTAATTGCAATAGCCTTCTAATTGGCCTGTCTCAAGTCTCTCTCCCATCTTCCACTAAGCAGCCCAAGGGATCCTCCTAAAACATAAGTCTGACCATGTTGCCCACCACCCTATTCAATAAAGTTCAGTGGCTCCCTATTACCAATAGGATCAAATATCCTTTTAAAGCCTTTTAAAGCTTTTAAAGCCCTTCATAAGTAGCCCCTTTGTACTTTTCCAGGCTTCTCACATCTTATTCCCATCCATGTATTCTACAATCCAATGACACTGCCCTTCTTGCTATTCTTTGGACAAGATGTTCCATCTTACAACTCTTGTGTTTTTTCACTGGCTGTCTTCCATGTCTGGAATGTTCTTTTTCCTTGTACTCTGCCTCTTTGCTTCCCTAGCATCCTTCAAGTCCCAGTTAAATCCCACCTTCTACAAGAAGCCTTTCCTGATCACCCTTCACATTAGTGTCTTCTCCCTGTTGATCACCCTCCAACTCTCTCTCTCTCTCTCTCTCTCTGGATTGAGAACAATATACTCACATCTCTCAGCTCTGGACATTTTTTCTGGTTGTCTCCCACGTATGAAATGCTCTCCCTCTTCACATCTTTACTTATCTGGCTTCCTTCAAGTCCCATCTAAAATCCCACCTTCTACAAGAAGCCTTCCCTAACCCTTTGTAACTCTAGTGCCTTCCCACAGTCAATCATTTCCTGTTTATCCTTCATGTAGCTTGTTGGTACATAGTTGTTTGCATGTTGTCTCCCATTAGACTGTGAGCTCCTTGAGAGAAGAACTATTGTAGCCTTTCTTTGTATCCCAACCACTTAGCAAAGTGCCTGGCACACAGCAAATGTATAATAAATGCTTACTGCCCTACTCTCTAATCATTAGGCACATAGATTGTTTCCAGTGTTCTGCTATTACAAATAGTACTGCTAGGAATAGAGAGATCACTTTAGAAATAGCTACTGTTTCATTTGTAAATAATTCCCTTCTTATTGGTGAGTTCGGATACATGTTATTAGTCCTTGATTGAAGTATATTTTCTAACTGCAGAACTCTTTTTTAAAAAAAATTGCTTGAGAATTACAATTAAGAGACTCTAACTCACTCAAAAATAGAATATCAAACCTCCAATCCACAATACAGACTTTTTCAAAAGCTAAATATATTTGATGTAAAAACTTCTCTCAAACTGAATCCTGCTCAAACAGGGTGTACTAAAGTTGTAATAGTTTTTAAATGCACTAAGACTTTTTTGGACACCTGGAATATACTTTATTATAGACACTGATAGAAACAGATAGCATTTATAAAGTGTTTTAAGATTTACAAAAGGCTTTGCAAATATTACCTCCTTTGATGCTCACAAACACTCTCTGAGGTAGGTGTTATTATTATTATCCCCATTTTCACAGATAAGAATCCTGAGGCTCAGAGATGTGTCATGATTTTCCCAGAGTAACTCAAATGAGTAAGTGTTTGAGGCAAGATTTGAATTCATGTCTTCTTGAAGTCAAGCCCAGTGCTCTATCCACCAAGCTACCTAGTTTTACATGATAAGATTAAGTTTAGCTAAGTACTTGGTGTAGACATTTAAAGTAACATGAATCATCACTGAATAGTAGTAGCCTAGACAACCCTAAGGTTCTAAGTGCAGAGAAAATGTTGGATCTCAAGGGTAAAGGTCTTCACCATGAGCTCCCTCCAGGTGATGTGTATAATAGAAAAGAACCTAATACTGAGGTATATACAAAATAAATAAAATGTGAGATCAAATTGGAAAAATATTGGGGCAGTGTGGTCAGGGAAGATTTTATTGAAGAGATAGCATTTGAGTTAGGCATTAAAGGACAAATAGGAAGGGATTCAATAGGTAAAGGGGGGATAATTTACATTCAAGGCATGGGAGGAACTGCAAATAACAGGAAAGGGGATGGGGTGGCTAGATAGGGGTTTAGTCTCACTGAAGCATTGTATACATTGAAGAAAACAATATGAGATGGGGCAGGAAAGGTGGAACAAAACCATATTGTTCAAGGCATTGAATACTTTTCAAAGATATTAGCATTTTACACACTTCCCAAAGAAGAGCCACAGAAACACTTTTAAGCAGAAAAGCTGTATGTCTAAATGGATGTATAATATACAAGGATTCATATAGAGCATATTTAAATTTAACTCTGTAATGACTGCAATACTCAGACACACATTCCTGGAAAGATTTCATGAGTATGGATGAGGGGAAGAGAAAAAAAATCACTATGTTTTTATTTCAATATAATTGGTTTCCTATGTAATCTTATGTATCCTATTTAATGCATTTAAAAATATTATTCTGAGCAGATGTTGATAGGCTTCACCAAATTGCCAACAGTGTTCAAAATGATACAAAAAAAAATAAGAACCCCTGCGATAATGGTATATCTAAGGAAATTTTCATGGTATTTTAAGTTGGCTCAAGCAAAAAAAGGGAACAAAACTAGCCCAACTAGCCTTTTCCCTAGCTGGGAAAAAAAATTAGAGCAGCTAGGTGGTGCAGTGAATAGAGTGCCAAACCTGGAGTCAGGAAGACTAATCTTCCTGAGTTAAAAAAATCTGGCTTCAAACATTTACCAGCTGTGTGACCCTACGCAGGTCATTTAACCCTGTCTACCTCAGTTTCCTCATCTGTAAAATAGCAGAAGGAAATGGCAAACCACTCCATTATCTTTGCCAATAAAACCTCAAATGGGGTCACCTGAAGAATCATACACAACTGAACAGCAACAACACAGGGAAAATGGTAAAGAATTTGACATATGAGTTAACAATATAAACCTATTCCACCTTTTGGATGTCCAGGGTTAATTATATACCAAAAAGCATGCAACTGAACATGGATAGAGCAAGCATTCTTTACCCAAAAGGAGAAAATATCAATCAACAACAGCTGCTTCCATTAGATAACTTATTGGTGGTGGAAGGGAGAAGGGGGAGGAGCTCTTAAGGAAAACCTTAAGAGAGTAATAAAACTGGTTAACTCAATAATTTAAAGTTAATACATATCACAATTCCATGTAAAATATTTTATTCTTCTTAAATGAATCAAATTTGTTTCTTAAAGTTTCCTGGGTGGGGGGAGACTAAGAAAAATACCAACTGGGTATTTTATTTCGAGAAAGCAGATTTGTTAAATTACATTCACTACAAATTCATATACCAAATTAAAGGTAGTAGGGATTTAATTCAGTAGTAAATGGGCTAATTTGGAAGGAGAAAAAGAGACAAAGGTCAATTACACATGAATCTTGTAATATTCTAGCTGGGATATGGGAAGAGCATAGAACTAGCATCCACTGGAGAGCTATTGGCCAAACAAGCAAGGGAAATCTGACAACAAGCCCATCTCTGATAAATTATGCCTTCTCCTTATCTCTACAAGGAAATGGAATGCCTTGGAATTACTTCTCTTTTACCCACAGTCACTTCTCATAGCCAAAATACTCCCTCTTGCCTCAGATGCTCTTTCCCTGTCCTTCCTAGTTTTAGAATCTTAATCAAAACAATACTGATAAAACTACTAAAAATGATTTCTCAATCTATAACCCTAAGGCTCCACCCACCATCCCAGCATCCTCCCCAAAACACCCCAATCCTCCCCCACACCCAAATTGTTTCTCCAATTAAAATATAAATTCCTTGAGGACAAAGACTGCCTTTACAAACTTAAGTGCTTTTTCAACTGAGACATCTGTATAGTGCTTATTAGTACAATGCCATAGTAGGTATTCCATAAATGCTTATTCCTTCCCTCCCCAATTCCATTTTACAGATTTATTGATTCCCTGAGAGGCCAACCAAAGCAAGCCTTGTGGAGAGTTTTTTTTATTATGGAGAAGACAAATTGGGAAAGAGAGAGGGTCGAGGCGTGTAAGAAAAGTGACACTTCTTTTGCCCTAGGTTTGATGGAGGGAAAGGATAAAAAGGGACTATAAAGCAGTGGTATCAAACTCAAAGAGAAACAGGGTTCACAAAATCTTACATGAAGATATTGACTTAGAAAAACACAAATTAACATCTATGATTTATGGTTTTTAATTTATTTTGTTAAATATTTCCCAATGACATTTTAAATCTGGTTCAGGCCACATTTCAGTGTTGTGGGCCTTGACAACTCTACTGTAGAGCATCAGAACAAAACTCAGTCCCAAAGCAATATTGGGGAAAGGTATTGCTAATAGCACAGTCAAAAGCAAAAGCAAAGTGAACCTGTCCCTACATCAGCACTAACCTATTAAGTTCCTCCTTCTTTGATCTTGTTTAATACAATATGGTTCTCTGCATTTGAAAAAAAAAATGTATATTTGTATTGCCAAAAAAGGAAAGAGCACTTTTTACAGCAAACAAAGAAGTGTTAAGTAGGGTGTCTACCTATTTAGGATATGGTGAAACTGTAGTACATGAATATAATGATATAGCAAAGTAAAATAAGAAGAATGAGGAAAATAGCAACAATATAAACAGAAAATACAAAAATTATTAAATAATCAAAGTATTGCCATAAAATTATACTGAGTATCTCTCCTCTTTACAAAGGTTGAGGACTACCAATAAAAAAAGGAGCCTGTGGGAAAGGTTCTATTAGTACATATAGTCAAAGAAAAAAAGTAAAAAAAAAAAAATTAAAATAAAAAAAAATTTTAACGCCTGCCTTAGGATGGAGGAATAACCATGTTCCTTCTTTATTTTGTTTAATTACTGGGTTTTTTTTTTCAACATGGTACTTGGTTTTGCATGACTTTTTCCCTGTTTTTCATTCTTCACAAGAGAAGCTGACCCTCTCAGAAGTATAGATTGGAAAACGCAGGTAATATAAAAATATCAATAAAAATAATTTCAAATAATTTAAACATAAAGATATCCATAGAAAAAAAGTCTGATATAGTACATGCTTCATGTTATTTTAACTAAGTGATAGTCAAGCCAAACTGGTCCCTTACTCCAGACAAAAAAGGAGGTCAAAGAAAAAAAGACTCCAGGATCCCTGAGTGGCAGCCCCTGATACCAAAGGAACTGTATGCCTGTGTACATCCTTATCCAACTAATTCAAGACTGATGTATTGGGGCCTGATTGAAGTTCTCGGCATAAATAGTTAGTTTTCTTTAAAGTTTTCCCTCTCAGAAACCAGAAAGCCAGTAAGCTGGCTTTCATTTGCCAGCCTTGTTTCACTCAAGGTTGCTATTTGGATGCAGTACCTACCAAGTTTTCTCTTTCAGATCTACTGGATTTCTTTTGAATGTTGTAGATAAGTTCATTACTTTCCAAGGATTTACATAAAGATGATGAGATTGACAAACACATTGCCAGAGTTAGCTCAGTATTTGGGAGGCTCCAAAAGAAAGTATGGGAGAGAAAATTATTAGGCTGCACACCAAACAAGATCTACAGAGTCAATGTGCTGACTTTATTGTTTTATGTCTGTAAAACCTGGACAGTCTACCAGGGCCATGCCCGAAAACTGAACTGCTTCCATTTGAATTGTCTTAAGAAGATTCTGAAGATGACCTGGCCAAGATAGGGATATGGAGGTATTCAGTTATATTTAATTTCTGTGGTCATTGTCAGTGTTTCATGGCCCTAAAAAAAAAAAAAAGTTTTGTGTTTCTTTTTTGTTATTATTGTCATTTTTTTAAAATAATAAGGGAAACACAAATGTATCCAGAACTAGAATGTCAAGTCTCTATTGTAATTAGATTTTCTGTGATTAAGTACTAGGGACAAGGTCCTTCCACTTCCAGACCAGTGGCTTATCCAGTAGGCCTGACTGCTGTCTTGTACAAGGTATTATTAAATAGGCTAATTAGTAAGCGTTTCTGGGTGTCACAGGAGAATTATAGTAACTTAAGGAAAAGTTTCAAACAACAGCTGTGCATTTGAATTGATTTACTGAAAACCGCTTGAAGCACTATGTAAAGCAGAGGCTGTTCAAAGTAATTAGAAAAATAAATTGCTCTTGGGAAATATTTATGAGGCATTCAAATGTAAAAGCACACAATGAAGTTCTACCCAAAAAATTGAAGGTTCCAAAATTTATACCGGTACTCAGACTACTGACTAGATAATCACTGCTAGATAGTCAAAGGGTTTAATCCTCAAATATTTTCCAAAAATTACACTAAAACTATAGCTTCCAAAGGGTAAGCTAAATGGTTCTGTTAATTTAACTGCTGTGTTAATGAAAACTTAAGAGTAGAATTGCTGATTGGAATTAAACTCCCTATTCCAAGGTAGACTAATGACAGTGATAAATGTATAGTATAGGGTTAGCCACTAGAAGTGATACAAGGAAGAATACAGCACAACAGTGAGAAGAGTTTAGCAGAAAGATGGGCTTATGAAGACAAATCTTTGAAATCTAGTTAAGTTCTCAAATTTTTGCAATAAAATCCAAGGTAAATGGTTTCTCCCTTTCGGTTTCCATCTAATTTGAAAGCTGACAAATAGCAATAAGAAAATACTAAACAAATCCAAGTAATAGCTTCATGTGTTTAATCAAGTTATGTTTACCACTTAAGTATCTGTTGAAAATATTGAAATTATTTCCATTTTAACAAAATAACAAAAAAGGATGTACACACAAAGAACCTTTCCTGCACCAAAAGTTACTACGATATCATCTTGTCATGATTCTCCAATAAAGGGCATTAGAAGCTAAGGTAAAGGAAACATATATGATATTTACTAATAGGTCATCAAATCACATATTTAGAGCTGGAAGGAATAACCCATGAAAGTTTATCTGAAACAATTTTCAGTGTAAAAATCTGCACCTATTTCACTAAAATAATAAAACATGTATACCAGCAATATTAATGTAGTGGGCTGCCACAGATGGTGGAGGCTCCTCATCTACTTTTAAATAGAAGATGGATGATCATCCACCAGGTATGTTTAGAAAAGATTTTTATTTGTAGATCAGTTGGACTGGATTTTCATATAAATGAAAAATGTACTAATACAGCAACAGAGACAAAAAGTACATTTAAGCAAAATTAGCTATAAAAATGCATTAAGTACTTTCCCCAAAAACTGTCCCCTCTTCCTAGCTTCCCTATTACTGTCAGATGCACAACCATCTCCCCAAGTTATCCAGGCTCACAACCCAGGTGTTGTCCTCAACTCCTCACTCTTACCTCCCTGATCTAATCTGTTGCCAAGTCCTGTCAATTCTTCCTTTAAAATATCTCTTCTATACACCCCCTTTTTCTCCTCTGACACAGGTGCCATCCTGGTGCAAGCAAGCCCTCATCACCATATGCATGAATTATTGTAATAGACTTCTAGTCTCTCTGTCTCTAGTCTACCCCACTCAAGTAAATCTCAGCTGTCAGTTACATACATACATACATATTTATACATATATACACACATACACACACATACACACATACATACATATATATACACATATATACAGAAAAAGAGAGCGAAAGAGACTCTCTCTCTCTCTCTCTCTGTCTTTTTGCCTCTCCTTCCTTCTCCCTCCCTCTCTCTCATAAAGACTTCCACAACATGACCCAGCCTACCATTCCAGTTTTCTTATACCTAAATCACACTTCACCTCCAAAGTCTTGTCTATTTTCACTGGTTCACCATCCTCATGTCTAGAATTCTCTCCCTCATCATCTCTGACTCCTGGCTTCCCAGGCTTCCTTCAGGTAAAATTCCACCTACTGCAAGAAGCCTTTCTCATTCCCCATTAATGCTAGTGACTTCCCTTTGAGAATGCCTCTAATTTATGCTGTATGTATCATTTATAAATAGTTGCTTGACTGTTGTATTAGATTATGAGTTCCTTCAGGGATGAAAATGGTTTTGGTTTCTTCATATACCCAGAATTTATGCTTCTTAAGTTGTTGACATCACTAAATATTAATACAGTTGATTCTCATGAGTCACAGATTCCATATTTGCCAATCTGCCTAGTCACTAAAATTTATGTTACTTCAAAATCAATACACCTGGTGCTTTCACAGACATGCACATAGAGGCAAAATTTGAGTCACTCAATTCACAGGACTCTCCACCTTCTTGTTTCAACTCCCATATTGTAAACAAGTATCCCTTATAAGGCCAATTTTTGCATTTTTGTGCTTTTTGTTAGTGATTTCACTGTTTAAAACACCCTTAAAATATTATCTACTATTCGTAAGAGCAAGAAGGTTGTGATGTGCCTTACAGAGAAAATACATGTGTTCAATGTTAATGAATCAACAATACAGTATACCCAGAAAAAGGAAGAGAAAAGAGACAGATCTTTTCATGAAGAATTTCATGAAGAAGTGCTAAAGTAAATGCTATGACCAGAGTTTCACAGGAATCTAACCTTGACATTTCCCCTAAGAACAATGGTTCAGTACTCACTAATCCAGTGTTCACAGAAACTTTATAGAACCTAACCACCACAAATGATAGCAATTGACTTACAAAATTTAAATACTAACTAAATACTTCTTTAGTTTCCTGAAAGATATCAGACAGATACATTTAATAAACACAATAATTTTGAAACAAAAATTCTAAAAAACTACAGTTTGAAGCAAAGAAAGGGTAATGTAAGTCAAAGGCATCTGTCAATAAAACAGCAGCATATTTTGCATGTTTTATCTACATAAATTTACCATAATTTATTATTCTCCACAGTTATCTTAATCAGCTAAAAATAAAGTACATACTCACCAAATAGTCTATTTTCTGATGCCAATTTCTAAAGATAAGTCAGAATAACTGATAAAGGAAAATTATGATAGGAGTTTTTTATTGGTCAAATACTTGCGGTGTAATTAAAAACTGGATATATAAAAAATATACATGTTAAAGCTCCCATTTCTGTATTTTTTTAAAAAATTTTCAAAACACAATATGCTTTTCCTATTACAAAAATAATTGTGTTGTGGAGAATTTTCTGCACATACCTTGTTCAGTTTCCAATTTCTCTCCCCTAATCAGTTTATTTCTTGAACACATTGTCTTTCAGATATGAAAACTACTTTGAATGCATTTGTTCATCATGATTTGTTATGGCTCCAGTGTAGATGAGCTTTTCTCAGAAGTTAACATAAAAAGAAGTAGCGTGACATAGCAAAAAGGCAAAGGTCTTGCAATGTAGAACACCTGGGTTTAAATACTGTCTCAAATGCTTCCTTGGGCTCACTTAACTTCACTGTGCCCCAGTTTCCCACTCTGTATAATCTGGACTTGATGGTCTCCAAGGTCCCTTTTCTCTATGAGACTATGATCTAGTGACATGCACATCTAAAGTATTCTAGCAGATTTCTAAGTCTGTTCATGCTTCTTAGAGCAATGAAGAAGCAGCTTAGTACTTGAATTAGTTAAGGGTTCTTTTAAAAAAAAAATACATGCATAAGTCCAAGTCTTTTTCAAATATAAACAGTACTCAATTATGTAACTCTAATTACATTTCTACCTACTGTATATACTGCATTTCCAAAATCACAGTGTTATAGAAATTCAGAGTTGAAAGGTAATAATATAGGGGTAGCAAGGTGGCACAGTGGATAGAGCACCAGCCCTAGAGTCAGGAGGACCCGAGTTCAAATCCGACCTCAGACACATAACACTCGCTAGCTATGTGACTCTGGGCAAGTCACTTAACCCCAACTGCCTCACCAAAAAAAAAAGAAAGAAAGAAAGAAAAAAAGAAAGGTAATAATATAGAAAACATATAGATCTTATTTTACAAGAGGACCAGAGATAACTGGACACTCACCCTCGGAAAGTACAATCCTGATTAGAGAGAGTTTACCATATTTAATCACCTCTAGACCACTATGCTGCACTCTAGCCAAAACTCACCTAATTCTATTCTCTACCAAAAGGGCATGCCAATTGATTGCCCCATGATTCCAGTCATCACCCCTATGATGTCCCAGACTAAACAATCCCTTGGTCACAATTCTTCTACATAGTTTGTCTTCCCCTAACGGAATGTTAGCTCTTAAATGCAAACAGTGTCTTGCTTTTCAAAATTCGTATTCCAAGGGATATACACTGTGCCCAGCACATAGTAAATCGCTAATAAATTATCTTTCCTTCCTTCCTTCATTTACAGTGAAGCTAGTAACAGAGCCTTAGAAACAAAATCGCTGATTTGATAGTAATTCTACTATATGAGTGAAAATTCCAATGCAAAAATAAGAGATGACAGACAATGCAGTTCTGACTTAGAACCATTTAAAAACTTTTCCAAGAACTGAGTACAGCCCAACTTGGTTTTATTGCCCATCAATAAATAAGAGAATTTCTTCCATGTGAACCACATCATGTTCCCTCCCAAATTAACTAATCAGAGTCACTTATTCAAAATAGTTCAAAATAGCAAATACTAATATTCCTCTTAACTCATTTTTAATGTGTATTATTTATTTTGGAAAAGCAGAAATATAAAATGGTTCACAATTGGAGTCAGTATGAAATCCTTCCTAAAATATATATATTAGTCTATGTATTTCCAAAATACACAAAATACACTTTTTGATAAGTGTTTGTTCTTAAAGATAAAAAGATGCTTTTTTTCTAAAGAATTTTGTACAAGGTCCAAAGCTACTTGATAAATCCTCATAGTGCTCTGAAATTATGATTATTAGAAATTTAATTCTAGGCTCATTAATATTTGAACAGTGAATGTTATAAAACCACTACTGAGGAATGAGGAGAGATAATTATTCAGCTAATAGAGTTACAACACTGACCACTAATTACCTATTTCCAAAGATTTTTAATACAACAAAATACTCAACAATAAGTAAGATTGTAGGAAACATAATGTCATCAATTTCTCATGATTCTAAAGGTACTTTTAAGATCTTAAAACTGCTTGAGAGTAATTATTCTGATGCCAGAAAAGTTTTTGTGTACTTTTTTGTACACACACAAAAAATACCCAATAAATAATAACAACCAGCATCTATACAGCACTTGCAAAAATTTATCTTATTTTATTATTATATTATTATTTTATATTTTCTTATTTTATCCCCAGAACAACCCTGCTATTATGATCCTGAGATGAGGAAACTAAGGCAGACAGAGGTTAAGTGACTTGCCCAGGATCACACATCTACTAAGCGACTGCAGTCAATTTTGAATTCAGATCTTCCTGAGGCCAGGCCCAGACACTGAGCCACCTTACTGGAAATGGAAGCACAAAAGATCAGTTCATAAAAGTTTTCTCAGGTTTCCCTGAAAACATTCATTGTCATTTTGTCATTTCTTATAGCACAAGAGTATTTGATTTTACTCATACTACAATTTTTTCAGCTATTCACTATCTGATTGACATTTCTTTAGTTTTCAGTTTGTAGTAAACATTTGTGTATACATAGTACTTCTCTTCACTTTGAACTTTGGCATATAAGCCAAGTAATGGTAACTGTGGGTCAAAAGACAGGCATAGTACTTTTGTTCACTTTCTAGGAATAGACCAAATTCCAAGTTAAGGACTCCATGAGACAAAATGAAGTCAGTAAAATGAAACTGTTAGGAAAAAAAAGAAGTAATTTAAGGTCTCCTAGCAAAAACCACTAACCTGAAAAACAGATTGAGAAGAAATGATCTAAGAATCATTAAGTCTACTTAAAAGCTATAACCATAAAAAAAAGATCTGACATCATATTTCAAAAAATATCTTAATAAAAAAAATTGTCCAGACAACTGAGATGCAGAAGACAAAACAAATAAAAAGAATACTCCAGTCACTTCCTAAAAGAAACTCTACAAGTTCCCCAAAACATTAGTCAAAATCCAGAGCTTCTAGGTTGAAGAAAAAATACCACAAGCAGACAGAAAGATCACATATGATTCAGCAACCAATACTATAAAAGAGTAGTGAGTTAGGAATAAAATATTCCAAAGGCAAACAATACAGGATTCAATCAAGAGTAACATATACAGACAAACTCAATTTAATTGGGGGGCGGGGGTAGGGGGAAGGAGGGAGAGAAGGACCTTTAATGAAAGAGGACATCCAAATATTCCTTATTAAAAAAGACGAGAACTGCATAAAAACCTTGAAATATAAACAAAGGAGTCAAGAGAAACATTAAGAATATGAATGAATAATAAGAGATAAAATATGGATAAACTGGTTACATTCTAATATGAGGAGAAGATACATGTGTCCCCTTAAAACCCTATCAGGAGTCATAAAGAGAGTCTAATTAGACAAAGAGTCTTCAAGTAGTTATGTTACATCTTCATATTCTTAAAAATAGACAAGGAAGAGGAAAAAAATATAATGGAGGGAAGGGGAAGAATGACAATCAGGACAAAGGAAATTATCTCACATAAGCCAGGCATTCAAGTAAAAATCTATACAAATAAGAGGGAAGGAGTAGGGAGAGTTGGCAATGCTTGCACCTCACTTTAATCTGAAATGGTCATAGAAAGAAAAAATACACAACGCAGGGTTGGGGACAAAAGTACACTTCACTCAACAGGGAAAGGGGCAGGAAAGAAAGGAGAGGACAAGGGAGAGGGTAAATTAAAGGAGGAATTAGTGTTAAGCTAAGCAAACTGAGGATGTAGAAAAATATTTATATGAGCTGCTTTTCTGATGACAAAGAATTAGAAACCAGAGGGTGGTCGATAAGTTGGGGAATGGCTTAACAAATTATAGTGTATGAATGTAATGGAATATTATTGTGTTGTAAAAAAATCATGAAGGGGAATTTCAGAGAAACCTAGGAAAACTCGATTGATGCTGAGTGAAGTGAGTAGAATCAGGACAATTTACACAGTAACAATAATACTGAAAGACAAACAACTTTTTAAAACTCAGGCACTCTGATCAATGCAATGACCATATACCATTGCAGAAGACTCTAGACACCGGAGCATAGGACATCTAATAAAGAGGTGATGGAATTAGCACGCAGACTGAGGCATATTTTATTCTAGGACATGGTCACTGAAGGAATTCATTTCACTTGTTTATAACATGGGTTTTGTTTTAGAGGGGTTGTTTTCTCAAATGGGACTGGGAGAAGTAGAGGTGGAGTTTCACTGATTGAAAATAATTAAAATCAATTTTTACAATAGATTTTTTTTAAAAAGAGAAAGAAAAATTCATCTATTTTAAGCTTAGTCTTCCTTTTAAAGTCTGATTGTTTAGGATAGCTAGATGAAGAAGAGACAAAGAGCTTTGTATAATCTATCTAAATGTATATATGAGAAAACTAAGTAATAAAAGTTACTACATCATGTGATTTTAACTTTTATTTCTTAAAATTTAAACTAAGTAGAAATGGTGGTTCTAAAACTAGGCAAAAAAGCTCTAATATCAAAAGTATACCTATGTTAAGCATAGTCATTATTATAGCATTGCATAAAAGTCACTAGTTCAAAAAGGGAGTAATTTTCCATTTAAAGACTAATACAAAAGTCATAGTTTTTAACTGATTCTCTCAGAATATTTTTTTCTTAACAAGGAAAACAACAATCTTGCAAGTGATTTGGGCCGGTTTTCCGCCTTACTGAGTATCATTTCATTTTATAAAATAATAAGCAGAGCATCTGGTATTTTTTTAAATGAAAACATTCATACTTGAGTAATAACTTGATTTTTTTCTGTGAAAACAGTAACACAGCCAAATTCTTCATTTCAGGTCATTTCACTAAATCCATGTGATCATTGCACAGTCAACAGGAAAGTTCATTTTACTAGAGGGGAACATTATTTTTGTTCTGTAGCTGATTCTCCTGGGATACCAAAAGATCAAAGATTTTTTGATGAAAGAATCTGTGATTTCTAAGTGATTTTTAAATTAAAAAAAAAAACAAAACCCAGTTACTGTTTCCCCTGTGGCCCATAATTTAACTTTTAGAAAAAGTAGAAAGTATTTTTTTCCAACCCAGGTCCAAATCGAGACAACAAAAGGGCTCTAAGGCAAGGGTTCTAGCCAGAATAAGGCTAATTCAGAAAACTTCCAGCTATTTACCTGTACTAGGGCTTGCAGCAGTATAGTTCAGACACCAAATCTGCAAAGCTCAGTCAGGCTATAAAAGACAGCACATTCTATATCAGATTGCTTAAGGTACTAAAAGTTCTAAAAGTTGTAGCCAGTGCCATCCAATAAACCCTTGAAGAACCAACGAGCAGCTGTAGGACCCCAGATAATGCAGATCAGGACCACACAAGGCCCCACTATTCCCCCCAAAAGGACACAGAGTCTGGTTCTGAAAAAAGGTCCTATTTCAAAAAATAAGGCTGGAAAAATGAGTTAGCAAAAAGAAGCCACTATTACAAAGACTAGATTTTCTGAAAAGGTTTTTAATACTTTTGTTTGTTATACTTTGTTATATGGGATAGTTCTCAAGAGAGTAATAAGGTAGAGACGTACTAGAAAACATAAAGTTAAAAAAACTAAGCACTTAAATGTTTTTAAAGAGAAGAAGCTCTTCATATGCAAAGGATGGAAATCATACTTTAATATGTAGAGGCACAGAAGCAACAGAAAGGAAGGAAAAGTGCATTTATTAAGTGACAGCTGTGGGCTATGCTCTGTGTCAAGGGCTTCAGAAATATCCTCACAAGAACACGGGGAAGGACGTGCTAATATTAATGTCATTTTACAGTTAAGGAAACCGAGGCAGTAAGTTATCTGAGGCCAAAATTGAACTCACACCTTCCTGACTCCAGGCCCAGCCCTCGGCTGGCTGCTCTTAGGAGAGAAATATGCACTTCACAAATGAGAAAGTAAGGAGGCAAGTAAGACCCAGAAGAAAGGCAGTCATTATCTTCTTAAGAGTAATTTCTACTGTAACGGATAGGCATTTCTGACACTGAACAATTAGTGCCAAGGATTTCTGTGACAAGAACTTTCTTCTATGGATCTGAGATTACTGTGGCTCCTTCGGAATTAAATGCTACAACTGCTAGATCAGGTCTCTACAAGAGCTTCACTTCTAGACAACAGTCAATAGGTCCAGACTCTAAAAGAAGGGTTGGTAATCTGGGCGGCACAACCACTTCCAGGGCTCTGGAGTAAAGGGTCATGGGATACTTCCAGCATGGTTGTCTGGCAAGTGGCTCTTGTTGTCTTTCCCTCAGGTTAAACTGATGATACGGTTGGGTTGGCTTCCCTGACCACTAATTGCAGTTGGCTTAAAGTCAGTGTTGGTGAAAAGAGCAGGCCCCATCCAACGAAAGTGATAAGGAGGTTCTGGGCTACCTCTTCTGATTCTGCTCTCCCCCAATTTTATCTACACTGATTTTGCTTATGCAAAAGCATTTAGATTTTATGTAACTGAAATTGTCTGTTTTATCTTCTATGCTCCCCTCAATCCTTTGTTAAGAAATGTTCTCTCTATCCAGAGATATAAAAGGTATCTAATTCCCTTTTTCTCTAATTTTATCATGTAACTTTATGGTAATATTTAGGTCATATAAGAATTTGGAGTTTACTGTGCTATGTACAATGCTGGTATACACATAATTTCTGCCAGACTGTGTGTCGAGCATGGTGCTAAGCTTTTCAGTCTTCTCAGCAGTGTCTGTCAAGGAGTATTCGTCTCAGTAGTTCTTCTTAGATTTATTTAACACTATACTACACTTCTGCAAATTACTAACCTAATCTGTTTCACTGAAAAAAATTTCTATTTTTTTAAATCAGAACCAAATAGATTTGAAGATTATTGTTTTACAGTCAAGTCTGATATCTAGTAATGCTACAGTACAACTCCACCACTTTTTTTCCATTATTTGGAATTATTTACCTTCCATTCTTAGAGATAAATTGTTTTCTCTAGTTTAAAATTATTTTTAGTAATCCCTCAGTTGTTTGACTAGCACTGCATTGAAACTGTAAATTAAGGATTATCAACATTACTATGTGGCATGATCTGTAAAAAATTGAAATCAAATTGTCTCCCCCACTCCTTTTTTTCCTTTAGTAAAGAGTGATTTATAGCTGTTTTCCTCTACGTACTTATTATTCCCAGGAATAATAGAACTCAAAAATAGTTTTGTAGAGTTCAAAAACACTTTTGAATGGAATTTTACTGCCCCCTGCTGGATTTGTTAAGTAACACAGTAAGTCTAATGACAGATTTTTTTTTAACATCCTGCTAATTTACTGAAATTGTTAGAATTTTCACTTGAATGTCTAGCATTCACTAACTAAATCATACCATCTATAAGAACAATTAGCTTGTACCCTCTTTGACTATACGTATTATTGTTTCACTACTAGTACAGATGGCATTTCTAAAACTATCTCAAATGACAGGTAATAATCTATCATAGGCTCATAGCTCCAGAGATGAAAGGAACTATTTTACCCCTGATCTTAATGGAAATCTCTCTAGCATTTCTCCATTACAAAAGGTGCTAACTGTTAGCTTTAAATAGGTATTACTTACTATTTTAAGCAATTTATTTGTAGGCTCTTTAGTGTCAACGTAAATGAGTGCTGTATTTTGTCACAAACTTTTTCTGTACTCCTGATATAATCATCATAGTTTTTGTAATTAATATAGTGTTATATATGTTATGGTATTATATATAGTATTATGCTTAGTTTTTCTAATGCTGAAAAACTTCATTCAAGAATTAAAGCCAACCTAGTTTAAAAAAAACCTTTTTAAATATTATACTACTCGCTTTCTTAATGTTTTATTCAGTATTTTTCATAAACATTCATTTGAGATACTGGTCTATAGTTTTTCTCTGCTTTTTCTCTCTGCTTCGTGTATTAGGATCACATTTGTCTCATGGAAGAAGTTGCTAAAATGCCATGCTCTATTCTTGTAATCAATTCATGTATTTAAAATTAATAGTTAATTTTTATTTGAATATTCAAAGAATTCACTTGCCAGTCCCTCTGGGCCTGTTTCATGTTTTTTTCCCCCCCCTTTTCCCCTTTGGTACTTCTTTGATAGCTTTGTGTTCATAAGGATATTTTCTTTTTCTGAATGTTCATTTGAATAAAAGGGTTTCCAGCAATTTAATCTGTTTCATTTTATCTATTATTAACTTTTTCATTTTTTATATTGGCAATTTGGTTCACCTTTCTATAGCATTTATCAAATTAGTTGGTGGCTTTTCCATTTTAGTAGTCTTAAAATTAAACAGTTCCTCACTTTATGAATTCAATAGGGTTTTTTGTTTCTCTAATTTGATTTTCAAAATTTTAATTTTGAGGTTCATTTTCTTTGCCTGTTGCTTTTTTAGCATTGTTTTTTTTTAAGAATTTCTTATTCAATTATCTCTTTTTCAATTTTGTTCATGAAAATTATTTAAAGATACAACATTTTCCAAAGCACTGTTTTGGCTATATCTGTATCACACTATCATTTTATTTTAACAATTTCTCTTTTTCTACGATTTGTTCTTAGATTCATTAATTCTTTGGGCTTAAATTAGTTAATCTAAATGCCAGAATCCTTTCTCTTAATTCTGCAGTTCCTTATGATGACTATGGATCCTTGATACTCAATCTCTACTCAGGTGGCTGCAGTATATTTTCTTTGATCCGGAAATTCTACAGTTTCACTATCACACTTGTATCTATGCTTGTTAAATTTGGGGTTTCTTTGTATTTTTACTTTCCCCTCTGGACCTAAAAGATCTAAACAGTTTTATTTTATGTCTGACCCCAGCACCAGTCCCTGACCAGGAAGCTGTCATACCTTATAGCATAGCTCCAAAGAAAAAACTGTATTTAGAACCTGTCTCCTGGAACTGGTCCACCAAATGGAAAGTCAATTGGTTCCAGTCCACATCTGATACAGTACTAAAGGAGCTGAAGCTCACTAGTGTTTCTTGTTAGATCTGTTAAATCTTTATATACTTTGCTGCTCTTCTTCAGTGTTAGTGAAGTGGGGCTCTGGAAAGATGAGCTCTTTCACAGAACCATCTTGATCCAAAGTCCCACTCAGTCTTCCTGAACATTCTTCTCTTCCATTAGCTTATGTGACACTAAGGAAGTCCAAGAGAAGTTGAAGAAAAACCATCATCATTCCATCATCCTTGTGAGTGGGTGTAGCCCAAGTTGCTATTCTGGGTGAATTATGAGTTTGAATTGGTTAAGTTATTCACTCTATGCAAATGATGATCAAATCTACATATCTACATATAATTTGCATATAGAGACATATATAAAAACTGTATTACCAACTTATTGTTGGACATCTCTACCTGAAAATCTTGTAAAGGCATCTCAAACTGAATATATCTAAAAGTCAGCTTATACTACCTTCCCACCAAAAAACAAAAAACCAAACCACACACATGCTACCTCTAAACTCTATTTCTAAGAAATTCACTCATCCTTCTAGTTGACAAAGTTCACAACCTCAAAGTCATCTTGACTACTCCCATCACTCTCATATTCAAGGATCCAATCAAGTCCCAAGTCTTGTCAATTCTACATCCACATTCCTAAAATTTCTCACATATCTACCTTTCTCTCCACTTACACAACAGTGGACTCAAATTTAGGTCCTCATCACCTTTCACCTGGATCATATCTTAATAGCCTCCTGACTGTTCAACCTTGTCTCCCCTCTCTCAAAAATCTCCCTTCACAAAGTTGCTAAACTGATATTCCCAAAATCTTTATCTGACCATTTCATCCTCTACTACAAAATACGAGAGAGAGAGAGAGAGAGAGAGAGAGAGAGAGAGAGAGAGAGAGAG
>NW_020940358.1:26223161-26490126 GCF_900497805.2 Vombatus ursinus
GAGAGAGAGAGAGAGAGAGAGAGAGAGAGAGAGAGAGAGAGAGAGAGAGAGAGTGTGTGTGTGTGTGTGTGTGTGTGTGTGTGTGTGTGTGTGTATCAGGCGCTTCCAATTGCCTCTATCATACAACAAAAAATCCTGAATATGACATTTAAAATGATCCACTACTTGGGTCTCACTTACCTTTCTAGACTTAGTTTACATTACTATTTCATGTTTTCTCTGTCAAAATGACTAACTTACCTATTCTCCACATACAACATTTCAATACCAATCTACATAACTTTATCCCATGCTTGGAATGTGCTTTCTCCATTTCTTAGAATCTTTACTTTTTGTGAAGAGTTAACTCAAGTACAACTTCCTACATACAGCATTCCCAGAATCCCATCCCCTAGTCATTAATACTCAGTCCTTCATAAAATTATTTTCTGTTTACTTTTCTATATGTATTTTTTATCCCCTAAGAAGATGTAAGGAATATAAGGAAGCTCCTTGAGGGCAGGAGGTGATTTGTTTTTGTCTCCAGACTCAGAGTACTTAGCCCAGTATATATAGTAGGTATTTAATATATTTGATAAAAATGAAAAATCATATGTAGTTTCTTGGAATTCATGATAATGACTTGGTCTGTAAAAAGAATTATAGCATACATAGTTCCTAAATAACCACAAAAAAAAAAAAACTTTTCCCTGTGGAAAGAACTATAAAATAAGCAACACATGGACTATTTTATTAATAATCTGAAAATTATGAGTTACTGAAAAGCTGATACTTCAAGAGTTATAGACTCTCCTCATAACAATTACTGTTCAGATATATAATGGCAAAAAAAAATACAACTTTTTTTCCTTTGAGTATTGTTCTACTTCCTCTCTTTCAACTGAGAGTACATTACCCAATCACTTTCAGTCAAATGCTATTCTTTCTGAAATGTGTAAAAAAAATTTTTTCCTAAAACTTATATTTGACTGTACATGCACCATATATCTTCAAATATATACATACATGTATATATTTGTATTGATGTGTTCTTTTTTATATTATAAATATTTATAAGATTACTACCATTCTTTGAAGTCTCCTATAACAAAGTAAACCAATTAAGTAAAAAACTAGTAGTACAATGACCTCATCTGAAAAGATATTTAACATTCCACAAATATAATACCCCAGACTACTCTATTTTTGTTTTTTGGAGTGTTTGTTTGTTTGTTTTTGCTTTTTGGTGAGGCAATCGGGGTTAAGTAACTTGCCAGGGTCATACAGCTAGTAAGTATCAAGTGTCTGAGGTCAGATTTGAACTTAGGTGCCCCTGACTACAAGGCTGGAACTCTATCCACTACGCCACCTAGCTGCCCCTTTTGTTTTGTTTTAAATTAATTTAAAAAAACTATTTTAACCCCTCCCAACCTCCATCCCACTGAGGGGGAAAAAAGAAAAAAAATTCCTTATAACAAATATGCATAGATAGTCAAGTAAAACAAATTCCCTCATAGCTATTTATAAAAACATATGTTTCATTTTGTAACTTAATTCTATCAACTCTCTGTCAGAAAGTATGTTTTATCATCAGTCCTCTGGATGGTCATTATAGATTATAGTTTTTAGAACTTTCAAAGTTGTCTTTATGTTTTTATCGTATTCATTTTTCTCCTGTTTCTGCTAATTTCATTCTTCAGTTTATAAAAGTCTTCAAAATTATTTGTTTTTATAATATTCATGATGTGGTATAGGTTATTTTTCTGGGTCTACTTACCTCATTCAGCATCACCTCATAGAAGTGTTTCCATGTCCACAATAGTATTCCATCCAATTTCATATACCTTAATTTATTCAGACATTTCTTAACTGGTGGGGATCCTTTTAGTTTATAGCTTGTTGCCACTACAAAAATATTATAGTAATGGTAGGATTTTCTCCCATTTTTTTTTTATCTCTTTTGGGTACAGGCCTACCAGTGGTATTGCTGGGTCAAAGAGCACACAAAATTTAGTAATTTGTGTATGATTCTAAATTGTTTTTGAAAATGGTTTTACCCACTCACAAGCTGACCAACAATGCATCAATGTGCCTGTTTTCCTAAAGCCATTACAATTAAGTTAAATATAATCTAAGATATAAGTGAATAAACTGAAAAGTTATCTATCCAAGCCCCAATTCTAATTTAGCATACTGCACAGTAAAAACTTGTTTGATGAACTTAATTCATTACTTCTAGAAGTCTTCAATTTTAGCAGGATGGATATCTCCTCCAAGAAAGCAGAGGTTAAACTCTGATATGCCATTATAGATGGTTCTTTTGAGCCATCTAACTAGAAATGTTGATCTGGTGAACATTCTGGAGATGATACCTTGCAAACTTAAGCAGCTAGGGTATCCCTGGACAAAATACAGTCAAACACAAGGCACAAACTCAAGGGACCTGCTATCCACAGCTCACGCTCTGGAGCACCAGGAATCACCTCCACATCACAGAGACGGGCTTACTGGAGAACTGTCAGATTAAACCATATAGTTTAATATATTGAGTTCAAAATAAAACTAACATAAGACAAAAATGTATTTGTCAGGAGAGAGTTACGTACTTGAAAAATGCCATAGATGATAATTTCTTTATCAGTATGTCAGAATGCTTTGGCATAAAAGGAGAATATATGCTTGGGATTTCCTGGGTTTCCTTCTCTCTAACTTTTGACTTGAAGGTAAGAAAAGGATGGAAACCATGGAAAGACAAAAAGAGGATCATGTGTAATATGCCATGTTTAATATGGCTATAAATATAGCATGTAGCTTGTGAGGAAGAAAAAAAAAGGTAAAACTAACAAATATTTCAACTAGGAAAAGGTGAAGAGAAAGCACACACAGAAACGTGTCTTAAAAGTTTAATGGTTTCATAGAGACTAGAAAATATTGGGGAACAGTGATGTAGATGAAAAAAACCTTACGTAACAATGTTATACATAAGTGGTCTAGGAAAAACCTAATTTAGGTGCTAAATGTGTACTATCAATAAATAAGATGGGCTAAGTGTGCACTACACAATTCTGTTAATGGGATTAGTACAACTATTTGATGAAAGACTAAGATTTCAACAGCACTACTTGACTAAATAATACACTCATTCAACTGAAAAATTACTTCCTATTCCAATTCCTTCACATTGGCCTATATGTTCCTGCAATTTTAAAACTTTAAAAATTGCTACTACAGTAAATACAAGAATATACGAAATGTATGCTATGATTAAGTGTCATTAATTCTAAGAACTTCTACAAGTGCTACAGAAACTTGCAATTACATTGTAAGAATTAAATTACTAATCTTTAATTCCATGGAAATAATGATTACTCAAGTTTTGTGGAATTAAACTAAATTAAAATCTTACCAAAAAGTTAACATTCCAATTGTCCACTGTAATTAGACACACACAGGAAAAACAGCAGTACCACAATAAAAAAGGTAGATGACCTCTGCTGTATATTGGTTCCTTTCCTACTAGACTTCAACATATGACCAAGTCTCCCTCATTTTTAAACAAATCACTTGTCCTTAATATACTCTCAAGTTATTGTACTCTATCTCTCCTCCTTTTCTCAACCAAATAAAAACTGCCAACTCTGTCTGCTTTTACTGGCTTCTTTCCTCTTGTTCTTCAGTCCTTTATAATTTGGCTTCCAACCTCATCACTCAACTGAAACTGCTCTCCTCAGTTACCAGTGGTTTCTTAACTGCCAAATCTGATGGTCTTTTCTGTCTTCATCATAATAAATCCATATGCTGCAACTAACACAGTTAAACACCCTGCATGGCACAGTAGATAAGAGCATTGGGCTTGGAATCAGAAGACTGATTTTCATGAGTTCAAATCCAACCTCAGACACTTTCTAGATGTGTGACCCTGGCCAAGTCATTTAACCCTGTCTGCCTCAGTTTCTCATCTGTAAAATGAACTAGAGAAGAAAATGGGAAACCCAGTATCTTTGCCAAGAAAATACTAAATGGAGTCACGAAGAGTGGTTACTGATAGCTATGGCTATCTCTTTGTGGTTAGGGCAGCTTTGTGGCACAGTGTATACAGTGTTGTACCTAGAGTCAGGAAGAATCAGTTCGTGAGTTCAAATCCAGCCTGAGACACTTATTATCTGTGTGACCTTGGGCAAGCCATTTAACCTGTTTGCTTTAATTCCTCATCTGTAAAATGAGCTAGATAAAGAAATGGCAAACTATTCCAGTATCTTTGTCAAAACCCAAATGGAGTCATGAAAAGTTAGACAAGACTGAAACAAATGAATAACAACAAAAAAAATTCCTGCATATCCTCACCTCTTTTTTTCTTAGCAATACTCTATCCTATCCATCAGACTACTCCTCAGCCTCCTTTGTTGACTAATCATCTACATCACAACCCCTAATTGTGGGTGTTCCCCAAAGTTCTGATCTAAGCCATTTCTCTTCTCTCTTAACTTCATCAGTTCCCATAGGTTTAATTATCTGACGCAGATGACTCACAGTTCTGGATAGCTAAGTAGCCCAACAGCACTGGACCAGCGTCAGGAAACTGAGTTCAAATCTGGTCTCAAACTTTACTTCTCATGACCATGGGAAAGTCACTTAATCTCTTTCAGTTTCTGTTTTCTCATTTGTAAAACGTTGATAACAAAAGCATCTACTTCACAGAGTTGTTTTAAGAATCAAATGAAGTAATATCTGTAAAGCACTTTGCAAACCTTAAAGCACTATATAAATACTACCTATTATTATTAAATAAATATAGCCCCAGTTTCTCCCTTGAGCTTCAGTCCCAGATTACCAACTGCTTATTAGCCATTTGAAACTGCAAGTCCCAGGGACATCTAAACTCAATATGTGCAAAACTGAACTCTGTATATTACATAATCTTTCTCTCAAACTCTGCCCTCTCAAACTTCCCAAGTTCTGTTGGAAGGTACCACCATCCTTCCAGTCTCTTAGGTCCAAAACCTGGAAACATTATGCTGGTCTCTCTTTCACATCATAAATCACTCCACAAAATAAGCTGCTTGCTCTTCAAAGAATTAAATACTACAGCACATGAACTAATAAGGAGCAGAGGACAAAAAAAGGGTGATGATTTGTCTACCAGATAACAAAACAGAAAACTGTTTCCTTCCCCAACCATGTATCCATGCTATAACAGAGAATATCCTAAGACATATCAGTGCTTCATTTGAGCACAGACACTACCAGAAGGAACCTAAAAATACAAACAATTAAGTAGTCTTGGAGAAGAGAATGAAGACCATGGGGGAAACAGAAGGTACTCTCCTCCCTTGTCTTCCCTTTGCCCTTCCCTCAAAAACCATCAGTAGAGTCAGACCTTATCCAGGCCAGAAAATTAGGAAGAATAGTAAGCAAGGTAGGGGACCTTTTACCATTGCCTTCATTTCTCCATTCTCTACACACAAGCTACCCAGACCCAATAAGGCAGAAGTTCTTAACCGTTTCTGTAATCACGGCTCCCCCTTAGGTATCCTGGTCATATCTATGGACCCCTTCTAATAATGGTTTTATAATAATGACCATTTTTAATAAGCACAATAAAATTAACCACAGAATGTGACAAGAATTATAGCTTTAAAAATATAACCAAATTTGTATTTCAAAAATATCTGAACTCTAATTTTTTACAAAAAAAAGAACAATGGTTTTAAATGCATAAAATACAATACATAAAATTATATTGAAATACAGTTATAAAAATATTTTTACAAAAATTTCATAGACCTTAGGTTAAAGACCTTTGTCATATGGTAAAATGGACAAGAAGAGGAGCATGGTTGTTTAGAGCACTCTAGGAAGCTACAACAACAATCCTTGAAGTGGGATTGAGACCCACCAAGCTAGACCACTTGCCCTTCCACAGGATCCAGTGAGTATGCCAAAGCTTTACTAGTGCACTGGGTATGGTCATCCATTCAGCTGGTAACTCTTAAGCACACCTGCTTCTAACCACTCACAACCTCCCACGGGCCCCCACACTCACCCTTAGGATGTGAGGGCCTTCCATGCTATGCAGTTAAACTCTTTTCTATATGCAGACTCCCACAAGCAGGAATGAGGCTCCTTGAAAAGAGTAACCACCTGCTTTTTCTTTGTGTATCTCCAGCCAACAGCATGCCCACAATAAGTATTCAATAAATGTTTTGGGGGGGTTTATTTATTTTTCTTTCATTCACTATTGCC
Organism: Vombatus ursinus; assembly: GCF_900497805.2. Lineage (NCBI taxonomy): Eukaryota > Metazoa > Chordata > Mammalia > Diprotodontia > Vombatidae > Vombatus > Vombatus ursinus. Next base: position 26,229,384 of record NW_020940358.1, read on the forward strand.
CGCTAAAGAGAAAAATAAATTTGGGGATGGAATAGCTGGCAAAGAAGAGAGAAGGCAGACTACTCAGTTCTTATATTGTTTCTGTTTTCTCCACAAAAGGAGAACAGCCTTTACACTGGAAATGACAGACACATCAATGACTTTTAGGGTCGACCTTCAAGGTAAGTAAGAAGATAGTAAGAATGCAAATCACCTGACCCAGATGAACTCCACCCTCAAGTACTGAAAGAACTAGAAAATGTAACTGGTGAGCAACTATCAATGATTCCTGAAAGAATGTAAAAAATGATAGAAGCACAAGATCTGAAAAGAGGAAATTACCATTTCTCAAAAAAGGAAAGAAAAAGTCTGCAACCTATACACTAGTAAGCTTAACTTCAAACCTTGGGGAAATTCTAGATCAAATCACTAAAAATAAAGTTGACAAACTTCTAGAAAGGAAGTAATGATTACAAAGAGCAGTAAATATCTTTTTCCTTTTTTTCTTTTTATTAATTTATTTTGATTTATCTACAATCACTTCCATATGCTTTTGAGTTTAAAATTTTTCTCCCCCTTCCTTCCCACCACCCTCCCCAAGACAGCGCACAATCTGATATAGGCTATACATATATACATTCTTATAAAACATTTTCAGATTAGTAATGTTGTAAGTAAAAATTAGAACCAATAGGAGGAACCACCAGAAAGAGGAAACAAAACTCAACAGAAGAGAAAAAAAAATAGCAAACAGTATGCTTCAATCTGCATTCAAATTCCATAGTTCTTCCTTTGCATGTGCGTAGCATTTTCCAGCATGAGGCCTTTCGTGATAGTCTGAGATCCTTGTATTGCTGGGAAGGGTTCTTTCTTAGCCAGTACCAAGCAGTTTTGATGATTGCTGCTTTATAATACAATTTAAGATCTGGAATGGCTAGGCCACCTTTCCCTACATTTCTTTTCATTAGTTCACTTGATATTCTGGACCTTTTGTTCTTCCAAATGAATCTTGTTATTATTTTTTCTAACTCTATAAAATAATGTTTTGGTAGTTTGATTGGTATGCATTGACTAAGAAAATTAGCTTAGGTAAGAATTGTCATTTTTATTATATTAGCTCGGCCTACCCACGAGCAACTAATGTTTTTCCAGTTATTTAGATCTGACTTTGTGTGAAAACTGTTTTGTAATTGTTTTCATATAGGTCCTGGGTTTGTTTCAGGAGGTAGACTCCTAAATATTTTATAATGTTTACAGTAAGTTTAAATGGAATTTCTTTTTCTATCTCTTGCCGTTGGGCTTTGTTGGTAATATATAGAAATGCCAATGATTTATGTGGGTAGAACAGTAAATATTCAGGAAAAAGCCAGACTAATATGTTTTCCCTTTTTTGATTACTAAACCATTAGATGGGAATTCTGTGGATATTCTTTACTGAGATTTTGTGATAAAACACTTTATTCTATTTTTGTGGAGATGGAGAGATAGGGGTTAAGTGATAACATGACCATATGGATTCAGAACTGGTTAGAAAGTGGTATCTGGACAAGAAGACTGCACGAACAGAATGAGAATGCCCAGCTCCACTAACACCCACTACTCAAACTAAATACTGAAATTCATATCAGATCAAATAATAATCAAATCCAATGAGAAACTATTAGAAGTGACTTCTTTCATCTGAAAACTTCACAAAAAGTCAGGCAGCAATCCATGGCAATGGAAGAGAGGGCGACCAACAAAGCCAAAAAGCCAGAACAGGCAAACAAGCCTCCTAGTATGATTAGAGAAGGGCCAGGGACAGGTATACCCTGCAAAGCTCTCTTTCCCTGTGGTTATAGACCCATAGAGGAGATCTCTGAACCCTCAGGGATCAACAGTTATCAGTGACCAATGTAAGCACAGATCATTTCAGGATATTCCAGAACATCCCTTTCCGGGGTGGGAGAGGGTGGAGGTGATCCAAAGATCACCCAAAGATCCAGCACTCTGAACCTCAGAGATCCAGGAGAATATAATACTAGAAAGAGGAGGTCAGCACATGATCCCAGGTGACCCAAGGAAAGACCAAATAGGACCAACTACCATACCTCAAATATCAGAAGGGGGTGAAGTTTCTCTATGGCATAAAGCTCCCGATTCAGGAACTAAAGCTGGAGAGATCAGTTAACCAAAGACACTACTAACTAGAATCAAAAATTAACATAAATCTATAAAGTCTAAAAAATAAAAGATTGGGGAGAGAGAGGGGAATAGGGAAGATTCCAAGGAAGGAACAGTAGCAAGCAAAACCAACTTCTTGATACTAAAGAGGGATAAAAGGAAAGTGAAATAAAAGAACTAGAATGGAAAGAAGTAAACAACTGGGAAACTGCTGAAAAATTTGTGTTGTATGAATGTAACAGAATATTATTTGTCCACAAGAAATGACAAAAAAAAATTCAGAGAATCCTGGATAGTGTTAACAAATGTAAAGTGAAGAAAATGGAACCAGGAAAATGATTTATGTAAGAATAACAACATAAAGAAACACAACTTTGAAAAGACAACTTTGAAAAGAACTCTGCTCAGTGCCATGATCAACCTTATCTACAGAAGAAATATGATGGCACATGTAGTTATCTCCTGACAGGTGAAGGACTCAAGGTGCAGAAAGATTCACACATTTTTGGACATGATCATTACAAGGATTCATTTTGCTTAATTATACTTATTAAAAGGTTTTTTATTAAATTTCTCTCATTTTCTTTAATTGGGAGAAAAGGAAATTAGCAATACTGATGTCAAAAAAGGGGGCACTTCTTTAAATGCACAGAAAACAAAAGTTCAGAACAAAGCACAAATAAATAGGGCAGTTTTGAAAGTAATGAATAATTTGTTATATACTTTTAAAAAACAAATAGGATGAAATGGAGAGTCAGGATTTCTTATCCAATCCTCTTTTTATGTCAACATGAATATAGAAATGCATCTTTTGGTTCTAAATTCAAAATTTTTAAAATATATTTTAAAAAGGAAGAAGAAGAGAATTGGTTGGATGGCCATCCTCAAAGTATTCAGTGTCAGCATTCCAGGAGGTCTCCAGTAGTGTACTCAAGAGATCTGTGCTGTTTAAAATTTTTACCCATTCCTTGATAAAAGGCATAGATGGAATACTCAGCAAATTTGTAGATAATATTAAGTTTGGAAGGACAGGTAATACATTGGGTTACAGAGTTAGGATCTGAAAGGATATTGGAACACTGGGATAGACATCATCAGATGACAATCAATAAGGAAAGAAGCAAAGTTTTGTACTTGGGTATAAAAAACAACCTTGGGGCAACTAGGTGGCACAGTAGATAGAGTGCCGGCCCTGGAATCAAGAGGACCTGAGTTCAAATCTGGCCTCAGACACATAACACTTACTAGTTGTGTGACCTTGGGCAAGTCACTTAACCCCATTACCTAGCCCAAAAAACAACAACAATAACAACAACAACCTCACCAGTGAAAGATTGGAAGGCATGGTTCAACTGCAATTTTTCTGGAAAATATCTGGGCATTTTAGTATACTTCAAGACCAATGAGTCAGCCATGTGGTATGACTGGAAAAAACTTTAATTCAATCTATTGCTAAGGCATTAAGAAAGACATAATTCTAGGAACAGAAAGGTCACACTGTACCTTGCTCCACTCAGATCTTTTCCGGAGCACTATGTTCAGTTCTAGGTATCTGATATTTAAGAAAGATAGTGATAAGCTACAGAGTGTCCAGAGGAGAGCAACTATTAATGCTAAATGGCTTTAAGTCCATGATGTATGAGGATCATTGAAGGAATTGGTTATGTTCAGCCTAGAAAAGAGAAGACTGAAGCCATAAGAACAAATTTAATGCCTTCTCTACATGAGAGCCATTCAGACACTTGGAAATCAACTATCATATCCCTGATGAAGACAAAACCAGGAATCATAGATGGAAGTTGCAAAGAGAGTAATTTAGGCTTGATGCCAGGAAAAACTTTATAAAAGTGAGAACTGTACAAAAGTAAAATGGGCTTCCTCAAGAGACAGTGGGTTCCCACTCCTTGGAGGTCTTCAGGGAGAGGTTGGATGACTGCTGTTGGGCATGATATGGTAGAGATTTCCTTTTAAGGACAGGAATGCTAGATTGTTGCTGAGGTTTCTTCCAACGCTCAAATTTGGTGATTCATAAATAGAGTAATAATGTGGGACATGATAAGAAAGGAAGAAAAAGGAAGAAAGAAAAAAAGGAAGAAAATTTACAAGTACAATAATTCAAACATTCAAAAACATCTTCAGGCATGATTTTTTCCCCCAGATAATGTTATAAAGACAGATGTATCTCTACAAACAAGGAAGCAATGAATAAAATGAAATGAATCAAAAGAGAAAAAAATGATAAAGATGTAATTCTTTATAAGTTCTGATGACAAGGCTGAATGTGTTAATCAAAGCATAACCTGAGTTTAGAAAGATTCATCACTCCAAGAAGAGTCATTTTTTTCCAGCCGCACAACTCATGAAATGAGGGGAGAAAAATGGAAGACAGAAGTGAGAGAGAGAAAGAGGGGGAAGAGAGAAAGACCATATAGCTATAAGCATAAAGCTATTAGGAGGGAAAGGTGGCATATGTATATATAAAATTGACTGGTATTTAAACTGAATTCATTAATACAAGATTAGAATGGACCAAAACTCAATGACTCCATCCAACAAGAAAAAAATAGTAGAATAAAATCCAAAAATTAGAAGAAAAAAAAAAGGAAGAAAATGTATAATGTATAAGAAAAGTATCAACTATTAAAAACTAACATGGAAAGAAGTCAAGGAAAGAGAATTAAAGTATCAGAATCAAGCTCCCTGAAAATCATGACCTAAAAAGAGGGAAAGGGATACATACCTATATTTGAAAAAATCACAAATGCTTCTCAGCAATACAAGGATCTAAGACGTCTCCCCAAAGGCCTTGTGATGGAAAATGCTATCCACAAAGAAGAAAGAACTATGGAGTTTGAATGCAGATTGAAGCATACTATTTGCCATTTTTTTTCTTCTGCTATATTTTGTTTCCTCTTTCTGGTAGTTCCTCCTATTGGACAGATTGTAATAATACACAGAGTAGAAAGTCAGGCATGTCTTATGGAAGGAACAGCAAGAAGGCCAATGTCACTGGATCAATAAAATATATTTACAAGATGTAAGAAAAATGGAAAGATAGGAAAGGGTCAGTTTGTCAAAAGCTTTAAAAGCCAAAGAGATGATGTTATATTTATTCCTGGAGGTAATACATCTGAAGTAAATTAAATAGGGCTAAGACTTGTAGCAGAAAGAGATCATCCAGTAGGCTAGTACAATAGGCATGAAGTAACAAAAACCTTTGCCTGGGTGGCAGCAATATAGGGAAAGTACACAGAGAAGTTATAAAGGTAAAATCCACAGAACTTGGCAACAGAATGGATATGGTAGTCAAGTGTGTGACTCAAATGATCAAAGGTGACACCTAGGTTTCAAGCTTGGAGGAATGTGAAGACCATGGTGCCCTCAAAAGTAACAGGGAAGTTAGAAGGAGAAAAGAGGAAGATTAACTAATCAGTTTTTATCATGTTTTGTGAAAAAGAAGGGAGGAAGAGGGGAAGGAGAAGAGGTAGCTCTCAATGAGTGGCTTCAATTTTTAGGCAAGGTTCTCAGTTAAGATGGTGGGAGGAAAAGAAACCATGGGGAGTTTGAGGACTGAAAAGGTTTAAAAGAGTTGTTGTAGTATCTGGGATAGTGAAGCAATGCAAAATTACTACACCTTAAGAAATGATGAAACATATATTCAGAGAAACCAGGTGAAACCTGTATAAAGTGATGCAGAATGAAGGGAAGAGAATCAGAATAGAAAATTATATAATGGCTATGACAAAATAAAGAAAAATAACTCCTAAAGATTTAAGAAGTGTCATCAATGCCAAATAGCCATGATTCCAAAGGACCAATAATGAAGCATATATCCCACTTCTTGAAGGGTGGTGCACTGGCAATGCAGGATGAGATATATGTCTGAACATGGCAAACTTGTGGATTTGATATGCTTGACTATGATTATTTTCTACCTGAGTTGTTTTTGGCTTTTGTTTTTGTTTTTTAATGGATGGAGGATATTTTTTAATGGATGGGGAAAAGAGAGAGAAAATAATGATAGTGATCCAAAAAAAAATTTAATGAGCAAGATAAGTTACTGAAAAGTTGCACATAAAAGGACTATTAGGGATATGGTAGGAAAGCTATTTAAAAGCCTCCTCTTGTGAATACTTCCATTAAAGGAAGACTGTTTTATAAAATAATCACACATATTATAACTACATTCACATATATTGTTTTTTAAATAAAGATTATTATTTGTAGCACTTGCCCAAGGTGACCATCTGAAGTTTGAATCTATTCTAATGGTCAAAGGATTGGAATTAAGAATTGCAATTAACAACCACATGAAAGATTATTCTACTTCACTAACAATAACAGAAATGCAAATCAAAACAAGTGAGATTTCATCTCAGAAAAAGCCAATTAGCAAAGGTGACAAAATATGTAAGGAATCAATATGAAAATAATATAGAAAGGAAGGCACATTTATGCACCACTGATGAAACTATAAACTGGTCTAGCCACTCTGAAAAATAATTTGGAATTATATATTTTTTCAAGTGACTGAAATGTCCATAATTCTTCAACTCAGAGATTTACTATTAGGTATATGCCCCAAGAAGGTCAAATACAGAAAGGTTATCATATAAACCAAATTATTCACTGTAATACTATATCATAAGAAATGACAAATTCCAGGAAACATGAGATTTATATGAAGTGATAGAGAGTGAACTTAAGCAATACCAGGAGGACAAAATATATAATGACTATAACAATGTAAATAGAAAGAACAAAACTAAATACAACATAACTATAATGATTAAATTTGGACAAAGACAAGAATTGAAAAAATATACTTCTTTCCATGCACTGGAGAAGTAGGGGACTGCAGGTCTGGAATGTTGCACATGCTAAAGGACAAGATCAATGTGTTGATTTATTTTACTTCACTTTTTTCTTTAAAAAAAATTTTTTGTTAAAAGGAAATGCATCCTAGGGAGGGGTAAAGAAGGGAATATTCAGCAAGGAATGTAAAATAAAACAAAAAGAATCAATAAACAAACACACACACACACAACCAACAAATGCCATAAATTTTAAATTTAATAATTGATAATAAATAGCTTTTATTTATTTAATAAACAATATTTATATTACATTTATATATAAATATATATTTATAATAATAAATAGTTAATTTTCAAATAGTAAAGCACTTCTTTTATTCCAATAAAAAATATGCCTCCAAAATCATTGTTAAGAAAAGAAACAAATGGTCTTAACTCAGGCCCTATGTGGTCAGTTTGTTTTTAACAACTCTTACTCAACAAGAACAGGCTTCAGAATCATAGGACTTAAGCTTTCAAAGCTTTGTGAAGTTTCTTTCAGTTGGGCCTGGGAAGAGACTTTTAAAAAGTAAGTCCCATTGTAGTTGAGTGAGAAAAAAAAGAATTCTGAAGAGTATACACATCTGTGGCATCTCAATATGAATAGCAACAATGGACCCCTATAAGGATATTATTTGGGATGGAGGGAGGTGGTAGCTCTTTTCTGCCTGTTAAAATGAAGGAGTCTAATAATGGTCATGAATATAATTAGGAACCATGAAGAAAGGGAATTATAAAATCAGTTTCCTTTATTTGTGTACATGTTAGTGAATATAGAAGGTTAAATAAATGCCATGAGACACCGGGGGGGAAAGTCAAAGAAGGGACAAAAGAAGGTGAAAAAGTAGAAAAGACATTTTAAGCAGTCTTCTTTGTCTAACCTCTTTCCTAAGGAGGAGGAAACTGAGGTAGATAAATGTGATGAAGTGACTTACCAAATATCAAACAGTGCATCTATGGCAAAACATAATCATACTCATCCCCTACCTCCACTAAATGTTCAATGTCTCTTAATGCAGGAATTTAGGCTGTTCAAAAGAGACAAAACTTCAAAAGGAATTTGAAAAGGATAAGGAGATGACTAAATTGATCCTACTTGTTTATTTCAAAGCCCTAAGCAATTTAAAATAAGAGTTAAATACTTACCACTTAAACTCATGCATTCCAATGTTCAGTTTCAGAAAATCTATAGTATTTTACTTCAATAAGAGAACACTCCTGGGAGGGAAGAAAAAAGGCAGAAAGACTTCTGTCAATAAGCATCTCTCATTTTCATTCATTATTTTCAATTTGCAAAACTAAAGCTAAACATGTTTTATAAAGAGAAATACACCATCTTTTTTGTTAGGATCACAGAATCTAACAGTTGGAATGTAGCTTTAAATTCATTTATCTAACCTTCATCTGAAGTTTTAATCTATTCTAACATTCCTGAGTTGAAAACCCTTCAGTGATAGAGGACTCATTATCTAGCAGTCCCCTTTTAGGCTGCTTAAAATCAAATCAAAATCTATTTATGAACAACATTAGGCACTAAGAGGAATAGAGAAGTTTTAAACCATGGTCTATATCAACTATATCTATATTATAATCAAATAAGGTAAATAAATATATACATATGAGGTCCTATTCTTGGTTCTTTCACACTAGTCAATTCCCTTTCCTTTCCTGGACCTCAGTTCCTTTCTCTGTAAAATAATCAGATCATTCCTATGGTGTTTCACACTCAAATATCTAATTTCACTTTCCATGATAAAAACAGTATATAATTAATGGTGATACTGTTTACTACAGATTATATGTGTTGCAGCTTAGTGAACAGGAAGGCCAATGGGCACTAGAACTAAATGAGGCCCCAAAAGATATTACCTCTCTAAGCCTCTCCCTCTTCAAATGAGATAGTATTTGTAAAAGATTTTAGGACAGTATCTGATTGAGGGTAGAGTGACAGCATTTAGTACAGAATTAGTAGATACAATTCTGTTGGTAGTCACTCACCAGTTTCTGGTTTTAAAAAATGCTAACAAGACCTCTATAGGTATATCTTCCATACAATTCCAAATGTCAGTGTTACTTCTTTTTCTCTAGTTACATATTTTTATGCCAAAGAATCTTAGCAAAGAATCTCCCCTTCATACTTGATCATACATACATACATACATACATATATACATACATGAGCAAGGAAACCCAAGTCCTTTCCCTGGAGCTCCCTCTGAAGAGGGAGAAGTCAGATGAAGCTGAATAGTTTGAATAAAAACTTTTCACCATATACATACTTTCCATTAAATCGCCAATAGGGACTTTAAAAAAAAAACCAACAACAACAGATGAGGATGAGGGAGAAGTCTATTCCAAATGGAGTCAACAAAAGACGCAAGCAAAGACAAGAAATGACAGAATGAAAACAAAGGACAGGGAATAGTCTAACTTGTCTAGAAGAAAGAATATATAAAGTACGAGGTAAGGTTGAAAAGGTAAGACTGGTATCATTTTGTGGAGGACTTTGAAAGCCAAAACCAAGAGTGCATACTTTATTCTACAGGCCACTGTAGAATTCAGAGAACCACTGAATTTCTGAGCAGAGAGTAAATGACTTGATTAAAGTACTCTATTACTAAGATTGCTTGGGCAGTGGTGTGAAGTACAACCTGGAGATGGAGACAGAACAGAGATATGATCAAACTTGAATGGAAAGGGCACACGTGTGAGTTTTTCCAAAGAGGAGATTAGTAATAATATTTGGCCCACTGTTGGGGATGGGAGAGGCAGAGAGAGAAGAAGATAAATAACATTTATATAACATTAAGGTCTGTAAAGTACTTAATATCCTCATAGCTCTATGGAAATACTCACTACAGGTAATTGTTCCCATTTTACAGGTGAGGCAGAGAGGTTAACAGACATGCCCAGAGTCACGCAGCGACTAAATGTGAGACATGATATTCAAACCCAGGTCTTCCTCTGAGAAAGAGAATTAAAAATTACACTCAGGTGTCTGGATGACTCAAAAGATGGTGTAGGTACCACCAGGAGAGAGAACTCGGGGGCAAGGAATGGTTTTTGTTATTTGTTGGGTGTTCTTGTTTTGTTGTTGGGTTTGTTTGTTTATTGGGGGGATAAGGGTGGCCTATAGAGATGGAAGATTGGTTTGATCTTAGATATGCTGATTGTGAGATGCTACACAGGTAAAGATATATATAGCAGGCAGCTAGAAATACAATACGAAGAGCCTAGAATAAAGTCCGAAGTGGAGATCTGTGTTTCGCATCCATGCTACTCTGATCAAACAATATACCTAAATTCCCAATGCCTTTATAACAGATTTGCACTTGTTCACAAGCCAATGAGTCTAACTAAGAACCAGATTGCCAGGAGATATCTCTAAACACCTATGACAGCAACCAGAATTGAAGCTTATAGAAATATACAATGGAGAGGGAATTAATTATGTCCCATCCAAATGAAATTACTCTTTCAGGACACAATGCTTACAGGCCATGGAGAAATGGGTAGGTACAAGACTGAAGCATGTATGAGCACCTGAATTAAGTTTATTCTAAGCTGGCCTAATGATATATACAAATCTAGCCTAACCATTTCTTGTCCCAAACAGTTGTTTCCAAAAGGATCCACAGTATTTCAGGTTTTAAACTAAAATACCAGAGTTAGTAAAGCCATCCACCCACACTGTATAGATTCCATGCTCCTGTTTCCGAGGGTCTGTCACACATTCTAGGGCAGAGCTCCAGCACATACTGTTTTCACGTGGCAACAAAAGCATTCCAGTCACTGCACAACAGAGCAATTCCATACTTTACTCAATGCTTATTAATTTGTCATTTTAATGTTAAATATAAGCTCATATCTACATTTAAGGCAAATCTTCACTGATGCTCATTAGTTGTATTTTACAATATTGGAAAACATAGCTGTAGATGTATCTATATACTTCTCAAAATATGCATATATACAAGCAAAATGTACAAAAACTCAAACTTTTAATGAAAATAGCTTGTAATTTTATTGTCACCCTTCTTCATTTTACTTGTTCCCCTACTTCCCTTTTGCTCACTTTTCTAGCTCCATGCTTGTTTTCTCTCCCATTATAGCTTGTTTTTTCATTTTGTTTTGTTTTGTTTTCTCCAAGAGCAGAAGTCTGCAAACTTGGGACCCATGACTTAGAAGTTGTTTTCACATTTTTAAATGGTTGGGGAAAAAAATCAAAAGAAGAACATTTCATACATGTGAAAATAACATGAAATTCAAATATCAACATCAATAAATGAAGTTTTATTGGAACACAGCTACACTCATTCCTTTACATACAGTACATGACTGCTTCAACAGAGGCAGTATGACATTCTCATCACTTCACCTTGCTGCTAAACTTCACCAAAAATCACAGCAGTGCCATTATGCAACTTGATACATGAGTCCACACAAATCACCATACTTTGACATTTTTTTTTAATTACAGTGCATACCTAAGAGGTCCAAACCAGAAGTAAGGAAGGAAAAATAAGCAGCTTTATGATTATTTTTTGAGCCTTTATCTGAGATTGAAATTTTCTTAACAAGAAGAACTATCCTCAACCACTAGTATCAAACACTCAATGGCTTTCGAAATTAGCTTTTTGCTGCAGACTTAATAATGTTTCTCAATTAATTTAATCTAAAATCACAAGGTAAACCAGGACTTATACATAAAACTTACATAACAGGAAAGTCAATTTGATGTTTGAATCAGAAGTAATGTCAAGTTGCTTTATTCAGTTCCCATGCTGTCAAAATTTAAAATAGTGATGTCTCCATTCCCACACAAATTTGCAGTGGATATATTTTCTGAGTTCAAACTACAGTTCCAGGAGGATTTTTCTACTTCAATGGCAAAAGATTTCCATATTTAAAAATCTATTTGACAGTATTATTGAAGACCTTCCACATAACATTCAACTGGAAGTGATTGATCTGCAATGTAATGACATGATAAAAGGTAAATATCAAGGGAGGGCTCTAAGAGAACTCTATAAATGCCTTCCAACGGATGAATGTGCTCAATTAAAATCCTATGCTTATGGACTGATTTGGCCAAACTTATATGCATGAAAAGACATTTTCAAAGAAATCTGTAAAATCTCATTACAGATCAGCACTTGTTAAAAGATGAATATTTGCCATCTATTTTGATGATAGAATACTAATTATAAAACCCAATTAAAGGAAACGTGTACCTCCCCCAAAATAATTCCCTTCTCATTAGATCAATGTTGCAATAAGTTGTACTTCATTATCATTATCTGATACTATATATAATTGAATTCTGTCAAAAAATCTGTGAAAATTTGTTTTCTCCCATTATAAGTAGCTACATAATAGTCTCAATTTTACTTCTTGGCCCACAAAGTCTAGGATATTTTTTATCTGAATCTAGCCCTTCACAAAGGCCCACAAGGTCTAAAATATTTTCTACCTGTTATAGAGTCTGTTATAGAGTTTACATTCTATACTTCATCATTCCTACCCTCAGTAACATATATTTTCACTTCTAATGTGTTATTTTTTACCACTGTTGTCACTCCCCTGCACCAGAACAGAACCTTCTAGTTCTCTCATCTAAATTTCTCTAGCTAGAATCTGAGACCCTCCAGCAACAACCTCTCAACTCCCACACATCTCCCAAACTTCATTTTTTACTACACCTGTAGGGAGTCTTCACTTCAGCCAAGTTAATAGATTTGCTCTTCCCCATACAAACATGGGATTACACATGGCCTCTGCGAGGGATTTGCTACTCTCTATCCATTCCTGCCCCTCACCCACCCTCAAAATTTAGCTAAAACTTACTTTCTCTAGAAAGGAATTTCATAATTGATTGTAGCAAATATTGTTCATGAGCCTTACTAACAGCACCTCACCCCTGTAATTCAACTACAGCAGTGCTGTTTGGAGAGAGGGCACACACACAAGCATGTTGTAAGCTCTTTGAGGCCAGTTATCAACTCATCTTTCATGTACATATAGCAAATGTTCAAAGCTGCTAACTTACTGTTCTAATTTGCAATTATGTGAAAAGCAAAGCAGCCCTATACATGCCCACAAAACAGCCCATGGCAGATTCATATTACAAATCATCATATCTCCAAAGAAATACAAACTATATAAATAATATCTGAATATATAAACAGAGTCTCCAACTTAACAAACTTTTTTTCAGGTCAACAGCTGACTTGGACTATTCATTCTACATGATGTTTCAATTACAAGAGTTCAATCAACATTTATTAAGTGCCTGTTGTTGTTGTTGTTTGTCCTTCCTCAGCAAAGAGGACCGATGACATTATGGGGTGATGTCTTGATTCTCATGTGAACTAAATTTAAGTAAGGCAGAACTACACAAAGTTGCCAGCCCCACTCTCTCTTCCAGAGTCATCAAAGTCCAGGGTCAGGACACAAGTCAAGATGCCTGGCAATGATCCAGGATGCACTGGATTATGTTGGCATCTTTGATGTCTGACCAAGCTCTAAGCACTCCATGGCACCTGCTTTAGCTGCCTCTGGTCACTGGAACTAATTGTTCTCATGTTCCCAATCTGCCAGGAAAAGTCCTCACGCGCTTGGGGTATCAGCCCCCTAACTTACCAACAGGTCTGAGGCCTGTTGGGTTACCCTCAACCTAGTCTAGCCTATCTGCCCAGAGAGTTTACCCGTATGTGGCCACTGAAGATGCATGGAGTGTTCAGATGTCTAACCCCTCTAAAAGAGTGCAGAACCCTCTTCAGGGCTACACACCCACCTATGGCATCCACTTGATTCACTTGACTCTCATCTGTGGCTCTAAGTATCTATTAAATGGTAGGCATTGCACTAACTCCTAAGGATACATAGATCAAAAACAAACTAGCACCTGCCCTCAAGTTCCTAACATTCTACAGGTAATCCTACAAAATTTTATTTATTTAATAATGTTACTGGAATATTCAAGATTTCCAAAGGGAAAAAATCCAATACAATTATATCAAAATAAAACTAATAGCTTTTTATTCATTTAGACCATTAGTGCTATAAGAAAAGCAGTACTAGAAAGAATAGGTAGATGGAGATTAGAGAAAAAGTTTAAGGGAGTATTTCAGGATACTTTCAAGAATTTCAAGATTGTTGCACTGGTTCTTCATTAAATCTAATTCCCCTGTAAAAATCAGTAGCTTTCTTTTCTTTGTACACAGGAAATCTGGTTTTACTCCTAACTCTTGTGCTGACAATGTGACTTTGGGCAAATTTACTCCATCTATCTGGGTCACAGTTTCCTCATTTGTAAAATTAGAAGGCTGAATTAAACAATCTTTAAGTTTCCTTCCAGCTTGAACATTTTAGAAGACTAGGCTCATAACTAGCACTACTCTCAGTTTATCAGTCACTTCAGAGTCTTGTTTGTTTGTGAGGCTCATAAATGAAAAGAAAGGTGACAGCAGGGTAACTGCGCTCTCAGTCACCCCTCAAATTAAGTCAGCTGCCAAGTCTTGTGGGCCTTCACAACATCTATCAAATCTGTTTGTGTTTCTCCACTTACATGACTACACAGTGGTTTCCACTCAATCACCTCTCCTGGGGGCTAAAAGTCACCTACCTTCACACATACAGCAATCAAAATAATCTTTCTAAAGAGAGGATTTGACCGTGTTAGTACCCTACTAACAATCTTTAATGACTCTATTGCCTCTAGAATAAAATACAAGCCCCTCAATTTGGCACCTGAAACATTAATTTTCTGACTTCAGGACACCTTCCCACACTCCTGTTGAAGCTAAAAAGACCTACCTGCTGTTCTCTAAGTCTGGCATTTTGTGCCCCTAGGCCTGAAAGGCACTCCCTTCTCACATGAGGAGACTTCATTTCTTTTCAGGATCAGTTGGTAGAGAAAACAATATCAGGAAAACTCAAAGAGTAGTAAACATAATGCAGAGAGAAATCAAGAAAGACAAGAACTGAGAAAAGGTTATGGAATTGGGGAGTTAAGAGATGGACAGAGCACTGGGCTTGGAATCAGGAACACTCATCTTCATGAATTTTCAGACACTTACCAGCTGTGTGACTCTGGGCAAGTCACTTAACCCTGTTTGCCTCAGTTCCTCATCTGTAAAATGAGCTGGAGAAGGAAATGGCAAACCACTCCAGTATCTTTGCTTTGCTTGAAGACTCCAAGTGAATAAGAACTCACAGTCATAGCAATTGAAATCCCACTTCCATATTAATCCCTCAAATGGCTCTCTCATATCAACTAATTTGCTAATGAATGTGACAATTGTGCTGCAAGGAACAGGGAATAAAGGCAGAAGATAGCTTTGAGGAATGTGAACTCTATAAATTGAGAAGGGGTCTATGGAGGGGCTTGCATATGAATGAAACTATGAGCTATGCCATGCAGGGTGAGCCAAGCCAGACAGGTCACAGTGGAGAGTTCTGACAAAAGGTGATCCACTGGAGAAGGAAATAGCAAACCAGTTCAGTATCTTTGCCAAGAAAACCCCATGGACAGTACTAAAATGATAAGAGAGATGACATCGGAAGATGAGTCCCTCAGGTCAGGTGTCCAATACACTACTGTGCAAAGGGTGGAGGTGAACTGCAAGTAGTTCCAGTACTAACAAAGTGGCTGGGCCAAAGCTAAAAGGAAGCTCAGCTATGGATATGTCTGGTGATGCTTTAAAAATCAATGTTGCATAGGAACCTGGGATGTAAGATCTATGATCCCAGGTGAGCTGGATGTGGTCAAACAGTAAATGGAAAGATTAAACACCGACATCTTGGGTGTCGGTGAACTTAAAAGGATGAGATCAATACATATAATACTGTGGGCAAGAATCCCTTAGAAGAAATGAAGTAGTCCTCATAGTCAATAAAAAGATGAGAAAAGTAGTACTGGGGTATAATTTCAAATATACCAGAATGACATCTATTCGAATCCAAGGCAAACCATTCAACATCACAGTAATGCAAGTCTATGCTTCAACCATGATGCCAAAGAGGCTAAAGTTGATCAGTTCTATGAAGACTTACAATATCTTCTAGAAATAACAACCAAAAAAGATGTCACTCTCATCTTAGGGAATTGGAAGGTTAAGGAAATCAAAAGATAATTGGAGTAACAGGCAAGCTTGGCTTTGAAGTACAAAAGGAAGCAGGGCAGAGACTAGTAGAGTTTAATCAAGATAATTCACTGGTCATAACACTTTTTCAACAACCCATAAAGCAACTCTACATGTGGACATCACCAGGTAGTCAATAAAGAAATCAGACTGATTACATACTTTGCAGCCAAAAGTGGAGAAGCTCTATACAGTCAGTTAAAACAAGATCTGGAGCTGATTGTGAATAAGATCATGAGCTTCTTATTGCAAAATTCAGATTTAAATTAAAGAAAGTAGGGAGAACCATCAGACCATATAGGTATGACCTAAACAACATCCCTTAAGAAGTGGTAGTGTTGAATAGATTTAAGGTATTAGATCTGGCAGAGTACTATGACATACTATCTGGTAGAAGAACTATGGACAGAGGTTAGCAATATTGTACAGGAAGCACCAACAAAAAATATCCAAAAGAAAAAGAGCAAGAAAAGCAAAATGACTGTGTGATGGGGCTTTACAAATGGCTGAAGAAAGAAGGAAAGCAAAAGGGAAATGAGAAAGGGAAAGATATATCTAACTGAATGCAGAATTCCAGAGAATATCAAGGAGAAATAAGGTTTTCTTAAATAAGCAATACGAAGAAAT
Source organism: Vombatus ursinus (assembly GCF_900497805.2). NCBI lineage: Eukaryota > Metazoa > Chordata > Mammalia > Diprotodontia > Vombatidae > Vombatus > Vombatus ursinus. Next base: position 26,246,155 of record NW_020940358.1, read on the forward strand.
TTTAAAAAAACAAAAAACAATAGAATGAGAAAGACAAGAGATCTTCTCAAGAAAACTAAAGAGGAGGGGGAAGTTAGGTGGCACAGTGGACAGAGCATCCGCCCTGTAGTCAGGAGGACTTGAGTTCAAATCTGACCTCAGACACCTAACACTCACTAGCTGTGTGACTCTAGGCAGGTCATTTAACCCCAATTGTCTCACCAAAAAAAAGAAAGAAAGAAAAAAGAAAAAGAAAAAAGAAAAAACTAAATAGGGAAAGTTTAGTGCAAAAATGGGCATAAAAGACAAAAATGGTAAGGATTTAACAGAAGCAGAAGAGATTAAGAAGAGGTGGCAAGAATAAAACAAAAGAATTATACAATAAAGATCTTAAAATCACCAATAACCATGATGGTATGGTTATTGATCTAGAGTCAGACATCCTAGAGAACGAAGTCAAGTGGGCCTGAGGAAGCCCACTAGTAAAGATGATGGAATTCCAGTGAAGCTATTTAAAATCCTAAAAGATGAGGCTGTTAAAGTGCTGGACTCAACATGCCAGCAAATTTGGCAAACACAACAGCAGCCACCAGATTAGAAAAGATCAGTTTACGTCCCAGTCCTAAAGAAGGACAAAGTTCAAATGTTCAAACTATTGAACAATTAATTACGCTCATTTCACAAGCTAGCAAGGTTATGCTTAAGATTCTGCAAGCTAGACTTCAGCAACTTGTGAACAGAGAATTAACAGAAAGGCAAGCTTGCTTTTAAAGAGGCAGAGGAACTAAAGACCAAAATGCCAACTTTTGCTGGATTTTGAAGAAAGCAAGGGAGTTCTGGAAAAACATCTACCTCTGCGTCACTGACTACACTAAAGCCTTTGACTCTGTGGATCAAAAAAAAAAAAAAAGTGGCAAGTACTCGAAGGGATGGGAGTACCAGATCACCTTGTCTCCTAAGGAACCTATATACAGGCCAAGAAACTATAGTTGGAACCAAACATAGAACAACTGATTTGAAAGGGAGTACTATGTGGTTGTATTTACACTTTATTTATTTAACTTATATGCAGAGTACATCATGTGAAATGCCAGGCTAGATGAATCAAAAGATGGAATTAAGATTGCCAAGAAAAATATCAACTATTTCAGACATGCAGATGATACACTTTGATGGCATAAAGTGAAGAGGAATTAAGAAATCTCCTGATAAAGGTGAAACAGGAGAGTGCAATAGCTGGCTTGAAGATTAATATTAAGAAATTAGATTGATTAATATTAAAAAAAACAAGATGGCAAATAGTCCCATCACCTCCTGGTAAGTAAAAGAAGAAGAAATTAAAGCACTGTCAGATTTTCATATTCCTGGGCTCAAATATCAGTGCAGACAGTGACTGCAACCATGAAATTAAAAGACATTTGCTCCTTGGAATGAAAGCTATGGCAAATCTGGACAGCATATTAAAAAGCTGAGACATCACCTTGCCAACAAAGATCCATATAATCAAAGTATGATTTTTCCAATATCTATGTATGGCTGTGAGAGCTGGACTAAAAACCTGAGCACCACAGAAATTGATGCTTTCAAACTGTGGTGCTGGAGAAGACTTACGAGAATCCCTTGGACAGCAAGGGATTAAAAATACTTAAAAAATATCAATACTTAAAAAAATCAATTCAGGCTATTCCCTGGAAGGTCAAATACTGAAGCTGAAACTTAAATATTTTGGCCACATGAGAAGATAGGATTCCTGATGTTGGGAAAGATTGAAGGCAAAAGGAAAAGGGAATGGCAGAGGATGAGATGGATAGATAGTATCATGGAAACAAAGAATATGAACTTGGACATACTTCAAGAGATAGTGAAGGATAGAAGTGCCTGGCTTACTATGATACATGGCATTACAAAGAGTCAGTCACCACTGAACAACAAATATATCATTTGATTGTCACAAAACCCTGTGAGATAGGAAGTTCAGGTTTTCATCTCATTTAGAAAGGAGTAAATTAAGAAATGGAGATATTAAGTAAATTGCCCATGGCTAAAAATAATAATGGCAAACGGCTCCAAATGTACATTATCTCATTTGAAGCTCACAAAACCCAGTGAAGTAGGTACTATATAGGCCCCATCTAGGCCCTAAAAGTAGCAACAGTCAGTTTTCCGATTCCAAGTCTGGGGCTCTTTTCCCCACTTTATCATGCCCCTTTCCTTTGCAGCCAGTTGTAAAAATATAAACCCTTAAGCAACTTAGTCTTCCAGTCAGACTCAGTCATTCATTAACAAGGTTCACCATTCATGGTCTTCCTTTGGTAGATTCAGTATATGCTGAGTAATTAAATCTGACTACAGAAATGCCTGAGTAAATTCTGAAAAAACCTCATGGTTTTATGCAGCTTTTCAAACTGTCGAAACTTATCAAACATGGCTCCAAACCAAGTGTTGCTAAACTCTTGGCACTTTATAATCAGAAGTCTAGGGATTACATCAATTACAGAAATGCATTGTGGGAAGAGGTGAATATTTAAAAAGGAGCTATGTCCTACACTGCAAAATTTAGTCAGTAATTATTTTTAAATTATGTTTTCTTATACCCATGAATTTTAACTTACTGTTTAAAAAAAAGTGATAAAACAAAGTAGGTGCTTAATAAATGCTCCAATGAATTCCGCATAAAGCAAAAACCATGAAAACTGCATATGATAGCTAGCATTTATATATCTTTTCAAAGTTTGTAAAGCACCTCACATACATTATCTCATTTGAGGAGAAGGGCACTTATGTCACTAATAAATACATAATAATTTTCTAATAAATAATTTTAAAGGTAGCAATAATAATTAACATATAGCTCTTTAAGATTTACAAAGAATTGGGGTGGCTACGTGGTACAGTGGATAAAGCATCAGCCCTTAAGTCAGGAGGACCTGAGTTCAAATCCGGCCTCAGACCAAACACTTGACACATTCTAGCTGTGTGACCTTGGGCAAGTCACTTAACCCCAATTGCCTCACCAAAAAAAAATTAAAAAATTAAAAAATAAAATAAGGACATCAGGAATTTAGTAAATTCCTACATTTTAAAAGCCTTTCCCTACCCAGAGTGCTTGTACATCAACTTAAAAAAGAAACCATACCTTCAACTGCCAAAAGAAAAATGGCCAAGAAAAGAACTGAAATTTCAAATGAAAATGCAAGATAAGATATTTACAAAACAAACAGTAACAATCTGCACACTACCTTAACACACCAACACTTGTTCAAGGTCACACTAAAATCTTTAAAAGACTAAGGTCTTTTAAATATGATCGCAGGTTTATACACCCATGCACCCTCTTTCTCCCCTGTTCCTCTCTCTTTCCTTCTGTTCCCCTCCCCACCTCTCCCTTCCCACAACTCCTCCCTTTGCCCTTCCTCCCTACCTCCCCCACCCACCCACACCCTTTCTCAGGGCCTAGGAATCAAAGACTCATAATACTGAATCATATAATCATGTCTGGCACTGAAAAGACAGTAGGATTACAATACAAGGCCAATTTATCTTCCCAAGTCACTGCATTTCTCCCCTTACCTAGCTGGAAAAATCAGTGTGATCTGCATATTAATACATTGAGTTGCTGCTGTAGTAATATTTTGGGGCTAACATTAAATAGGAAAACAAAACAAAGACAGGTAGATTTCATTCAAGCATCCACTGATAATAAATAGATGTGTCTACGTACACACACACACACACACACACACACACACACATGGATTTTAATAGATTAACACCAAGACAAAGCAAACGTTTTTCGGTTACAACTTTGGCAAGCTGATTTTTCCATCACCTAAAGTTAAACACAAAGAAATAACTATTCATAAATAACTCCATAATTTGTTTTTTTTTTCGGGAGGGGGGGGATGGAGTGGGGAAGCTACCTAAAAGCAATTTCTATTTACTTTTCACTCAGTGCCAAATCTATGTGCAAAATAACAAGAGGTAGCTTATAGTACACTACATAGTAGTATACAGATTTATTCTATTTAAATAGGTGGGAGAGGGAATATCATTATAAATTTTCATTAAAATCAAATGGTTTTTACTGTTAATCTTTGAGGGCTTGGGTTATACTTCAGTTTACATGAAAGTAAGGCAGTACACAAAGTTTGATGCATGAAGCTCATTAAAATTTTATACTTGGACTTCTGTGTTAATGACAGGCAAAACACAAGGGGGAAAAATCATTTGAAGCTCAGAAACATATGCTGAGCATGTGTGTACATAAGCTTTCAAAAGTTACTTTAAAATGTGAAAATGAGAAAAGCTCCTGTTATCCTTGATAAATGTCAGCTGTCACGCAACCAAGTCCAATACACCGTATTTTTCACAATGCGCAGACCCAGAAAATGGCAATTTTCAATCTACCAGCTGCATAAAATGTATTATACATAGCAATTTCTATTCAAGGTCAGAAGTTTAGAGGTTTTCAAATATTAACTTCTAAATGATGTAGGCTACAATGTGAAATATTACATATGCTCAAAAACATACTCCATTATTAAAGCAGTCCTTGAACACAAACATAGAAGAGGAAAAAAGAGGCCAGTCACCAGTGTGATAAAGTGACTACTTCTCTGCCCTGTCCTAACTATAGTCAGTCATTTGGTTTGTTGTGTTATTGTTGCTGTTGTTTTATTACTTTTATTTGGAGGAGGAAAGGAGACTGAGCCTAAATATACTGCTCAATCATACCTATCAATTTTGTCTCCCCTTTTTTCCCCTTCAAAATTAACTTTTAAAAAGCCTATTTCCTTTTTCACGAAACTAAGTGAATATTTACTGAGGTTTTATCTTTGCCAACTTTAAACAGTAGAACAAATGGTTGCTCAATTCACATCCAAAAAGTCCAACACCCCCCACCACCAATGAAAATGAAAGCCTACAAAGAAGTGATTTGTCCAGTGTCACACAGGCAAGCATATGAGAGCCAGAATTTGAATCCATGTCTTCTGACTTAAAAATCAATGCTATTTCTCTAACACCTTACTGCTTTTAGGATGGAATACTTCATATAAAAAACCTATCTTCCTCTTTCAAAGTTTTCTTTATGAACTGACTCAAAGCTTCTGCAGTTCATGAGTAAAAGGAGTAGTTTAAAATCTTTAGAGATCAGAATTCTCTATAAAGGTTACAACATCCTCTCAATCCCTCAAGTTGATGATATCCTTAACTCCTCACTATCTCTTACCCTCCCATATCCAGACCATTGCCAACGACTGTCAATTTCATCCTTGGAACATCTCTCCTATACCCCACCGTCTCTCCTCTTACACTACCACCACTTTGGTCCAGGCCCTCATCACCTCACATCTGGACTATTACAAATAGCCTGATGCCTTAAGTTTCTCCCCATCCTTCATCCAAACACCAAAGATTTTCATAAAGGGCAAATCTAATTATGTCAGCCAACCCACCCCAATAAACTCCAGTGGCTCCCTCTCCCCTCCACAATCAAATACAAAAATGCTCAGTTTGGCATCAAAGCACTTCAAAACTCAGCTTTCTCATATCTTTTCAATCTCCTTACACCTTACCTCCCAACATATACTCTTTGATCCAGTGACACTGACCGCTTGGGCATTCCATGAACAAGACATTCCCATCTCCTCAGCTGCCAGCATTTTCTCTGGCTGTCCCCCACACCTATAATGCTCTCGCTCCACATCTCTGACTACCAGATACCCTGGCTTAATCTGAGTCCCAATCAAAACCTCATCTTTTTACACAAAGGCTTTCCCAAGCCTTCTTAATTCTAGTGCCTTCCCCATCTTAATTATCCTGTATATAGTTTCTTTGTACATATCTGTTTACTTGTCTCCCCCATTAGACTGTGAGCTCTGTGGGAGCAAGGACTGTTTTTTGCCTCTTTTTGTATTCACAAAGTATTGCTTAAAAAATATTTTTTAACTGACTGATATACCTTTCACCATTATGAGCACAGAATGAATTCTTAATCAAATATGAGATAGAAGTAACTAGAAAAGATCAAATAGATTTTGATTATATAAAATTGAAAAGCTTTTGAATAAAATTAATGCATCTAGGATAAAAAAAGAAACAATCACTTGGGGAGGGGAGAGATCTTAACATATTTCTCAGATAAATGTTTGATATCCAAGATATATAAACTACTAATAGAAATACAAAACCAAAAGTTATTGCTCAATAGATAAGGTGTCAAATTATATGTACACACTCCTAAAAAGAATAATTGCAAACCATCATCAGTCACACGAAAAAAAAAAGCTCCAAACCACTAACAGCAAGAGAAATAAATATTAAAACAACCCTGAGATATCACCTTATACTCAGCAAAAAAGAAAAGGAAGAAAACAAATATTTATCACACATAGTTAAGCTAGGCATTTTACAAATACATCTCATTTGATCCTTACAACAACCCTGGGGAGCATCATTATCATCCCCATTTTACAGATGAGGAAATTGAGGTAGACAAAGGTTTAAATGACTTACCCAGGTCACACTACAAGTATCTGATGTTGAAAAGTGGCAAAAGTGATAAATGACTAGATTAGCCAACATTAAAGAAATTGTGGAAAGACAGGCACACTAAGGTACTGGCAATATAAAAAACCAGCAAAAAAGAGTCACTATTTTCAAGGACCTTACATTCTAATGGAAAAAACCACATGCAAACTATATATAAACAAGATAACAGTAATCTGAGAGAAAAGGCAATAAAATTAAGACTGGGAAAGGCCTCTCTGCAGACGGTGGGACTTCAGCTAAGACCTTAAGAAAGCCAGGAGATAGAGATGACTAGAGAGAGAATTCCGGGCATGAGAGATAACCAAAGAAAACAGCAAGTATCCTGTGAGAAGAACACACAGGAAGCTAATGTCAAAGGATATAAAAGTGCATAGACAAGAGTAAGGTATAAAAAAAGACTAGAAAAGTAGGAAGGAGCAAGGTTTATTAAATAGGCAAGTAATATGGTCAGATCTACATTTTAAAGTAAATTCAGTTTGATAGCTGAGTGAAAGATGAATTGGGAGTGGGAGAGAATTGAAGAAGGAAAACCAATCAACAGGGTATTGCAATAGTTCAGATGTGAGGAGATAGGGACCTGCACCCAGTAGTTGCAGTGTTAGAGTCCACTATTGATAAAAAGTTGCAAATACACATAACCATTCCAAAAAGCAAATATGATATGCCGATACCCTTTAACCCAGATATTCCACTTCTAGGTATACATTCCAAGTAAGCCACTAATAAAGAGAGGCTATATGTCCAAAATCTTTAAAGTAGCACCTTCTGTAGTTGCAAAGAAATTGAAACAAAGAAGGCACCTATTACCACATCACACCTATCAGATTAGCCAACATGACAAAACAGGAAAATGATAAACATTGGAGAAGATGTGGGAAAATTGGAACACCAAGGCATCGTTGGTGGAGTTGTGAACTGATCCAACCATTTTGGAGAGCAATTTGGAACTATGCCCAAAGGGCTATAAAAATGTGCATACCCTTTGACCCAGCAATAGCACTTCTAGGGCTGTATCCCAAAGAGATCATACAAATGGGAAAAGGACTCACATGTACAAAAAATATTTGTAGCAGCTCTTTCTGTGGTGACAAAGAACTGGGAATTGAGGGGATGTCCATCAATTGGGGAATAGCTAAACAAGTTGTAGTAGATGAATGTAATGGAATACTATTGTGCTACAAGAAATGATGAGCAAGTGGACTTCAGAAAAACCTGAAAGAACTTGTACTGACTGATGCTGAGTGAAGTGAGCAGAACCAGAAAAACATTGTGCACAGTAACAGCCACAATGTGCGATGACTAACGTTGACAGACTTAGCCCCTCTCAGCAATGCAAGAATCTAAGACATCTCCAAAGGTCTCATGATGGAAAATGCTATCCACATCCAAAGAAAGAACTGTGGACTCTGAATGCAGATGGAAGCATACTATTTGCTATTTTTTTTTCTTCTGTTTTGTTTTGGTTCCTCTTTCTGGTGGTTTCTCCTATTGGTTTTAATTCTTCCTTACAGCATCACTAATGTGAAAATATGTTTAATAGGAATGTATATGCATAGCCTATATCAGATTGCTCACCATCTTTGGGAGGGAGGCAGGAAGGGAGGGGGAGAAAAATTTAAAATTCAAAAGCTTATGGAAGTAATTGTTGATAAATCAAAATAAATTAATAAAAAAAATAATAATAATAATAAAAAGAAGGCACCTAACTGTAAAACTGTGAAACTGTAGTACATTAATCTAACTAATTATTATTAATCTAATTATTACTGTGCTATAATAAATATCATAACGAATAAAGACTAGCACTGAAAGATTTATATAAACTGAATGATGAAAACTGAAGTAAACAGAACCAGGAAGAAATATATACATAACGACAACAGGATAAATGGAAAAATCATACAACAATCTGCTGAGTGTTGCAAAATTACAATAAATAAGCTTGGCCCCAAAGAAAGGACATGAAAGGACACCTACCCATACCACTTTGCAGAGGTTGAGATTTATGAATGTGGAGCATTACCTATGATAAGAGATTTTTTTAATGTGTTGAGCGGTTTTGCTAAAAAAAATTTTTTGTTGTTGTTGTTTCTTCCTCTTTTTATTCCAATTCTTTAGAAAAAGGAGGGATACAGGATACTATGTAGACAATGCTTAAAAAAAAAAGAGCTGGGGCAGCTAGGTGGTGCAGTGGATAGAGCACTGGCCCTGGAGTCAGGAGGACCTGAGTTCAAATCCGGTCTCAGACCAGACACTTGACACTTAACTAGCTGTGTGACCTTGGGCAAGTCACTTAACTCCAATTGCCTTGCAAAAAAAAAAAGCTAACAATAAAAATTTATTTTAAAAAATAGTATTGCCCCTCCCCTCAAAATCCTGATAAAAGTACATGCTCCCTTTGTGCTGCCAAAAAATTGAAAATTGAAGGGATACTCATTAATTGGGGAATGGCTGGACAAGTTGTGGTATGTGAATGTAATAATGTAACAGAATACTATTGTGCTACAAGAAATGATAAGCAGGATGATTTCAGAAAAACCTGGATTTATATAAATTGATGCAAAGTGAAATGAGCAGAACATTGCATTGTAGAGCACTGTACACAGTAACAGCAACACTGTGTGATGATGAACTATGAATGACTTAGTTCTTTTCAGCAATACAATGATTTAAGAAATTCTAAAGGAATCAAGATAGAAGATTCTATCCACATCCAGAGAAAGAATTAATGGAGTTTGAACGGAGATCAGACCATGCTATTTTCATTTTCATAATTGCTTACTGTCTTAGGGAGGAGGGAGGGGAAGGGAATACAGAAAAATTTGGAACTCAAAAAAATTTTAAATGAATGTTAAAAATTGTTTTTACATGTAATTGAGGAAAAAAATAAAATACTACTTTTAAAAAAAGATAAAGAAAGAAAATAAGCCTTAAAATAAAAATGAAATGTTTCAAAATTATAAAGTCCAAGGTCCAAAGGATATGAGAAGACACCTAACTGTGTTCCTTTGCAGAAAAAAGTGGGGGACTACCAACATAAAATATTGTATGTAATGTCAGGGTTTGTTTGGATTTTTTAATATGTTCATTGGTTCTGCTATTTGTCTCTTCTTTTTAATGCAATCTTTGTTATGAGGGAAAACTCTGATAGAAGAGGAGAGGGAGGAGGAGCAGGGGAGAGGTAGGTGATGTGAAAAGATCAAAAGATAAATAAAATTCATTTTTAAAAACCAAAAAAATTAAAGAACTATACAAAACTTTTCCCAAAAAACTCTTGAAAATTAGAAATGACCAAAAGAAATGAATGACTCAATTAGATAAGAAGAAAAATTTTAAAAGGGGAAGGGGAAATTGAAAAAAATAAAACATGTAATCAAAAATGCAACTCACAGAAAATATAGATAAAGGCGAGTAATGTAAAAATTATTGGACTACCTGAAAGCAATGACCAAAAAGAGCCAGGCGCAGCTAGGTGGCACAGTGGATAAAGCATCAGCCCTGGAATCAGGAGGAATTAAATTCAAATCCAGTCTCAGATGCTTACTAGCTGTGTGACCCTGGGCAAGTCACTTAAACCCAATACCTTAACAAAAAAAAAAAAAAAAGCTTGGATATTATAGGACAGAGGGAAATAAACACATAACTATGCATGTGAATGGAGGAATTCAAACATAAAATGGAAAATGACAGTAAAACATATTAGAAAACAGGATCCAAAAATAGGCAGTTTACAAGAAACACATTTGAAACAACCGATCACACAGGGACTAAAGAAAAATCTATCATGCCTCAGCATAACTCCAACGACAACAAAAAAAAAAAAAGCAGGTGTAGCAATGGTGCTTTAGACAAAGCAAAAGCAAAAGTAAACTTGATGAAATTACACATCTATTAGAGGATAACATTAGAAACAAACCACGTAGTACTTGAAAGATTAGCACTTAAGTCAGCAAGCATTTATTAAGGGCTTACTATGTGCTAGACACTATGCTAGTGTAGGAATATAAATAAAAACAAAAAGAAAGACAGTCCCTGCCCTCAAGGAACTTACATTCTCATAGGGAACATAAAAGGAAGCTGAAATGGGAGAAGCTGGAGAGATATCTGGCATAGAGGCATGATAAAGAAATTTAGCCCACAACCTGGTGAGGGGGAAAAACATAGTAGACTGCTTTCTTCACTGTCTTCTGAGGTAGACATGTACAGCATTATTTTTTTCTCCAAGCCTGTATATGAATGTTAAGTTCATTTTTCCATATCTTTTCACATATTTTATATTTTTTATTTTAGTTTTTTTCAAATAAAGCAAGCAGTTTTTTCTCCCTCCCACTTTTCCCCCTTCCTCACTAAGAAAAAAAAAAAAAGAAAATCTTTGTAAAAATTAAGCCCAGCCGAGGAAAAACCAATTACCATGTTGGCCATTCCAAAAATGATTTGCTTTCTTCATATTTGTCCAACATCTCTCTGCCATTACATGGGAATTTGGCATCATCGTTCCTCTGGAATCATGGTTGATCGTTGTCATGATCAGAATTCTTTAAGTATTTCAGGATATTTATTTTTACAATATTGATGTTACAGTATAAATTGTTCTCCTATTCATTCTGCAACAATTCATACAACTTTACTCAGGTTTCTCTGAAACTATCTTCATTTCTTATATCGCTGAGTATTCCATTACATCCATTTATATTAATTTTCTCAGCTTTTCCCAACTGATAGATCCCCTTTTCCCCATTAGTTTATAGTTATATGCTACTACAAAAAGAGCTATTTTAAATATTTTTATACATTTAAAACCTTTTCCTTTTCCTTTGATATCTGGATTACAGGTAGTGGTAATCCTGTGTCATAAGGTGGGCATGGTTTTCTTACTTTTGGGCATAGCTGTAAAATGCTTTTCAATGTCTGGACCAATTCATAGCTTGACCAATATAGTGAATCTATGTTTCTGACTCCAGAATTTGTCGGTTTCCTTTTTTTTCTTTTAAACTTTGTCATTCTGATAGGTCTGAGGCAGAACCTCAGAGTTGTTTTAATTTGCATTTCTCTAATTATTAGTGATTTAGAACACTAATTGACACTTAGGTGTCAAACAAATAGAAACGGGGCCCACTAAGCCATACATAAGAATCCCTGTGGTCAGCATATTGACTTAGTTTTAAAATGTGAAATTATTTTATATTTTATTTGGTTAAATATTTCCTAATTACATTTTATTCTGGTTTATTTCAAAGATAACTGCTACAGTTTATGATCTGGTACTACTAGGCCTTCTTTCTTTCCACTTATTTTTTCTTTTTTCCCCTGAGAGTTTTGACCTTTTATTCATCCAAATGAATTTCATTATTTTTTTCCCCCTGCTCTACAAAATAAGCCTTTGGTAGTTTGATATGGCACTGAATAAGTAGATTAATTTAGTTAGCATTGTCACTGTTAGTATATTGACTTAGCCAACATATTTCTCCAATTATTTATGTTTTCATTTCTATAGTGTTTTATAGCTGTATTCATATAGCTCATGTTTATATCTTAGTAGGTAGACTCCTCAGTGTGTTGTACATTTTGTAGTTATTTTAAGTAAGTGGAATTTATCTTTCTTCTAACAGTAAAAGGATACAAGTGGAGCATATGGGCTTGGTCCATTGGTTATTCCTCATTCTCACTTGACTAACCCATCTTTTTCAAATATATATTTCTTTCATGCTATCAAAAGCAGACTCTCCTTCATAATTCTTCATTTTTATATGTTGCAGCCATTGAGGCCATTGAGTACAAACCTTAATTTTCCAAATTAAACTGAGGCAAAGAACAGTTAAATGATTTGCACAAGATCACAGCTAGCTGAGGTACAGTCTTCCTGATTCAGCTTACACCCACTTATCCAAGCACTTATTTATTGCCAGGAGTTTCTAGATTGAACTCATTTTGCAATTGTTTAGAGACGTCCTAAATTTTAAAAATTACACTGATCATTAACAGTTCCAGAGCTAGGATGAAATTAAAGCCAGCTATAGGAGCAATTTTGGTACACATTAATAATAAGGAATTAAAAGTATTAAAACAAAAGATTGTAACTCAGATATAATATATTTATTCATCTGCAAGTAGACTTGAGGTTCTCTTTAGTAAAGTAACTTCTTAATCTCTCTTCCTATCTCCACTCTCTTCTCCAATCCATCCAATGCATACCTACCAATGTGCTACAGCTAAAACATATGCAAGTAACCTCAGAGGCTCTCTCTTGCTGCCAGGTTAAAATACAAATTTTCCTCATTTTTAAAACCCTTCACCATCTACCTCCAACCCAACTTTTCAGGGTGACTGTACTCTATTCCCTTTGCACTCTGAGTTGCAGCCAAACCCCCTTGCAAATCCACTTGCTTACAATTCAGTTCCTCATGCATGACACTGACCTCTACCTCAGAGAATCCTTAGCCAGCTTCCTTGAAAGCTCAGCTCAAGAGCCACCTCCTAATTGAAGCCTATTCACAATTTTACTATCCTCCCATGTTGCTAGTGCCCTCTGCCCCAGAAATGAATTTGTACGTATTTTGTACTCTTTTTGTTGTTATTCAGTGGTTTCAGTCACCTCTGGCTCTTTGTGACACCACTTGGGGTTTTCCTGGCAAAGATACTGGAGTAGTTTGCCATTTCCTTCTCCAACTCACTATACAGATGAGGAAACTGAGCTAAATAGCATTAAGTGACTTGCCAGGGTCACACAGCTAGTGAGTGTCTGAGGCCAGATCTGAACTCAAGAAGGTGAGTCTTCCTTACTTCAGGCCCACCACTCTATCCACCCTGCCACCTAGCTGCCCTGGCTGGCTCTAGAAAGTATTTAGCAAACACTTGACTGATTAACTTGGAGATACAAAGATTCTTGCTTGACTAGGTCACCTAGTACTTTCTGAGTCAAGTCTGCTACTACTCAAAGTAACTAAACAGGTGAAGCCAAAATGGCTGAATAAAAGCAGTGACTTGCTTGAGCTCTCCCCCAAACCCATACATATACCTGTAAAAAATGTCTCTAAACAAAGTAACTAGGGGCAGCTAGGTGGCGCAGAGGATTCTGGCCCTGGAGTCAGGAGGACCTGAGTTCAAATATGGCCTCAGTCACTTAACCTCAATTGTCCTCACCACAAAACAAAAACAAAAAACTAAACAACGTAACTAAATAATGATTGAACAATGTTCATTTTACTATTTTTACAAAATGCAAGCATTGCAAATTACAACTTTAAGAGTAAAAATTATTATGACTACTCAGACATAAAAGCAAATAGACTACTTTTTTTTTTTGGTGAGGCAGTTGGGGTTAAGAGATTTGCCCAGCCACACAGCTAGTGAGTGTTACGTGTCTAAGGTCAGATTTAAAGTCAGGTCCTTCTAACTCGAGGACCTGTGCTCTACCCACTGCGTCACCTAGCTGTCCCCCAAGACTACTTTTAATCTAAGAGAAGTTTACAAGTAGAATATATTAAGAGGCAGATGGTCATCCATCTGCATCATAGAAAGGAACATCCACAACAATGAGATCATAGGTCCATGACAAGTTGATTCATTTCTGTTTTGCGTTTTTAAAGGTCCAAGAAAATTTATAACCAAATAATTATGCTATATTTTGGTAAGCTATTTTATTTGAAATTATACTTATCTGAAAACATTGCTCTTATAGTTATAAAACATAAATAAAGCAGTTCAGGAGTTCTTAGAGTAACCTAGACTCACTTAACTTGTTTTAATTTTTGATAACTATTCATTTCATCATAATTGGTTTCATTACCATTCATTGGTAAACCTATATATTTTAAACATTTAAAAACATTATTCTAGAAGACTGCCAAAGGTGCCCTTGATTTAAAAAAAGGTTAAGAACTCCTACTCTAATAGTTCCTTAAAGAAATGTAGTGGTACATTAAAATGCAGCACTACAATCAGATGTCATACAAAATTATTTCCCAAAGTCATAATCAGATACACTGCCTTTAAATACTTACATTACCTACCTCACAGTGCTGTCATGAGCCAAGTTTTTTGAAAGATTAAAACATTATTTAATATATTAACTTAGGGCAATATAAAAGTCAAAGTTTAATTTTATTAGCCATTTTTATAAAGCTAGTCAAGTGATTCAAGAGATTGTATTTGGGGACAATAAATGATATCGTGATCTTGGTATTATGAAAAGCCAAGATTCAACACTTTTGGAGTTGGCGTGAAATTCTTCAAATAAATATGGACAGTATTTTTATTGTTTTAACAGAGCCACCAAAAATTCTCCTAAGTCTTTAAATAATAAATGAATTGCAAAGACAGCGCCTAAACATTGAACAAATAAGCTATTATGTCTCCATTCTTCTGACATACATATAAAGTAAATACGCACATTCCTAAAAAACTGATATTGAGGGGGACAGCTAGGTGGCACAGGGGATAGAGCACTGGCCTTGAAGTCAGGAGGACCTGAGTTCAAATTCAGTCTCAGACCAGACACTTGACACTTACTAGCTGTATGACCCTAGGCAAGTCACTTATATATAGGCTATTTTGTGACAGGCATATTCTGGAAAGTATTCCTTCTACAATTTTATCATGACATGTAGTAGTATTAGTGCAGTACTTTTTATTACCCCAATCACACTTCAGGTATTTAAAAGAACTTGCTTGTTTATAAAATATCTTGAAATTATCTTAGCTAAACCAACTAATCAATCAATCTAAGTCTCTGTTTCTGTATTAGTAAAGTTAATGAGATATTGCATAAGTCTTCCCAAAAGCCTTCTGTAGAGTGTTATCACATCTGTAGCTTCTCTTCTCTCCATTTCTTGCTAGTCATCTCCAACTAGATGTCCCATAGGCCTCTCAAACTCAGTATTGGAAAGATTTCCACTTTTCTTCAATCCTCCAAATATCTCAATATCTTTTGAAGACACACAAATCAGTCACGCAGGTCGGATATTCAGTCACTCTTGATTCTTCACACTCCCTTGTTCCTCATATCTACCCACAGGTATCTATTAGGCACCTGCTATGTTCCAGGCACTTCAACAGGCACTGGGGAGACAACTGCAAGGAAAGAGTCAATGCCTCCCTCCCAAGGAGCTTCCAATCTAATAAGAGAGGCAAAAAATACACTTAAAATATCTACAGGACAAATATAAAGTTAATAAATAAAATATATACAAAGTAGTTAAATACAACGTGGTTTTAAAGGGATAGCACCATTGGGGAAAGGGTAAGAGGAAAAAATCAAGAAAGGCTGCAAACATAAACTGGTGCTTAAACTGCATCCTAAGGGAAGGGAGGGGAATAAGCCCTTATACAGTGCCCCTACTGTGTGCCAGGCACTTTTACAAATATTCTCTCATTTGATCTTCACAACAACTCTGAGATAGGTGCTATTATTTATCCCCATTTTACAGTTGAGGTAATTGAGGCAAACCGAGGTCAAGTGACTTGCCCAGGGTCACACAGCTCAGTAAGTATGAGTCCAGATCTAAACTCAGATTTTCCTTACTCCAGGCCTAACACTCTGTCCACTGGACTCCCAACTGCCTTAAAGGAAGAAAAGGACATTTATGAGGTGAATAAAGGTAAGGAGGGGTTGTACCACAGGCCTGATGAATAGCCATGGCAAAGGCATGAAGGCGGGGTATTATGTGTAAGGAGTAAAAAGAGGCCCAGTCTGGCTGACCACAGAGTATAGTAAAGAGTACTGTCCAATGAAGCTGGAAAGACAAGTCGGGAACACAACCAGCTGCAAAGTCCTATCAATTCTCTCTCTCAACAACTTACATCAGTCCCATTTTCTTCGCTCTCTTTGCCATTACCCTATTAAGAGTCCTCATTTTCTAACAACTGGATGATTTGATACCCTACTGGCCAAACAGCATATCTCTCCCTTCTCCAATCCATTCCCAAAGCTACCAAAATAAATGTTCATAAATAAAGCACTGATCTGACTATTATTCCCTAAGATCTCTAAGTACTTTCTCATTGAATTATCTAGCACTTATTTCTCTGTATAAATGTTGTACGCTCACACCCTACAACCCCAAATAAAATATAAATTCCTTAAAGGAAAGGGCTGTTTTTATTTTATGAAGTACTGCATAAAGGCGCCAATAGTACACATAGGGCTGGAGGGTCAAGTACTAAATTCCTCCCAATGCTTTCCTTTATAAAGGGTGCAAACTGAACTCTGCTCATTCCACTAGGTATCTGCTGCTCTACTTAGTTTCAAATGCAGGAAATAGAGACAAGAAGTCCCAGAGGCAGGTGTCCCACTCTACCCAGCCTGCCCTGTTTCCCAGCCTTTTTTCTTCCCATAGTCTCTCCCTCCTCACCCATTTAGATTGCAAGTTCCTTGAGGGCAAGGACTGTCTTCCTTTTATCAACTGTGTCCCTAGGGCTTAGCCCAGTGCCTGGCACATAGTAATCACTTAGCATTTACTGGATTGGAAAATAGGTAGTTAATAAATGTCTACTGCATGAATTAATGGATGGATGGGTGGATGGATTAGTATGCAAGACTAAAGGGCTTGTACCAAAAGTGTCTATCAAAAGGTATCATCATTGTTACTTGTTTAAAAAAAAAAAAAAGCACTGTTAGTGGAAACCTGAGTTCAAATCTCAAAAATGAAAAATATTGGATTAGATTCTCCCCAAGGAGATCATCTAACTCTAAATTCTACATTTTATTTTATTTCCCAGCTCCATATTAAATATCTATAAAACATGCTATATAATACTATGTAAGGTTGGGCATTCCATTTACTAAGCCAGTCACTTAAAATTACTTTTGTTGGCTAAGAAAGTTTCTTGACTGAATCAATCCAGAGTGAAACAGAGACTTATACCTCCTTGAATCAATCAAAGCCATTTTGTGAAAACTTGACCATGCCCTAAGTAATCTTTACAAAAGATAGGAGCTGTCTCAGAATGAGAGAGGCTGGGGCTAGCATAACATGCCAGCACACACCTGAGGAGCAAAGGAAGAACTGAGCTGTGGCAGAGAATGGAAGTATCAAGGAGAGCAGATGAGAATTTTCAACTCTACAGGCATTTCAAAATACAGGACCACTGGCTGAGAGAAGTCCCAAGAAAAATGTAGCTTCCCAATCTCTTTTCAGTGACTTTTTTCCCACAGAAGACACAATAAAATTTGTTGTTTCATGAATCAAATGTTTACAGTAAGCTGAATTTCACCGCGGCCATAAAGAGGTCCAGAGTTAACTAAAGAATGATATAAAGTTAAAGTTACTCAAAGAGCCCAACTTTAGCCTAAATGTTAGCAATTTCCTAACTGGGGGCTCAGAGCCTTTGTGCCTGAACTCATAACTATGAATCTAAAACAAGCTCTCGCAAGCTGAAGAGTGAAGCAAGTGGACCTTAAGGGCTATTATATTACCACCACCATGACCCCCCAGCCTTAAAATGAGCAAATCATTACAATAACTGGTTACAACATTAATGTTTTAAGGACAGCAAGATGCTGCCAATTGACTCACTTTTGTTCCAGTGTAACTGGCATTTTTCTCTTACATTTTTGCCCAGTTAAGTCTTTTCTCTATGTGGCATTATTTTAATTATTGAATAGTTTTGCAAGTGCAGAACTTCATGCTGTAATGTATCAAGATCTCCCTGAGTACTAATCTCCTCTTTCAAATTCCAACCAGCTTAGTATTACTTCTTAATTTATTAGAAATTCTAATTTAGGACTATTCAGATCAATGCCTGATAGATGCTCATTTCCCTAGGTCTGAGCTTTTGATTGGTCAGTACCCAGTCTTACAACAATCAAATGTTTTCTATTTCTAGGTGGTCACAAATTTCTTTGATAATTTCTTCAAGTATTTTTCAAGGTATGGAAAATTAGGTTGACAAGTTTGTAATTACCAGGTCAGCTGTTTTTGACCCTTTAAAGAGATATGTAATAAATTCAACTTGAGCGTCTTTGAAGACTTCTGCATTCTCTGAGTTTTCTTGTATCTCTGCAATAACATCCATCAATTCCTTTAAGTACCCTAGGAAGTATACTGTCAGGCCCCAATAACATTAACATATTTTGCCATTCCTTTCCTTCTCTTATAACTTTCTACTTTCCCACCATAGATGAATTCCTTATTAAATTATTAGTTTATCAGAAAGTTACACTCTATTACAATTGCTGCCTTTTCATAATCACTTTATCATACTTTATCAACATACTCATACTTTATCAGGAGTATTTTCCCTTAATATTATCTTTGTCTTAATTGATATTTTCCTGTTACTTCTTACTTCTGCTGCAAGATTAATCTCTTCTAGTACTTGACCTCTCCACATTTCCTCCCTAAATAACTCTATTCTGTCAGTTATAATAATTCATTTTTTGTGTCTCCCCTTCTTTTTTCAGATTTCTTACATAGTTCTAGCTTTGATCCTTTTGCTACTAACCTTCCTGTGGAAAAAAAACTGGAAAATCATTACAAAGCACATTTGTGATTGAGAGAAATTAAACTAATTTGCCAGGAATTTTGATGTCAGCAAAAAAGCTATTTATGCAGTCTTACCCTTTCACTACGCCCCTTTACACAGGTTACATTCCACTCAAACTTAATCCACTCCAGTTCTTCACTCATTTTTACAAATTCCCCACCCTCCTGTCTCCACTTTAGTCTTTCCCATTTCTAGCCATTTTTTATGGCTTAGTTCAAATATCATTACCCCCCTTGATTCTACTACCCCTATCTAGAAGTGATTTCTCTCTTTCCTGAATCAACACAGCACTTTTTCCATCTCTTACTTCATCCTAAGATTATAACTTCCATTTTAAGCTCTCTGTGGACATCTTACCTTTCCTCCCTACAAAAGAGCAAGGACTATCTTTCACCCATCTTTGTATGCAGAGAAGGGACTATTTTTTATTCTCTCATACATAATAGGACACAAGTATTTACTGATTATATACCAAGTATCTGAAGAACTTTTCAAAGTTACAAAATAAAACTTCTTTAGAAATAACTGTGCAGGGGCAGCTAGGTAGTGCAGTGGATAGAGCACTGGCCCTGAAGTCAGGAGGACCTGAGTTCAAATGTGGCCTCAGACCAAACACTTGACACTTGACACTAGCTGTGTGACCCTGGGCAAGTCACTTAACCCCAACTGCCTTAAAAAAAACAAAAAAAAACAAAAAACAGAAATAACTGTGCAGCTAGGTGGCATAATAGATAGAGCACCGGTCCCAGAGTCAGGAGGACCTGAGTTCAAATTTGGCCTCAGACACATTAACACTCACCAGCTGTGTGACTCTGGGCAAGTCACTTAACCCCAACTGCCTCACAAAAAAAAAAAAATCAGTAGATTCCCTAAGATTTGTTGGGGGTAGCTAGGTGGTGCAGTGGATAGAGCACCTATCCTGGAGTCAGGAGGATCTGAGTTCAAATATGGCCTCAGATACTTGACGCTTAACTAGTTGTGTGACCTTGGGCAAATCACTTAACCCTGACTGCTTCATGCAAAAAGCAAAAACAAAAACAAAAACAAAAACAAACACAAACACAAACAAAAAAAAACTATCCTTTTAATAAAAGTCACCTAATGAGTTTCAATGTCAACTTCTCTATATCTTTTATTCTTAACAAGGTGTCCATGGATAGATTTCAAGGAGTCTATGAACTAGAATGGAAAACTGGATGGAAAGCTAAAATGTAAAAAAAGGAAAGCATCTAAATGAAATTCAATTTCCTTCAATTATGAATGTAGGCAACTGAATGTAGGCAACAACAACTTTCATACTGTCTTAAAAAAATAAAATTTAAGGGGCAGCTAGGTGGCACAGTGGATAGAGCACCAGCCTTGGAGTCAACAGGACCTGAGTTGAAATCCAGCCTCAGACACATAACATTCACTAGCTGTGTAACTCTGGGCAAGTCACTTAACCCCAACTGCCTCACCAAAAAAAAAAAAAAATTAACTTCTCTATTTCAAATGTATTGTCTTGTTACATTATCAGGATTTTTTTTTAATTTATAACTATTTCAATATAACTGGTTTTTTCTGTAATCTTTCAAATTTTATTTTACGTATTTAAAAATATTATTTTAAGAAGAGGTCCAGGGTAGCTAGGTGGCGCAGTGGATAGAGCTCCGGCCTTGGAGTCAGGAGGACCTGAGTTCAAATCTGGCCTCAGACACTTGTCACTTTCTAGCTGTGTGACCCTGGGCAAGTCACTTAACCCCACTGCCTAGCGGAAAAAAAAAATACAAAAAACAAGAAGAAGAGGTCCACAGGCTTCACCAAACTGCCAAAGGAGCCTGTGACAAAAACTGAGGGGAGATAAGAACCCTTGCTCTATGGCATACTATAACTTGTTCTGAAACTCTATTACAATTTAACATATATCTTCTCAGGTCCTCCTGACTTCAGGGTCGGTGCTCCGAGTTCAAATCTGACCTCAGATCAAACACTTACTAGCTGTGTGACCCTGGGCAAGTCACGTAACCCCAATTGCCAAAAAAAACAAAAAAAAAAACAAAAAAACTCTTCTACAGTGCTTTAAGATTAATAAAAAGTTCTCATGAGCATCTCTATGAAGTTAACTTTGCAAGTAGTATTATTCCCATTACGCAGATGAGGAAACTGAGGCTCACAGAAGAGAACCAAGTAGACACCGTCAGCACAATGACTCAATCTCAATCTCCTGGACTCCAAAACTAGTGTTCTTCCCACTACATTAGATTGTATGTTGTACAATAAAGCAGAGGAGAATGTGAATGAAAATAAGCTATACAGGTAACAAGTGGTACAAGAGCTCAGAAAAGGAAAAAATTACTGGAGGTCAGTATGGTGTCAATAAGACTTCTTTCAACAATAACAAAAATTGCATTTATATAGTGCTTGAGATTTTCAAAGCACTTTACAAGCATCATTTCATTTTAATTATTTCATTTAACATTTCAAAACAACCCTTGGAAGCTAGGTGCTATTATTATCCCCATTTTACAAATGAGAAAATATGAGGCAGCCAGGAGGTAAAATGACTTACCCAGGGTCACATAGTTATTAACTATCTGAGCCTGGATACAAACTCAGCTCTTCCTGATTCCAGGTCCAGCACCCTTTCCACTGCACTACCTAGCTGCCTAAGACAGGCATGAATTAGGCCTTTAAAAGAAGAGCAGAGATTTCCATTAAGAGAACTGCCAACAAGGAGCACAACATGAGCAAAAACAAGGAAAGAGAAAGGAAATGAACATGCAAAGGTTTTTTACAAGGGAAGGTGAAAAGTCTCATTTGATAGAGGTCTAGAGGGAATATATAATCAAACTCAAAGTTTAAAAGGTAGGCTGGAATTACATTGTGGAAAGCCTTAAAAGGGGCTCAAGGAAAATCATAAGATCTCAAGCAACGTCCAGCAAATTATTCTGGCAAGCAAGCGCTGGATAAACTAAAGAAGCTAAGAGACAAGAGATGGGTAGACCAGTTGAGAATGTTCCGCAGAGGGGGGATGTGCTGACTCTGGATATAAAATATTGTATATGTCTGACATAGTTAATTTATTGGGTAGTTTTGCTAAACTACAATGTCTTTTTCCTTTTCAATCTTTGTGACCAAGGATGGCTCCTTGGATGGTAGGGGAAGGAGAAGGAATACATTCAGAAATGAAAGTGATGTAAAAGCAAAAAGACATTAATATTTTTAAAATCAGCCACAAAGAAAGCTACCACACTAATACAAGCATGAGGCTATGAGGGCCTAGAACAGTGTAGTTGCAATATGAACAAAAGAAAAAAGAGAGATGAAAAAATGAGGAGGGAGAAGAAAGAGGATTTGCCTGAATATAGGACAACAAAATAAAAGATTCAAAGTGCACGATAAAATTTCTAGTCTGGCTGACTGGGAGAATGGTTATCAATGACAGCAGTTACCACAAAATCTGTGCTAATAAATGCTAGATGACTGAAAAATAGAATAAGCTGCCAGTTAAGTCAATTATGAGAAATATAAATTACAATGTCAATAATCAGGACAACTATCTTCCTGTCTTCATGTCTTTACCCTGATCCTTAAGGTTGGAGAAGGCATTAGAATCAAGGCTATTTTATCACCTATCTGTGGCATCCTGAAATGAGGAGAAGAGAAGAGAGAACTCAGCAAATAAGTCAGTTTGCACACAGTGTAATAGGATAACGGCGACAGAAGACAAGGCCCATTACTTCATTTTCCAACCCACTTTTTTAAACCCTCAACTCCAGTAGTGCAGCAGTGACTCTGGGGAATCATGAAGGCTGTGCTAGCACAAAAACTCTGGCAGTCTAAGACTAACTATAGGTTTAGATAATTTTTTTGAGAAATGAACTCTAAATTTGGAGAAGCTCATCACCATAATTTAGCCGTCTGGTGGTTTTCTTTTGTTCGAGGTTTTTGTGATAGCAAAGCATGAATACCAGTATCAACTAATGCCTAAAAGGGTTACAATGTATATCTGCAAATAGAGTATCTACACACAGATTAAATCATTGTTCTTTTAAAATATTTCAGTATAAAAGTTTCTTTTTTAAAATTGTAAAACCTCACTCAAAAGTAAAAGCCAGGTATAGCACAAAGCTTACCTTTTTCCCCAATGGAAAAACTTTTGACAAAAAAACATGAAATGGTTTATTACATTACAAATTCAGGAAAAAAAAAAGTACTTTTTTCCCCTTGACATTACAGTTCAGAAGTTGCAAAGGCTATATAAAAGCAAAATTTAATTATCTAGCTGACCAGCCAAATGACGGTCAGCTAGGAATTTATTTTGTTCATTTCGGACTATGACCAAATGATTCTGCTGTGTAAAGCATATTTTGACCTTGAAACAAGATGCCGAAATTTTACTATTTCTGTGTAAAAAGAAAGAGATTTTATCAATCACAGAAAATAACTCTTCCCATTCTGCCTCTCCCCTACCACACAAATAGAGCTCTAGTTACTAGACCTAAGTTACCCTTATGAGCTTTGAAAGATGTCTTCAGAAGGATATATTTCCCACTCACTCACTCCCCACTTTACTGTAAGTTAGCTGCTACTTGAAATGTCCAGTATAGTACATTAGGTCATGGTTTTTAAGCATGGGTGTTCTTTTTGCAACAGCTCTGAGCCCTTGAAAGTGCTCCGAACAGATGGATGATCTGAACCTGTGGATGTCCCCACCTGTCTGAGAGAGCTGAAAGCTCAGTGGAGAGCAATTACAAGTAATATTAATGCCTTGGCAGCAGCTACTGTAGTTTCTATAGTTAGTCCAATGCAGGACAGGAGCTAACTGAATAGCAAATTAGGCATATTAGATACCTCTTCCCCTCCCCAGTCCCCTCCAAAGAAGTTTGCTTTTTCCCCTAGGAAAAAAATAAAGCACAACTCAGGTTACCTGAAAAGAACTGGGGGGGAGGGGGGAAGCTATACAATAGTATACAATAGATAAACGTCTCCAACAAACCTCCAAGAACATATAATTTAACAGATTTTACACATGAGATCTGAGAAAATGAGAAAGCTAATATAAACATACTTCTTCACTCTAAATTTCTAAACCAACTAATTTAAATGGCATCTGTACCAAAGTAAGAATGTAATGCAAAGCCCTACTAATATTTCTAGAGTTGTTAGGGTTAATGAAATTCATGCTGGAATTGGCAAGCTGAGGAAAAAGAGGACATTTCCTCAAAATCCACATGACAGAAACATACCACAGCAATGGCCAATCAGTATGGGATGGGTGTGGCAGGAGAACACAAGAACAGAAACAGAGGCCAGCTGCAAGATGTGAGGGGTGTTTGCCTCTGAAAGGAAAGGAGAGGAGGGTAGCCTGGGACACATTCACGTTTATATCAAAGGAAAAAAGGTGAATATTCAACTAATATCAGCACCCCTATAACCGAACAGAGCTGATAAACATATTAGCATATGCAAATATATAATCTTTGTACAAGCATTTCCCTATAAACTATTGATGTTACAAAAGTTCATTTTGTTAAGTTGGTTGCTTATAACTTGGAGGAAAAAAGCTATAAATGGTGGGTAGTTTCCCAAGATAGCCCACAGAAGCCTATTTAATCCACAATGCAGCTGAAACACTGTACCATTGCCAAAAAAAAATAAATAAATAAAAGGAAACATCATTCCAACATTATTAAACAAAGCAGCATAGCACAGAACAGAAGCAGCACTAGATTTGTAAGCAGAGGACATGGGTTTAAAGCGGGGCTCTGCCTTTGGACTGGACTCCATCATAACCCCAGCATTTTCCCCTGGCAGCCTGCATTCTTCTGAACTTTATTAATGCTGACCAGAATCTCATCATCCTGTAAGATCACATCAACTCTGAAACTCAAATCTCCTCAGTACTCAGGGCCCGAGGGGCCCTTCCCTCCCCTCTGAATAGAGAGTAGAGGGTAGACAGCGGGAGAGGGAATCTAGGGTATCATCTCTTCATTTCCTACCCTGCTGCACTCTTTTGGACTGGACTCCATCACACCCCACTGCTATGACTACTCCCCACCCCTCAATTAGGTTCCCCTAGTTCTTTTGTGTGTTTTGTATTTCACCTTTCAGGTTATAAATTCCAAGAGTGTCTTTCTTTTTCATTTGTATCCTCGGCATTTAGCACAGTGTTGGCACAGAGTAGGTGTATAATAAAATTTTATTGATTCTGTCCCTTCACTAGCTATGTGATCTTGAGCTAACAGCTTGAAGAACCAGAGACTCAAATTTCCTCATTTGTAAAATGTTTTCATTCAAGTTTCACTGGATCTTAGGATCTGAAGCTGGATTCAAGTAAACCTTCAATTATATAGGATAAAAAAAAAAGGTTCAGACCCTGCCCTGAAGATATTTACACTCTTACTTTCACAGATTAAGTATAAGGAAGAGAAAGATGACAGTCACAAAGAGTTAAAATTAAATAAGAACATGAAGTGAGAAATACCAAAAAAATGAGATTTAAAAAAGGATACAAGGAGGTGGTCCTCAATATCATCATCGTTACAATGATGATAGTAATAATGATGATGATGATGATGATAATAATAATGATAGCATTTATATAGTGCTTACCATGTGCCAGACACTGTGCTAAGTGCTTTCAATTACTATCTCATCTGATCCTCACAACAACCCTGGAAGGTAGGTGCTATTATTATCCCAATCTTACAGTAGAGAAAACTGAGGCAAACAGGTCAAATGGCTTGCCCAAAGTCATACAGTTAGTGTCTGAGGCTAGATTTGAACTCAGGTCTTCCTAACTTCAGATCCAGGGCGCTCACGCTCTTTCTCTCTCTCTCTCTCTCATTTTTTTCATCTTTGTGCCTGGTTTCACCAGAATCAAAATGTATAAACCCATTTCTGAATACATATCCTAGGTTACTGATACTACCACAATGACAGCCTATCAAAATCAAACAACATTGCTTGATTGTTCAGCATAAGAAAATGCTACAAGGACAGAACTAAAACAACCAAACTATGTAATTGCTAGCGATTGAGAACACCAAAAAAAAACAGATGATAAAGGTCGATGAATATTATGAATGTGTTTTGCTTTTGCAGCAGCAAATAAGAAGGGGCAGAAAATCTATTATTAATCACATTAAATTCACTGTTTCTTCGATGTTACTACTGGTACTGCTCCTGAATACTTCCTCACTACTCAGTACTCAAACTAAAATTGCAGAGACAAGGGAACAACAGTCTTCAGGAGCAGTAGACTGAACCTGATAACTAATCTCCAACACACATTGAAATGCTAACACTATCAACTAAACTTTAGGTCATTTAAGAGCTATGAAAAAAGCTTCCATTGAAATTTTTAAAACAAATGTTAATAACCAACTTCAAGATACTTCCATATGTCCTTTGGGGGGGGGGGTGTTTAAATTTAAAAAACAGAAGAGCAATTGACACTACTGCTAAGATACATATTAAGTTTACACTTTAAAAAGACAAGGTTGATGCCCATGATTATTAGATAGCCCACAATTTCTGAAAAGCAATGTGTCCCTGATATATTAGGTGCTCGTCTTAAAAGCCAAGAGAATCTCAGCTCAAGACTCACTTCTGACATAAGGTGGCTGGCTGTGTGACACTGGGCAAATCACTTCACCTCCCCATACTCTAGGCAACTCTCACCTAAAGACTTCAAACTACAAAAGATATTGGTAGAGGAAATCCTCACCTGGAAACTGTAAATGCTCATCACCAAGAAAATCTTTAAAAAGGGTTCTCTAGTTCAGTGAAGATACCAAAACAAAGTAAGACTTTCTCTAACCAGACACATCAGAGGAAGAAAGTGGAGAACAACTCAGGTTGATACAAAGAAACTATAAGATATGGATGGTGTGTTAAATGGAGAGAATAGAAGGCTGATTCTTAACCGAACTAAACTAGTCATTGGGTAAATCAGAACACAGTGAAACAAAATGCCCAACTTCTCTATTTAAGTGGTCAAGTACAAAGAGCATCGGATTTAAAAAGTAAGACTGGCTATATTGAGTTTCAGCAGCATCATTTACCAAATTCCACTTAAGGTTCCACAGAACCTAGGCTTCCTTATTTGCAAAATAGGAATAATTAAAGCTTAAATAAGAACATTTTTAAAAATCTGTCTATACAAATAAGACGTAAGTACATCCTGAGTTATGAAAACAAAAGTTGAGCACAGATCAATCTGGGTTATTAATGAAGTGACAATGTAAGTGTAATGATTGCAATCATTTTTTTCTCAAATTTGTCACTACAAGAAAGAGGTCAGAGTGACAGTGAAAATAAACTTCTCCTGATGGCAAATAAGCAACAATTTATGATCTGTTAGTAATTATGAACTATTTTTCTGTCTAAATAGTCTATATCAGTCATTGTTTATAGGTAGCTGAAAATAAAAAAAATTTTTGACCTAAAATTACCAAACTAACTGTGCAGTACATATTTCAGTGGTCAAGGAATAACATAAGATTCAAAAACAACTAAAACTTCCAGTTTGCAGACCAGAATGTAAGAGGTAACATGTCTGCCCTGCCTTATTTATGACATCGTTGCTAAAAAACGCATGTAAGTCACATGCTGGTGCTTGTTCCGACTCTTCTTTTCTTTTCCCTTCAAAAAACTGCATGGAACACTACCAGCTCACACAAAATGAGTACAGGAAAGGGGGGAGGAAAGGAAAAGAAAGAAAGAAAGAAAGGGAAAAAAAAAAACACAAGACTGGGCTCCACCAGTGGAAGGCGTTCCACAAGAACTGCTACAGGGTCAAAAGTTTACAGTGGTTTCAATTTCACCTTTTAGCAGCCAATCAGAGAACAGAGGCTGCACGCTGACCCTCAGGCGGCAAATGAACATTAACTCCTTGGGTACCAAGGTTATATACATTCTTTTCTTTTATAGATTGTGTTTTGCTTCTCAAATCCCAACACTCCCTCCTTTCGGAGAATGAGGGGAGAAAATTAGGCTAAAGTCACGTTTTTCTCCAAGGCTATATTTTGCTAAGTTGTGTATTTTCAAAGATAGGCATTCAAGGAGTAAAAAACATTTTTTTCTCCTTGGAAGTTCGATTCACATCAAACATTAAGCACCATATACTATATATGATAGTTTCTCTCTTTTCCATTTCTAGGAGATGGAACATTACTAACGCTAGTATTAAGACAAATAACATACTTAGGGCAACAAAACTGATTTATTTACAAAAAGTTGTAATTCTAAGAACAGAGAGAACTGATGCATTTTAAGATAACACTCCACTGTATAGTTTGGCTGCATTTCTAGCATAAAACTCCATTAATACTGCAAACACTTAGGGTTTCTGGGGAATTTTTAAAAAGCAGTTTGACTTCCCATGCAAAATTTCAATACACACAAGTAAACTGGCTTGGTATTTTCATGTTATGCAGAGACAAAAGAAATGACCTAAAATTTAGGGATAACTCTGGAAAATGCCATCACTTTTTTTTAAACAACACAAATGTACTTCATCTCCTACAAAAAAATGTGTTTCTGATCACCTACTTTAGTGGGGGAAAAAAAGACTAGAAACAGAGATGTCCATAAGGCCTGGGGCTTTGTTTGCCCCAGGGCAACATCACAATGATGGGAAGGATCTTACATAGAGTAGTTAAGAGATATACCATCCCCAGTTGTGCAGAACTCCTCCCTACTCCCTGCTGCACCACACTCTCCCTCTAAGGGCAAAACTAAGTTTGGACTCGGCTTCTCCCGTTGATGGAAGATTATCTCCACTACTGGCTCCCATGTCTCCTACCATAAACTGAGCCACTGACCCCCTACCCCAAATGTTTTTGCCCCAATTCCTGATTACAGCTCTGACCTGAAGTAAGAAAAATTGGGCTCCAGTCACGGTCATCAAAAGGGCCTCCACTTCTTCACAAATTACCTGAACCTCTTGTTATCTGTCTGATTTCAGTTCCTAGCCTTATGCTGAACTGCTGTCAAAGGAATCTTAAAAATCATTTAGTCCATTCAGCCTCATTTTACAGATGCAGAAAAATGAAGGCCAGAGAGGAAAGTGACCTGCCCCAGTCCACAAAGGCAGTGGCCAAGACTGAAACCTCCGTTTTCTCCCTAATTCCAGCATTCCCTCCACTGTACAGCCTATTCAGTGAGTATGACACTTCCTCTCCTCAATTTCTACATCTATAAAATAAGAAGATTGGAGTGAATTTGCTCTAAAATTCTATGATCGTAATTTTTGCCCACTAACAATACCATTTCAAAATTTATGTATCTTTATTTGTGATTGATTTCCATTGTCTTTTCCTCCCTCCAGCTTTCGCTCATAACACTTCAAAGAACTAAAGGTACTCGCCCTTTTAAAGAAAGCCTGGGATAAATCTTTGTTAATGGAAATCACACCTAATTTGTCCACTTGGTAGGTCTTCTATAGACTTAAAGTTGGACATAACCATCCATAATCCAATCTCTCCAATACAATGTGTTGGCTACACCCAAAACTGAATTAATTGCTGGTAAATAAGCAAAAGAAGACTGCTACACACAACACAGAAAGTCTGTACTACTCAAATATCTGATTGCTTTCAAAGGCAACTGTTGGCACAGTGTATAGAGCGCTGGGCCCGAGTCAGAAGACCTGAGTTAAAATCACACCTCAGGCACTAACAAGCTGTCTCACCCTGGGCAAAGTCACTTAGTTTCCTGGTTTGCCTCTGTTTTCTCAACTATAAAATGGAGATAATAATAGCACTTATCTCGAAGGGTTGTTGTGAAGATAAATGAGATTATCTGTAAAAAGTGTTTAGCACAGTGCCTTGTACATAGTAGGTGCTATATTAACACATTCCCTCCCCTTCACCTCTACATAAGGAAGGTTGGCACTAAAACTACATTTCCATCAATCAAAACGATCATTTCAATTCTAAATAAGCAAAAGTATAAAAATGACAGTAATCTGCATTCAACATTTTCCAAAATTAACACACCTGGGGGCCAAATTCTAGATATCATATTAATATATTGCTTCTAAAAGCCATTTTAAGCACCTTGGGGGGGATGCTTAACCTTTTTTGTGCCATGGAACCCTCCCCCCTCTTTGGACAAGTCTAGTGAAACCTATGGGTCCCTTCACAGAATAATGTTTTAAAATGCATAAAATAGGGGGCAGCTAGGTGGTGCGGTGGATAGAGCACTGGCCCTGGATTCAGGAGGACCTGAGTTCAAATCCAGCCTCAGACACATAACACTAACTGTGTGGCCCTGGGCAAGTCACTTTACCCCATTGCCTAGCCAAAAAAAAATAAAATAAAATGCATAAAATAAAACACATGCTATGTTTAAAAAGTAACTAACTGTTCTGAAATATATAAAATATTTTTAAAACTTCCCAGACTCCAAGTTAAGAAAGCCCAGGACTAAGGAAATGATCCCACAGGGGTTCCTTTTTACACTTCAAGTTGGTTGCCTTGCCACAGAAATTTCATTTCACATCAATATATTAGAAGTATTGTGGGGATGATGTGCATAAGAGCACATCAATTAACACACAGTAGTGATATGGAATTTAAAAAAGAAACCTGTAGTATAAATGAGAGCATTGTTTATGCAGCAATTTCATATTTAATAGAAATATGCTACTATATCAATAACACGACCAAACTAGTGATAGAACTGTTGTTCCCAAAAATTTTATTTTTATTGTGTAAAAACTAAGTAGATTTTCTAGTAACTATCAAGATTTCATTACTAACATTATGATTTAAAATTATATATGTTATCCAACAAAATGGCTGCACTTTTGAAAAGATTTAGGTATTTTAACAAGCCTTCCTGATGCTTTCCTTTTATACTAAAGTTGGAGGAGTCATTCAATATATCTTCTTTTTACAAGATGGCCTCATTTTGAAAGAAAATGGATGCGATAAAATTTTACATCAAGTCAGCATGTTACCAAGAAGGTTTTTTGTGTGTTCTGAATTTGATTAATACAAGCCAAGGTCACTTCCTGAAAGATGCCTACCACTGCAGCTGCAGGCAAACTAGTCTTCAGTGTGTTCTAAGGCTGGGGGAAGGGAATGGGTGTTGGCATTTAGTAACATTGAAAGAGGTCCTACTAATTCTGGTTCCTATATAATGATAAAACAAAAATGCTCCCCAAGGCACCAGAAATACAAAAATTAAAAAATTTCTATTCTTCAAATTTTTAAAAAGGTTAAATTATTAAAATATATAACTAAGCTGTTAATACAGAGAGCACATTTCAAAGACATTCTTTGTGTTAACACCTAAATCATTTTAGTTAATATTGTACAAATTATTAAATACTATCTATAAAAAACTTAGCAGTCGATGCTCCTACCTTGCCTCGCCATGTAGCATACCAATTTAAAATGAAACCTCTAAAGTAAGTGAAATCTCAAAAGATCCACAGTATTAATTGTATCTAGAACTTAGAAAAGCAGAACAGCCACCAACAGTGAAAGTTCAGTACACAAAACCTTTCGAGATTTAAATTTAATGTCCTCTTCCAGATATTTCAATAAAAAGCCTATACAAACCTGCTTTTGTTGTGCTCAAACAAGAATATATTTAAATAACTAGGATATTTAACGAACAAGCAAAATTTCACAAAATATTCACCAAGGCACCTATTTAGTTCAAACTTCAAGCACAGGAAACCTCTGTGCTTTTATTAATCCTCTATGCTCAATTCTTGAGTAAAGTGGGGGTTGTCTTTCTGTGTTACATTTTTTTCTACCCACAAATGCTTCCTGCCCCAATTTATGGTAGCAGTCTGTAGAGATTCTCTATATATTTATACAGAGTGCTTCCAAAAGGGTTTGGAATTCCATGGAAATGCTGTCAATGGGGAATTTTTGCTGGCTTATTAGTACAGTATCGAGGAAAAGAGAAGCTCCCAAACTGCTTAACTCTGTAGCACATAAAACACAAAGCTTTATGATTGCTTATCTTTTCAGGATGTTCAAAAAGCATTATCTTTTTCTGAAATAGCTTTTCAGGATATAATTCTGTCCCTCCCTTGTGCTCCCCACCCTCTTCTCTTCATGTAGGTCTGTCCAGTTATTTAAAGAAACAGGAACATTTGATGAGATATTTAGAAATTAGGTTGCTTTAGCTTGATTCTGGTTACAGACTCTTCCATTCCAATGACTAGAAGGAAAAGAACTATTATTTAATTTTTTTTGTAGAATTCTTTATTTTGCAAATTGCTTTGAAATTATTTCATGAAAAATAAAGCCAAATTCAGAACAAGTTCCTGGAGTCTAAAATAAAAAAAGAAACCCTAACCACCCAACCCCCAGAGCTTGCAATTGACCCAGTCAGTACCTAGTGGACCCTAACTCAAAAAACCTGTGGGATCACCTATCACACGAATGAGGTTACAAAAAGGGGCTTCCTTAAGGTAAATAAGAAGAAAAGATACAATTCCTCTGCAATTTCACACATTTGGTGAAGAACAAAAGTTGTTTTTTTTCAGTTTTCCTCAATTTTTCCCTATGTTTTTTATACATTTTAAACACTAAACCACTGCTGCTACCAGTGATGTCACTGCAGTGACTACATCTGACAATCCTTGCTTTTTTTGAAGAAAACCAAGAGTTACACGAATTATCTGCATGCTCCTAGAATGTAAAGATACAGAAAAGAAAAGGGAATGTATTCAAGCCCCAATCCCCCACCCAGTTGCCTTGCATCCTCCTCCTGGGTACAGAACCTGTTAGTGCATTGTCTCAAGAGGCAATGAGAGAACTGAAAACTACTGCTTGGTCCAGGGTCCTGCTTAAATCTGAAACCCTAAAAGATGAAAGCAAATAAAATTTTAAATTCAACATAATGAAGCTGGGAGAAACCTTCAAGGTCATCTAATTCAATCCCCTTGTTTTAGAGATAAGGAAACATTCAGAGAGGGCAAGGGACTATTATAGAGGCAGCCAGATATAATGAAAAGGCCTATCTCCTCATACAGTTCTTTTCCTGTCCACCTGGCATCAATAAATGAAAGAGATATAGTACCCAAAAATAAAATGAGTTGAAAGATGAAAGCCTAGGGGAAGATTTTAGACAAGCAGAAGCCAAGTAGATATAGGACCTTTCAAAGTGGTTGAAAAAGGACTAAAAATTCAGAGAATTACTGGTTTAGCTTAGAAAAAGTCTTTTAAATATTCACAGAAGTTTAAAGTACTGTGTTTTTAAGACTATTAGACATTTTCTGTCATATCAAGCTAGATAACTTGAATACAATATTGCTAAGAAAAACAAAAATTAAGATAACATATATAAAAAAGCCCTTTTTTAAAAAAATATTTAAAATGTTATTAAAATGTCTAAATCTTAAGTCTTCCATATACCCATTCTTCCAATAGCCTGAAAAACAAAAGACTGATCAAAGAGAACCCAGACTCCAAAACCACTGTTTCTAGCCTTAAAAACAAGACTGGTATATCTTGTAAAAGAACCATACTTAAAGCCAGCCACACATCATTAAAACAAAACAGTTTAACTACTTATAAGTCTTGAAGACCATCAATTTAACATCATATTTCATTTTTGTGGCAACTTGCTGATAAGACATTTACAACTGCTGATAAGGCACTTAGGGACTGAATCACATTTCCTCATGCTATACTTCAAGCACTTCAAAATAAGTATTAATTGCACCTCTTTTTTCTTAACTCTTTAGGTAAGTGGTCATGTGATGAGCTTCACAGCACTTTGGACTCATGCAATAATCACATTATAATTAGTATTATAGTTAATTGTTATAGGTTTTATCTCATTATCAAATTGTAAAATCCTATAAAGGGGGGATTTTATTTTATCTCTGTATATCCCTCAGTTCTAAGAAACACTATCAACAACCAAGGAAAGCAATGGGCCTAAAATGAAAATAAACCAAGACACTGTACAAGAAAAAAAGAGATAAGCAGTCCCTCTGAATTGATTCATAATTAAATTTATAGCATCTTAGGCTCCCGGAAAAGGGGCTGTAAGTTCAAGGACCACCTAAGTTTAGTTTTGACACATTATACAGTTAGTCTTTTAATTGTGAACTGACTTTGAGATGGCAAAATGGCCATATTCATTTAGGGTCACAATTTAAAAAGACTTATTACCATACTATATTTCCATAGTACCACAGAATACATTCATTATTATCTCTGATATCAGCCAATAACGTTTTGAAGAAGGAAATAATCTTAAAATGCTTACTTATACACTTTATCAGTCCTCTGTGATTTAAACACATCTTTTCTCAACAATAAAACAGCTAAGTTGACCTACTTCAAATTCAGTGAACTGTTTCTTGAAATTGTCAGTGTCCACTATATTGTCTAAACAACAAATCAAATGCAAAATTTAAGAATTTAAGGTACTCATTGAAAATCTATTCTGCTCATGCCAATAAGTTTCAAATGAATGCATAACCTAGGCATAAAAGGTCATAAACAAATTAGAGGAGATACCTTTTAAAAATAGCAAAGATGACAGGAGAGAAAGTAAACTGTTTTGGTAATATAAAATTGAAAGGTTTCTGAACAAAATCAATACAATGAGAGTAAAAAGGAAAACTGTTAACCTGGGAAAAAATATTTTCAGCAAATTTCTCTGATAAAGGTTTGATATATCCAAGACACATAGGGAATTGACCCAAAGATATAAGGACAAGAGCTATTCTCCAATAGATGGAGAAAGGATATGAACAGGCAGTTCTCAAAAAAATAAATACAAGCTTTCAACAACCACATGAAAAAATGCTCCAAATCACTAAAAAGAGAAATGCAAATCAAAACAACTCTGAGGTTCCTCCTTGCACTCAGCATAGTGACAAAGGCAACAAGGCAGGAGAGTCAATGTTGGAAGAACTGTGCAAAAACAAGCATATTAGTACACTGTTCGTAGAGCCATAAAATAATTCAATCATTCTTGAAAGCAATTAGGAATTATGGGAAGAAAAGGACTAAAATGCCCAAAATCTCTAACCCAGAAATCCCATTGCTAGGCATATAATTCAAAGGAGGTCACTGACAATAAAGATCTATATACACCAAAATATTTCTATCAGCATTTTTTTGGTAATAGAAGAGAACTGGAAACAAAGTAGATGATCACTGAATAGGTAATGCTAAACATGAATGTATTTGAACTTCAGAAAATCATGAAAAGACTTATAAGAACTTATAAAAGTAAAATAAACAGACCCAGAAAACAATATACACAATGATTATGACAATATAAAAGGAAATACCAAGAACAAAGCTACTGAAACTAAATGCTGTAAAATTATAATGACCAAGCA
This sequence comes from Vombatus ursinus, assembly GCF_900497805.2. Taxonomy (NCBI): domain Eukaryota; kingdom Metazoa; phylum Chordata; class Mammalia; order Diprotodontia; family Vombatidae; genus Vombatus; species Vombatus ursinus. The sequence continues at coordinate 26,281,487 of NW_020940358.1, forward strand.
TGGCCCCAAATAAAAGATAAGAGATGACAGGTACCTTCTTGTTGCTTTGAAGAGGTATATGTTACCAGGCTATTTCGATTTCTTGTTTAGTTTGGATAAATTGCTTTGTTTTCCTCTTTTGGGCTCTTTGTTATAGGGGATGGCTCTCTAAGAGGAAAGGATGGAGGGAAATGTAGTTGATATAAAAATGAAAGTATCCAAAAAATGTGTTTTTTAAAATTCTGAGGTTATACCTCCTACCCAATAGATGGTCAAAAAATGACAGAAAAATAAATGACAATGGTTGGAAGGGCTAGGAACACCAGTGCATTGCTAATACTTGTAGAGTGTACCCTCTAGAATGCAATTTAACATAACATCCAAAAAAGGTATTCACTAAACCAATGCAGGCCTTTTGACCTAGCAATACAACTACTCCCCAAAGAGAATGAAAACAGAGCGAAAGGAGCCTTGTGTACAAAAATACTCATCTCAGCACTTAGTTGTAGCAAAGAACAGGAAATAAATTAATGAATCAGTCAACAAGCATTTATTAAGTACCTCCTATGTGCCTGGTACTACGACTATAAATACAATGAATGAAATCATCCCTATTCACAAGGATCTTATATTCTAATGGGATAGACAAGTGTGTGTATATGTGTGTGTATGCACACAAATATGCATGTATGTACATACACATGTGTACTGTTTGTGTACATGTAGGTGTATGTGTATATATGCAAAAATAAATCCAACCTACTTTGAAAAAGAGGGCACCAGGAGTTGGGGTGAATCAGGAAAGGCTTCATGTAGAAAGTAGTGCCTGAACTTCTTCTTTACATTCCAATCCTGGGAGACTTCAAAGGTACACAAATAGGAGATGGAGTATTGTATGTAAGATATTTGAACTTCATGCTAGAAGCAATAAGACAGCAATAGAGTTTACTAAGCAGGGGAATAATACGTTCAGATCCTTACTTAAGGAAAAAAGAACACTTCTGCAGCATTGTGTAAGATAGACTGGAGTGGGGAGAAACTTGAGGCAGGAAGACTAATTAGGAAGTCATTTCAATAAACCTAGGTGAAGGGTGATGAGGGGCTTAATTAAAATGGTATCTATATAAGTAGAGAGAAGCTGGCTGTAAGAGATATTATAAAAGTGAAAATGGCAATATTTGGCAAATGATGGGGTAAGCGGTGAGGAGGAGTGAAGAAAAGAAGATGACTGCATGGCTATGAACTTATGAGACTGGAAAAACGGTGGGGGCTTCACTGGAAATGAGGGAGTTGGGAAGCGAGTTTGAGAGAAGGAGGGGATAGTAAGTTCAGTTTTGGACATCTTCTGTTTGAGATGTTTCTGGACGTGATTTAGGACTGAAGCTCATGGGAGATAAACGAGGCCTAGATATATAGATATGGAAGTCATCCACACAGAGATGATAATTAAAGACTAAAGAATCTAGGATAGAGCCTTGGAAAATACTTACAGCCAAGGGCCTAATATAAATTATGAACTAGCTTACAAGACTGAGAAAAAACAGTTAGGTAATAGTAACAAAAACAAATTTATATCGCCTTTTAAGGTTTGCAAAACTATTTTTGGTGCAATGGATCATATGCTCAGGCCTAGAATCAAGAAAATCTAAGTTCAAACCTGTTGTTGCTCTACTTTAGTTTCCTCATCTATAAAATGCAGATAATAAGAGCACCTATCTCCAGGGTTACTATAAGGATAAAATTAGTTAATATTTGTAAAGTGCTTTATGAACCTTAAAGTGCTATATAAATCCTAGCTATTAATATTATCTCGTTTGACCTTCACAACAACCCTATGAGGTAATTGCTATTACTTTCCCATTTTACAGATGAAGAAACTGATGCCAAGGGATGTTAGGTAACTTGCCCAGGTTGCACAGTTAGTAAGTGTCTGAAGCAGGATTTGGACTCAGAATAACTAGGAGATAATAATGTCATCAAAATCTAGAGAGAGAGTGTCTAGGAGGAGAGGGTGATCAGCAGAGTCATATGCAGCAGAATGGTCAAAAAGGATAAGGACTGAGAAAAAGAGCTTTGGCAACTAAGAGATCATTTGGTAATTTTGGAATGATTGGTTTTAGTCAAATAATGATGTAAAAACCTGTTACAAGAAATTACAAAAGGAACAGATTTAGAGAAACCTGGGAAGACTTCTATGAAATGATACAGATCAAAGAAAGAAGATCCAAGAAAACAATTGTTACAACATCTGCAATATCAAAAGAAAATACCTATAAAAGACTTTTGAGATTCATGATCATTGCAATGACCAATTATAATTTGGGAAAACTGATACCGAATCAAGTTTCCCACTTGTTGGCAGAGAGATTGTGATGAAGAAGAAAGGAGGAGAAAGAAAAGGTGAAAGAGAAGAAGAAGCAGGAGGAGGAAGAAAGTGTTAGTAAAACATTTTTTAAAAAAATACAGAAGCGTTCAGTAGTATTGCTACTATTACATTAAATTTAATATATGCAAAAAGCTATACATATAAGATTTATGCTTTCATTTTTCTTTGTATGTTGAAAGGTTTATAACAAAAATTTTAAGGAGAAAACTTGATCAACTTGCTGTGGAGAAGATTATCAGGGGAAGAGCACATTTGATATTATGAACTATAAACTGATTTATTTTACTCCTAATGAATACAAATCCTATACAGGAACAAAAAAAAAACTCTCAGTATTAATTTGTATTGGTATTATTCAATGTTTCTGTTTACTGAATTGATTGAATGGCTAACTTAAAACACCATCTTCCACAAACCAACCCTTGTTATCAATAGTTTGTGGCTGTGAAAGAGTTCACACTAGAAGAATGCAGTGCCTGAATCAGAGTTTCAAATGAGGACAAAGAATGTAATTAGGGAATATTCAAAGGAATATAACTTAAGAACTGACACTTAACCAATAGCATTTTCAACCACATTCACAGGCAGGTTAAAAAAAAAAACCTTCTAAACTACATGTTTGAGGATGGAAAAGTCTTCATTGATAGTTACCAGTTCTCAAAGCAAAGTATAAATGCCAAGCACACAGGGAGCTCCTTTGTACTTGGCACATGAGATATCAAGATATCTACTGAAATGACCTTAATTGTTCTCCCTCTCTGCCTCAAATCTCTCCCCACTGCAAACCATCCTCCATACAACTACTAAAGTAATCTTATTTAATTACAGATCATACTGTGTCACTGCCCCATTCAATACTTAAAGTTAATGGTTCCCAACTGCTTCTACGATAAAATATAAACTCCTCTGTTTGGTTTTTAAAGCCTTCACAACTTGGTGAGAACCAAACTTTCCAACCCTCTTACACACTGCTCCCCTTGCCATATTCAACTTATTGATTTATTAATAATAAGGCATATCAAAGCAAAGATCCAACTATACCTTTAATGACTGACTATTCAGTTCAGCATTGGCTGAACAGGGAGCAGGGAGAAGAGAAGTAGAAACTACTTAGTATCATCTAGTATTTTTATAGCATTATAAAGTAGTTAATTACAGTAATAATTCACACAAACTTATCAGGGAGGTAACTCCGTATCAGCCCATTTTACAGATAAGGGCACAAAAACATAAGAAATTAAGTACCTTGTGTCTCAGGCAACTAGCCTCTGACAAGGATAATATTTATGAGTCAAGAAAAGATCTACTCAGTCTTAGAAAGTCAGCCCTGTTAATTTTATAGAAGGTTATGAAATTCAACAAGACAAAGGAGTAAAAAGACTATGATGTAGCAGAGAATTTCCTTTAATGTTCAGGCTGTGTCTTAAAAAAACAACTCTCTAAAAATTGTAAAAGGGAAAAAATACACTCAAATAGAAAGTATCTATTTAGGGCTACATTACAGCCAGATGGAGATATATACTAAAATCTCTATTCTATAAGAAAAGCTAGAGTTTGAAATGGAAATAGTGTTGTCATTCAAAGATTGATAGTGATGACTCATCATAAAGCTATCACCTAAGAAGGAATGAAGAGAAGAAAACCGTCCAAAATCCAAAGCAGAGTTCGATGACGTGGAACAAAGCATCTCCAAAAAGCAATTGTTAAAATACTTGCAACATTCCCCCTCCCAAGATGAACCTAAGATGAACTTGCATCTTTTCAAATTAACTAATTAATAATCCTCATTTTTCCTCATACCCACTGCCTTAATGATATTTAATGTAACGCTGATGGAAATCTTTCCTCCTCCACCACAAACCACATCATTTACATATGCCAGTTTAAGACTTTTTTAAAGACTGATTTGATTAGAAAATTTCTTGCAGTTTCTTTTAACCATGTCTTTTGATTACTCTTAAAATTTTTTAACTTATTTGATAAGCAAATAAACCAGTGTTCATATAAATTTAGGAGAGCCAATATTATAAAATTTAATTTATAGCTTCTGTACCATATCAATCTACCAAAGGGTTACTTTAAAGAACTAAAAACAATTTATCTAGAGAAACAAAAGGTCAATAATCTCCAGGGAAATAATGAAAAATTGAGAAGGAAGAGGCCTAGTTCCAACTACACTACAAAGTAATAATCAAAAAAAACTATTTGGTGCTACTTAAAAAATAGAAAAACGTATAAATGGAAGATATTAGGTACACAATTTTCCAGAAGCAATTAAACATTGCAGCATAGTATTTAATAAACCCACAATGATGTTCCAACTACTATGGTAAAGACTCACTATTCAATGAACATTTCTGGGAGAGCTAAAAAAGTCTGGCAAAAATTAGGATTAAACCAACTTCTCTCACAACATATACCACAATAAACTCCAAATGGATATAAGATATAGATATAGATGAGGTTATATCATCAACAAATTTTTCACAACTATGGATGAGAGAAGAATTATTTGACCAAACAAGGAATAGGGTATCACAGGACAGAAAATGGATAATTTTGATTTCATAAATTAAAAAGTTCCTGAATAAATAAAATTTGTGCAGTTAGTATTGGGAAAAACAGTAAGGAAAAATCTTTGCAGCAAGTTTCTCGGATAAATGTCTAATAACCAAGATTTATAGTATTCATGCAGCTACTAAAGCTTTAAAATGCATTAACACTTTTGGGACAACCTGTACACAAAGCAGAACCATGGGGCAACTAGGTGGCGCAGTGGACAGAGCCCTGAAGTCAGGAGGACCTGAGTTCAAATCCAGCCTCAGACCAAACACTTGACACATACTAGCTGTGTGACCTTGGGCACGTCACTTAACCCCCGGTTGCCTCCCTTAAAAAAAAATAAAAACAAAGAAAGAAAGAAGTACCATTCTGCAATAAACAAATGGTCAGGGGACATGAACAGGAAATTCTAAAAAGATGAAAGGCAAGTTATCAATTACCATAGGGAAAAAATGCCATATCTTTTAATAGTAAGAAAAATACAAATTAAAATAATTCAGAGATTCCACCTCACATCTACCAGATTAGCAATATTTTTAAAAAAAAGGAAAATTACAATTGCTAAAAGTGTTCTTTCCCAAGTATTAATAATCCAAGAGCTTCCCTTACTCAATTTCAATTTCCTACATGTAGATTCTAAGACTTGACCTGCTCTTTCTGTCACTAAGGGTCTTGGTGAACATCTCTAGTTATTTCCCATCCTCCTTGAATGGGGAAGTCAAATAAACTAATTGTTTTTATGCGTCCTGTTCATAAACTCCCTGCCTTCTTAAATCCCCTTCAAGATGGCCTCCTCTTGAGCTTTCCTAATTGAATGAGATCTGTCAATTGTTCCTTATACTGTGTTTCTCTGTTTATTCCACAACTTTGAAGAAACTGTCTGCTTTCAACCAAATCTGTTACACCTTTTATAGTTAGGTTCCTGATTCAGTGTACTATGAGAGAAAGGGAGAGAGAGAAGAAATTTTTAAATACACACATCTACTTAAACAGATTTCAATTAAATTTATTAGATGGTTACAGAAAGTAAATGTGTAATGAAAGATAATTTATTTTTAAAAGTAATGGCAGCCCCCCACCACTGTTTAAAAAAAAAAAAGCTCTTCTAACATACATAGTCATCACTATTATTTTTTCAAAGATTCCTAATACTTGTTTATCTGTAAGTTCTTTCAGTAACCTGGTACATCACTGGTTTAAAACTTGAATTCATAGAGAACTCTGAAGTATTCTCTCATCATCTGTTCACTTATCTTGGGTTTCAACTTCATGGTAAGCTTTTTTGTTCTCCTGCCCGCTATAAAGATAATTATCAATAGGGGGCAGCTAGGTGGCGCAGTGGATAGAGCACCGGCCCTGAAGTCAGGAGGACCTGAGTTCAAATACAGCCTCAGACCAAACACTTGACACTTACTAGCTGTGTGACCCTGGGCAAGTCACTTAACCCCAATTGCCTAAAAAAAAAAAAAGATAATTATCATTAATAGAGAAAATATAGACTAGAAATTAAACATTACTAAGAAAATGTGCCTACATATTGGGAAAAGTAGGATAATAAAAGGGTAGAGGCTACCAGAGCACTTGTGGCAATAGCAGAAGCAGACAGACTATGAGGGAAAGACCATCAGAAAAACATCTTTGGCTATTTGATTAGACAATACCAAAGCAGAGGTGAAATGTAAAATGGCTAATTATCTGTCTTGCAAACCCTGTTGTGTTCCAAAGAGCATTAGCTTCCCAACTGACTACTAGTAGAGATAAATTAGGTAACTGAATTGGGTGGTAACAGTCTGTAAAGTGCACTGGTAATTCTGTGGCTATGATTGGTGATGTGTGGGAATAAAAGATCTGTTCTATATCCAAAAAAGAAAAAAAGTGATGGTACAGCAGACTGGGAAGCAGAGGAAATGAGCTACAGTCCTAGACCAGACATCTATCTATGTGACGTTGGATAAGTTCCTTCACCTCTCTGAGCCTCAGTTTCCTAATCTGTACAATGAAATACTATATATACCAGTAATTCTATGAGTATTCATCAAGTGGTAGACCTGAAACAAACACTGTAGCTCAACCTAGTCCAACCTCCTCATTTCATATATAAGGAAGAGAGGAAGGTGAAATGATTTGCCCAAAGTCACCGACTAAGTTCCTTCAGAGATAAGAATATGAACTAGATATCCTACACTAAACAAGGAATCCTCTAAAACTGAAGCAATAGCTAAACTACTTATCACTTTTATCAGAGGTTAAGGTAAACATGGGACCAAGAGAAAAGGGTTCCCTAACTGGTATTACTAAAATGAAATTTAAAAATACTATAAACAAGGTAATATAGGCCTAGAAAACTTAAGAATTTAAAAGGTAAAAATTGACTATCCCACAAAATATAAATAATCTGATCAGCAAATATTGCCAAGCTTTTTGAGGATTTCATATTTTCAAAGAAATAATCAACAAGCATTTTTTAAACACTTACTATATTCCAGGTGCTGTGCTTGACACTGGGGTAACAAGTACAAAGAATGATCCTACTCACAAGAAGTTTACATTCTAATTGAATAGTCAAGTACATAAACAAATACAGCATAAATACAAAACAAATATGAAAGGCAACGTGATTTGATTAAAAAAAAAAAAAGGACATTGAACTGAGAGTCCAAGGAAAGAAATATGTTCTAATAGAGGTTCCAATGCTAACCAGCTGTACGACTTTGACAAAGTATCAAAACTTTATGCTCTAACCCCATTTTGATTTTTCAGGTTAAATTGTGACTCAAACTCCTACCAGAGTGCAATGTTGAGGTGATCTTAGGTTGTTCTCCAACAATATGCCATCAGAGAATGTGAGTTCTGGCAGGTTCTCTCAAACAGGACAAATTTCTTATGGTCCTTGCAACAAATTACATATAAGGACCAGTCAAGCTAATCAACCAACAAACATTTATTATATATTTATGTGACTGGACATTGTGCTAAGCCTGGGGGATACAAGACTGTAGTGAAATGGTCCCTGCCCTCAAGGGGCTTACATTCTAACCAAAGAAACTATGTATATATCCATGATACACACATCTATATACCAGACATTATGCTAGGCTTGGGGATGCAAAAACTAAAGTGAAATGAATGGTCTCTGCCCTCAGCGGCTTATAGTCTAACAGAAGAAAGGATGGGTACATATTCATTATACATGACAAGAGTGGTCACTAGCAGTTTGGGGGAGGGAGGATTAGTAAGGAAGTCTGGGGAAATCTAATGGGTCCCTTCTCACAACATTTAAAATGTCTAAAATTAAACACATAGGATTACAAGGGCATCAATTATATTCAAATACAGCTACCAAACTCTTTTCTTAAAAAGTTCACAAACCATAGGTGAAGAACTTCTGGGTTAAAGTTTCATTTAGAAAGAGGCATTTGAGTTGGTTCTTGAAGGAAATCAGAAATTCCAAGAAGTCGGGGTCAGGAAAGAATATATTTCAGGCATAGCAGGTAGCCCGTATACAGGAGACAGAGGATCCCATAAAAGAAACAGTTAGTAGACTAGTATGGCTGTCACAAAGTTCATGGAAGGGAAGAATAAAAAGGTAGTATAGGTCCAGGCTACATGAACTTTAAATGCAAAAAAGAGAAGTTAACTTTTGATCCCACAGGTAATAAGGAGCCTCTGGATTTTACTGCTTCCTGGATTTCCTCATGAATATATTTTCTTAAAATACAATGTACCTCAACATGATCACCCCCTTGGACTTAACCTCTCCTGTGAATAAGGTACAGTTTTCTGAAGCCAGTCTATTATCATCTTATAGCAACAAGTTTCAATGATGCATACTGAGGTAAAATGTGTCTCCTTGCTTTAAGAGGTCTAGTTCATTCTGTCTATTAGCCTTTCTTTCGAGCATTTATGTGTAGACATCTGAGATCATGGATTTCTATTACTAGTTCTTTTCCTTGTATTTTATTTCCCATGATGTTCTAAGTGTTTCAACTGCTAAATACAATCAAAATAATTTGTTTGATCCCAGTAATCTAACCCTCCAAAAAAAAAAAAAAATATATATATATATATATATATCTCAACTGTAACATGTAGACTCTCTTCTTTCTCTCCCATAGACAATAAAATAAAACCAGCAGGGACAGAGAAAGGGGGGGGGAATAAAATGGGAAGAAGATGTGGGTGGCAGGGGCTGAGCTCAAAAACACTATTGTAGTCTCCACTGACAGTTCTTTGATGAACCCAGTAGAAGTTCAATGTACATAGTAGGCATTATGAATTTATGCCTAACTGAATTTGAGGGAAGACAATAATGGAAGAACATTGAGACTCAAAAATGAATACCGAACACAGTTGAACTTCTTCCTTGCCACCAAAATTCAGCATTATATAGTTCCCAGGCATGGTGATCCCAGTAATGAAACTAACTTAGTATCCAAAATGCTTAGCAGAAGGCCAAGTTCACAGCTAATATGATTTCACTCATCTTCCATTTTAATTCTATACCAAGACTGAGATAGTGATAAACTCTATTGCACTTTCTTCTCTCAAAAATCACTTAATCCTGCTATTTAGTGTATCATAGTTTTCATAAGATCAATCTACTAACATCCTTTCCTGCATGTCAAATTGCTACCATTCTAATATAGTTTCTGGTCTCAACTATGATATTATTATAATTATTAAGATGTGTTAGGTTTAAAGGTAGATAGAGAAAAGGGAATGAGGATTTCTTTCCCTTTCCCTATCTTCCATATTTTAAAAACCTTTCTTTATTAGACGCAATGAGGAATAGTCAACAGAGAGCTAGGTTCAAGTTTTACTTCTGACACCTATTAGCTGTGTAACCATGGGAAAGTCATTGAAGCTCTTAGTGCTCTAAGCAGACAAGCTGCTGATCTGATTGGTGGAGGGAGTTTTCTCACCTTAGAGATCTCTATACCAATGAAATCACAGGTCTAGTCCCAAGGCCTAGCCTTTCTGATAAACTTTGAATATAAATTTGAGAATAACATAGCATTTAAGGTAACATTATACCTTACTCTCCAGTCTTTAAATGACAAAAAAATGACTTCTTAAAAATTCCCATTCCCTAAAGACAAGCTGTGTGGTGCTCAACTACAGGAATAAAACACACCCCTCTATCTCCTGAAAGCACTATCATTTTAGCAAAAGGAAAGTACCCTCTCTATTCCTTCTACTTGGGGACTTTCTCTGGTTGACTTTTGATCTAGAGATTGGTGTGTATATTTCTATCAAAAGACTGCTTGTAGACTATAGCATCTACCCATTCCTGCAGAGATTAGAAACAAGGAGTTTCCTGCAGATGAAAGACTAAGCTTTACAGGTCTAAATAAAAGAGGTTAAATGACTAGCCCAAGGTTACACTGCTATTTAGTTTCAGAGGCAGGACTTTAAACTCAGCTTTGCTGACTCTTTTTACTACATTAAATTGCCTCTGTGCTCTTAATATGGTAAAGCCATTAGTTTTCAGAAATCTGAAGACAAAAATGAATCATCAGAAAAAGCAGAAACTAGTCACAGTAATAACTCAGAAAAATGAAACTCTAAAGTTACACATGGTAAATGTTTAATTCAGTAAGTTATGGGGGACTTCCCTCAACCTCAGCTTCTTTACTAAAAATTAGGGCTAGCTATACCTGCTTAAAATTACAAAAGTACAGGAAATAAAATAAATATCATTTAACTATGAGACTGAGATTTTATTCTGTTCTCAAATTTTTGCTTTCTAAACTATCCAACGTAAAATATTCCTAAGCACCTCTCACTCCATTTATAAGAATGTAAAGCATTTTTAAATTAATAAGTAAATGTACATGTACTAAATAAGATACACTTTTAAATGTACCATACAAAATGATTTAACACAGGTAAACAATAAATCTAAAATGTATTTTTACATTTCCTAGCCAAAAAAAGATAGATTTATAAGATCTAAGTATCCCACCCACCTCAATTTTCTCCAAAATATCTGTGTCCCATTTAGAACTCCCCCCCAAAAAAAGCCTTCTTTCCCCTCCCCACAAAGTTTCTTAAAATTTCTAAGATTTACTTCTGATTATATTAAATGCCAAAAAATATTATGCATTTGAAATGAAGTAATATTCTTACATACTTCAAGAATCTGGAATTTCATAAGCCTAGTTACTCTCCCCACTGATGCAGACTGACATTCTCTTCACTTCAATAGATGGCCTATGAGAGTTGTTAAGGTCAAAAAATTTACTCTCTAGCTAATACTTTTATGCAATAAATACTTTTTGCCATAAAACTAATTAAAATATAGTCCGTTCTTTCCAAAACTATCACGGCTTACAGATCTAGCCGTATTTTTCCAGATCTTTTCATTAGTCCTGTCAGTTAATTTCAATTGAAATTAGATACATTTCTCCAAAGCTGATGTTTCTCTTTTAGGTCAAGGGTGAGATAGCATATATCCCAACTTTCATTAAAGTGCATCCTCTTTATTATAGTTTTACAGACTGATTCAGTGAAGTACATGCATTTTTCTGAAATTTTGTCTGTCACACTTGCAAAGGAAGAAATTTCAAAATGAATGTATTGTACTCAGTAAAATATTTTTAACAGCATCTTTAACAAATGAAGCTATGTCAAAAAGGAAGATTTATTAAAAGAGCACGTACTGTCACTTGTAAAAATATACTACAGAAAGGAACATCAAAAATAATGTGCCATTTGTCCATTTTCCACATTGAAAAATTCCAAACTAGTCTGAATTAACCCCAGGTTTAAAAATATTTTTCACATTTACCTTCTAAATTTCTTTCCTAAAATATTTTTTTATTTGAAAAATTGTAAGGAATAATCAAGTCTGAATTTGTGGACTAGCCACAATACATTTTAAATCTCAAGAACACTTGCCCACACTTCCCAGTTTCCCCTTCAGCTAACATGTATATGCACAGGGAATAAGAATCCATTAACATTTGCCTAAGGAAATATAACTAAGGAGGCAAATCAGCTATAAAAACAAATTATTTTTTAATCAGCCACCATTTTTTATTATCTAAACTATTCCAATTAATATATGGGAGAATTCAAGGAAACAATTCAGGAGGAAGTCACATAACTTGACATTATGCCTTACAATTTAAAACAGTTTCTTTTTCCAGATGAATTAGCAGAAACATCAGTTGACACATTTAGCTTATCTAAATGTTTATATGAAACATAGACACTAGCTACAGTACCAGGCATGTTAACCAAGATTCTCTAGATTCATTGAAATTTCAAGCATGTAAAATTTCTTTAACAGACAACGCAAAGGTGTCTCCTCTGCAGGAAAAGAGATGAACCAGTTTAGCTTTATGAAAGAACCAATTCTTTCCTTCCCTCCAGGGAAAGGAGAACTAGTTAGAGTCTCATTAGCCAAAAGACCAAATTTTCTAGAATACTATATGTAACAACCTCTGAACCAAAGATAAATTATTTTTGTTTCACTGTTACCACCCTTCCCAAATGGATGACTCTCTCTGCCTCTTTCAAATTCACCTGCTATCTACCTACAGGTGCATACATTTAATTTCTTCTCTCTCTGGAATGAAAGCTGTAAGGCAGACTGCCACAAAGAAATTTGTTTCCATGCCTTACTATACTGCAAACTAATTTATGGCCAAACATGTTAAATAGTAAACTCAAACCTTTGTTTAGCCACCAGGTCTTGTCTAAAGATCTACATGTGAAAAATAGAATTTCAAAAGGTAGAGAAAAACATACTGTGGGAAACAATTCATATAAACAAGGAAAAAAAATTTAAATTAAATTGAAGAATTCCATTCAACATTACTAAGAGCATACTGTGTGCAAAGCACCCTAGAAAATGGGATTTGCGACATTAACTGTGCTGTTACATGCAAAGAGTAGTCCAACTAGCAATATAGATGCTTCCTAAAAAAGAAAAAAAATCCAAAGTCAGAAGTCTTTCCTTACACTTAAAAAAATGGCAATATAAAAAGGCTGACAATTTGGATGCCAACAGATACACAAGAAAATAAAATTACCTCCATTAAAATAGGAAAAAATTGAAGTGAAATCAAATTACTATAATATTTAAATCTATAGATATGGAATACTTAATATACAACATAAAGCTGTCTAAGCACTACGTAGAATTTGTGTATCCAAAGAAAATATAGTTTATCAACAGTAACAATCAATACATTGCATTTAAGTAGTTCCTTTTATTCATATTATCTTATGTGCCATTTCACTGGAATTGATTGACTAACACAACAAAATGATCATTAATTGCGTTTTATCTGTTGGGCGTTGATATTTTTCTTTTTAACAAAAATCCAAGCACTCTAGGCTATGACTGATGAGTGACCTTGAGGCAGCACTTGGAAGGCAGTTACCATGGTAACACAACCACAAAAGTGGCTCATCCTCAGCAAAAGGACCAACCTGGTGCATAAGGATGCAAGACCTAGAAAAATAAAGCTTTACTAGAAATAGGGTTTTGTGTTTGGTTGTTTTGTTTTGTGGGTTTTTTTGGGGGGGGGACTTATTGAAAGACTAGTATCTTTTTTTTGTTGAGTAAAATAAACCGAAAATCAGCTTCCTGTTTATTTTTCCAAGCAAAAGACAAAAGTGTATTTTTTAAAAGTTATTTCTGTTGTCTAATCAAACCTGTGATAATTACCTTTTCCTTTCTGTTTTCTACAGCACTTTCTAAATTAGCAAAACAATTTCTTAGCAAAACAAATACGAATTTAAGATTTTTAAAAAGAAACTTAGTTTCCAAAACATCTTTCTAAGTTGGTTATATCAGGTTTTAGTTTTGCCTTTTTGGGTTTTTTTCCCTCAACTACACTGTTCCCTAAAGGCTTGATTGTGTTTTATCTAAATTTTCAATCTCCTCTGGTACAACCATAGGGTAAGCAGCTAATGTTGGTTGAATTAATTCATTATAAATCAAGAAAATATTTAAAATTGAAGTTTTCCAATACAATTGCTAATTATCTATTTACACAGACTTTTTTTTTCATAAATGAAAAACTAAAGTACCCATAGAAGTTAAAGGACTCACACAGCTGTTTAAGAGGACTGCTGAAACTAGTTCAAAAACAGGGCTAATATGGAAATACATTTTGCACAACTGCACATGTGTAATCTATAGCAAATAGCTTGCCTTCTCAAGGAGGTAGGAAAGTTTGGAATTAAAATTTTTAAAAATGAATGCTAAATATTAATTTTACATGTAAGTGAGAAAAAAGGAAATAAAATTTACCCTAAAAAAGAAAAACTAGTGCAAGGTCACCAGACCCATAGTCTGAGCTGATGCACCTTGGAAATCTCAATCTCCCAACATTTTTACACCATACAACCTCAATAAGCTGTAGTTTCTCCCCTGAACATAAGTTCCACACCACCACCATTTCAAACTGGATCATGTCCCAAATAAAACCTAATAACTTTCCCCCACAACCCAGTTGCTATCAAAGCCATCTCCATTTTTTTGGTCTCCCTGAATCTTTACTGTAGTATCATCCTAGCCTCATCACTCTCACTCATCCCACTTGAACAATCAGTTGCCAAACCTTGCCTACCTCCAAAACAACACTTAAATCTTTCCCCTTTTTACTCCTCAAATAACCACCTTAGTTCAGGTTCCTATAGCCACTCACTGAACTACTTCAATGTCCTCTGATTTGTCTTTCTCCCTGTCTTTCTTCCTACGCTAATTCATTCTGCAAAGAGCCATTTTCTTGACACCATCTACCATTGTACCTCTCCACCCTACAAAATGGAGCTAAACAGATCATGCATAGAAGTCCTAAAACTCTGCACCACCCAGAGACTATGTAGTCTCCTCTTCATCCAGCTAATCAAATCACCACTATCGCTGCCACGACTGCCCTATAGTGCCACTCACCATCTTCATGTCTTCACAAAACACTTCTTTTCTAGTATGTATTCTCTTCAAAAAACAAAAACAAAAACAAAAACCGTGCCCCACTCTGCCTCCACATGGAATGTAATTTCCTTGAATTAAGAGTAGAGAATGTCTTTATATCTCCATAACCAAGCACAATACTTGGCACATATTCAACACTAAATAAATTCATTCACTCAAAGCTCTGGGTTAAGTTTTTCAAAACTGTTATCAACAACGCTTATCATCCAAGCTATTATCATGGTTCTGCTCAACAATTCAGCATCAGTTCATATAATCAATTCCTCCCCATATTTTTCTGAAACTGTTGCTATCATCATATCTTCTTACAGCTAAGTATTCCATTCCATTCCATTCATATATAACATAATCTGTTCAGCTATTCCTTAACTGATGGGCATCCCCTTATTTTCCTGTTCTTTGGCACTACAAAAATTGCTACCATAAATTTTTTAGTATATATGGGGGGGGGGGGAATTCTTCCTTTTTTGTTAATCTTTAATATAGGTACCACTGAATAGCTTAGTAACTTTGTGGACAAAGTTTCCAAATTGCTTTCCAAAATGGCTGGACCAATTCACAGCACAACCTTACCTTCTAAATGAGGGAAGACAACACATAAAGGGAGACTAAAAAAGGAAGAGCTCAGCATGGTTTGGAAATGGCCAGGAAGTATATCCAGATAGTGGCTCAGATTTCAACAAAAGGAAAAATTCAATCCAAGTTTTCATTAGGAGGTAGGATAATGGTCAGAGGAAAGACAGCACAGTTTAGAAATGGCAGTAATAAACACAATTGACTGATTTGACTGGGATTGAAAAAGCATTTAATATTGTACAACCATTAGCTCCTTGAAAACAGATACCATCATCATGTTCATCACTGTATCCCATTCTTAATGGATATAGCAAAGCAAAGTGATTCACCTATCAAAATGATCTTTCTAAAATGCAGGTCTAATCATTTCACTGCCTTATTCAGTAAACTTCAATAGGTCCCTATTACCTCCAGGATCACATACAAAGTGCTCTGTCTGGCATCCAAAGCCCTTCATAACCTGCTCCCCTTCTATCTGCCCCCATGTATTCTGCAATTCAGTGACACAGGCCTCCTTGCTGCTTCTTGAACTAGAAACTCTATCTTCAGACTGTGTTTTTTCACTGGCTATCTACCTCTCATGCCTGGAATGGTCTTCCTCCCCACCTCCAGCTCCTGGCATCCTTCAAGTCCCAGTTAAAATCCCATCTTCTACAAGAAACCTTTCCTAGTCTTCCTTAATGCTAGTTCCATTCCTCTGTTGATTATCTCCAATTTATCCTTAATGTATCTTGCTTGCACAAAGTGTTTGCATGCCCCCTACCCATTAGACCAGACCTGCGCAATCTATGCCCAGAAGGCATGCCAAAGGTTTTCAAGCAGCCCATGAAAAATGTAGAGGATGTTTTCTTCTACATTTTTTACCCAACATCCTTTGGCAGGTTGCAGGTTGTGCAGTCCTGCATTAAACTAAAGCCCTTGAGCACAAGGATTGTTTTTTTGCCTGTCTTTGTATCCCCAGCACTTAGAACAGTGCCTATCAGAGCACATTAATAAATGCTTTGTTAACTTGGTCTGACTTGGATAGAGAGCAGGCCTAGAAGCTAAAAAGGAGTTATAGGCTGAAGTGTCTGACACATACTGGCTTGAGTGACCCTAGGCAAGTCACTTAATTTTTCAGTTCTCTAGGCAAGTCTCTGAGAGTGCAAGTCAAAGATGTCAAACTCACTTTGACATCAATGCTGTAAGTTACAGAGAAGGTAACAACCTGAAATAGTTGAATTTCCTCATCAGAGAATTCCCTAGATTAATGAAATTAAAAGTTCAGTTCCTAGGTGGCAAAATGGAGAGAGTGTTGGGCCTGCCATCAGAAAAACCTAGTTAAAATCCAATTTCAGACATGTATGAGCTATGTGACCCTTGGCAAGTCATTTAACATCTGTCTGACTCAGTTTCCTCAATTGTGAAATGAGAATAACAACAGCACCTACCATACAAGGTTGTTGTAAAGGTCAAACAGGATACTTGTAAAAGCACAGAACACAGTATCTGGCATATAGCAGACACTTGATAAATATTGTTCCCTTCCTTATCCTAACATTACAGAAACACAACAAATTTCTAACTGCATCTCAATGACTGACTAGTCCAACTTCCTTATGGTTGAGCTGATACTGGCAAAGCAACAAAGGAAAGAAAAGACTATATATCAGTTTAACATTTTGAGGAGACTGAAGAGCTGAGAAACTGCTGCAAGGTTGTGAGTCATTCCTTCTTTACCACATGGCTTCCCCATGCTCTCCAGCTTCCCTTTGTCTAGTCTCAGAGATAAACTGAATCTTACCATCTGCCCATTGGACTTATAAAGGGGATTTAACCTATTTAGCTCTCGAACTCCTGCTCTGGGGCCCAAGCCATCCTGCTATTGGGTTCATGAGAATTCACATAACTAGAGAGCCCAATATACTCACCTGCCTCAGGTACGCTTCAAATTCTACCCTAGCCATCTTGTTGCCACACATCCTACTGCTTGCCATGTCTCCCTCGTCCCCCTTTTCACCTCTTCCTCTGGGAACAATAATCAAAGCAATATTACCAATATTACTGGGAAGAACATTTTAATCAACTCTCCTATGGCTCTGATTCACCATCTCTGATACTTTCCAAAGCAAAACATCCATCCCTGGCAACCTTTATATATGCAGTCTTCCTCTATTAAAATGTAAGCTCGAGCCACGAAGGCAGAGTAAAAGCAGTGACCTGCTTGAGCTCTCCCCCAAACCTGTTAAAAATGACTAAAATTCTAGAGCAGCAGAATCCACAAAAAAACAGTGAAACAAATTTCCAGCCCAAGACAATCTGGATGGTTGATGGGAAAGCTCTGTTGCGCCGGTCTGGGAGAGGAGCACAGTTGTGTGAGCCACACAGGCAAAGATGGGGCCTGAGCAAACCCCGAACAGGCATCAAGGGACTGAATCACAGGAAGCAGTGGCAGTTTCCAGACTTCTCAACCTACAAACACTAAAGACAACTTAGAAAGTCAGTGGGAAAGGTCTGTCAGACCTTGGTGAGAGAGGAGCATGGTCCAACCTTGGCCCTAGTGCAGCCACAGGGTGGTGGCCACAGTGGCAGTGGTTCCTTCTAGAGCTCTCAGCCCACAGACCGTGGGGGGATCAAGTGGCTGATTAGAAAGGGACTGCAGGGGTCTCTTTGTTGGCACTAAGGCAGGATTCTCTTGCTTTGCCCATGCTTGGATCTGGGTCACAGTCCTAGGTGTCGATCCTAGGGCCAGGAGGAGCACTGTCATGGTGGAACTTGTGGCTGCAGTAGAGAGGGAATCCTCCTCACAGTTCCAAGGCAGAAAAGAGTGCGTGTGGTCACTCACAGACCTGAGCACAGGCCAGGAAAGGAGTAAACATCTCTCCTTGGATCATACCACCTTGGAAGAACTGAAAACAGCTGCACAAAACCCCTAAAGCTTGGGACAGTACACCCTCCACACTGGAAGCAGAGCCCTACCTTAACAAAGAGTTAAAAAGTCAAATAATTGGCTGGGAACATGAGCAAACAGAGGAAAAAAACTCAAGACTATAGAATCTTACTGTAGTGACAAACATCAAAACATACAACCAGAAGAAGACAACAAAGTCAAAGCTCCTACATCCAAAGCCTCCAAGAAAAATATGAATTTATCTCAGGTCATGGAAGAGCTCAAAAAGGACTTTGAAAAGCAAGTAAGAGAAGTAGAGGAAAAACTGGGAAGAGGAATGAGAGTGATGCAAGAAAATCATGAAAAACAAGTCAACAGCTTGCTAAAAGAGACCCAAAAAAAACCATAGAAAATAACACCTTAAAAATAGACTAACCCAAATGGCAAAAGAGGTCCAAAAAGCCAATGAGGAGAAGAATTCCTTAAAAAGCAGAATTGGCCAAATGGAAAAAAAAGGTCCAAAAGCTCACTGATGAAAATAATTCCTTAAAAATTAGAATGGAGCAAATTGAAGCTACTGACTCTATGAGAAATCAAAAAACAGAAGACGATGTGAAATCTCATTGGAAAAACAACTGACCTGGAAAACAGATCCAGGAGAGATAATTTAAAAATTATTGGACAACCTGAAAACCATGATTAAAAACAGAACCTAGACATCATCTTTCAAGAAATTATCAAGGAAAACTGCCCTGATATTCTAGAACCAGAGGGTCAAATAGAAATAAGAATCCACTGATCACCTCCTAAAAGAGATCTCAAAAGAAAAACTCCTAGGAATATTACAGTCAAATTCCAGAGTTCCCAGGTCAAGGAGAAAATATTGCAAGCAGCCAGAAAGAAACAATTCAAGTATTATGGAAACACAATCAGGATAACACAAGATTTAGCAGCTTCTACATTAAGGGATTAGAGGGCTTAGAAAATGATATTCTGGAAGGCAAAGGAGATAGGATTACAGCCAAGAATCACCTACCCAGCAATACTGAGTATAATCCTTCAGGGGAAAAAATGGATATTGAATGAAATAGAGTCAAGCATTCTTGATGAGAAGACCAGAGCTGAATAGAAAAACTGACTTTCAAATATAAGACTCAAGAGAAGCATGAAGAGGTAAACAGGAAAGAGAAATCATAAGGGACTTATTAAAGTTGAACTGTTTAAATTCCTACATGGAAAAATAATAATTGTAACTCATGAGACCTTTCACAGAGGGTAAAAACTGAGTTGAATATGAAGGGATGATATCTAAAAAATGAAATTAAGGGGTGAGAGAAGATTGTACTAGAAGAAGAAGAAAGGGAGAGGTAGAATGGGGTAAATTAGCTCACATAAAAGAGGCAAGAAAAAGCTTTTACAGTGAAGTGGAAGACAGAGGAGGTAAGAGGGAATGAGTGAATCTTACTCTCATCGGATTTGGCCTAAGGAGGGAATAATTGTACACACTATCTATCTTATCCTAAAGGAAAATAAGAGGGAAGGGGATTAGAGAGGGGAGGATGATAGAAGGAAGGGCAGATTGGGGGAGGGGATAATCAAAAGCAAACACTTTTGAGGAGGTATAGTGTCAAAGAAGAGAATAGAATAAATGGGGGGTAGGAGAAGATGGAGGGAAATATAGTCTTTCACAACATGACTATTATGGAAACATTTTGTATGACTGCATATGTACAACCTGTATTGATTGCTTGCCCTCTCAATGACAGTGAGTGTGGAGGGAGGAAGGGAGAGAATTTGGAACTCAAAATTTTAAAAACAAATGTTAAAATTTGTTTTTACATGCAACTGGGAAATAAGATATACAGGCAAATGGGTATAGAAATCTACCCTGCCCTACAGGAAAATAAAAGGGGATGAGAGGGGGGAGGGCGCATGATAGAAGGGAGGGCAGATTGAGGGAAGGGATACACAAAATGCACACCATCTTGGGATGGAGGGAAGGGTGGGGGGAGGGGAGAGTGAGAAAAATTGGAACTCAAAATCTTGTGGAAGTTAATGTTGAAAACTAAAAATTAATTAATTAGAAAAATAAAATGTGAGTTCTTTGAGGGTAGTGAACATATTGCTTATGTTGTCATACCCTCTAAGTTTAGCACAGTGCTAAGCACAAAGGAAGTGCTTAATAAATGCTTTTTCATTCATTTATTTATTCCTGCTGTCAACATAAGTTCAAGGCCAACTACAGCAGAGGTGGCTTTGTGAAAAAAGGCCAAAACTCTTAAGAATTCCTTCAATCCCCCTCTGGCTCACTGAAAGGTGAAATCTCACTACCACTACACAGTTTTGTGGGTTCCCTAGTAGCTCTTACAACATTTCACCATGATTCACATCATTGTTAAACTAAAAAGCAAAGGGTTCTCCAAACCCTGGGGCAAACAAGAAATGGTAACTAGAAGAGGATAGAGAACAAGGAAAGCTGAGTAGCTCCCCCACACAGATAAGACTGATTCCCCTTCTCTGGAGACAAAGCAAAAATTATAGAAAGACTATGGCCTAGTTCAAAAGCTGTATCTCATTTTCTGAACGTGGAAGGAGATTAAGAAGTCCAAGCAAAGCAATAACCAAGAGAAAAAGCAGAGACCACAGTGTTTAGATGCAAGAGAGACTGGAGTGGAGTAATGAAAAGAAAACCTTTGGAAGCACTTCAACCAGTTAATGAATGAAAGGAAGGAGTAAAGCACTAGTGCCTACCTAAGAAACACAGAGGTCCCTCTTTGCCAAGTTAACCTCTGAATCATAATTTTTATAGTTTTAGGTCCTCAAGAAGATAGCCTTATGACCACTCAGATTAAGTGGTAAAAATGCTACCTGGAAAAAAAGGAATCATTACATACAGAAATGACGATAGGAATGCTCCCAAAGGAAATGAAAATCCGGAAGTGAAATGACTGTCCACACACTGCTCGTTTATGGCAGGCCCATCTCCTGACAAGGAGGCCAAGTCTTCCTAACACAGGATGATGTCTCCAGAATGTATCCAAAGTATTGCAGAACATGAAAGAATAAAACTAGATCTGTATAAGACCTCAGGGGACATTTATTCTAAACCCTTCTTTTTTTTTTTTTTTTTTTGAAGTATATGAACAGGTAGTTCTTTTTTTAAAATTTTTTTTATTTTTAGGCAGTTGGGGTTAAGTGACTTGCCCAGGGTCACACAGCAAATTATATTTCTTTAGAATTAGTAATAGGTAGACTTTCCCTCTAGAAGTTAGAACCGCACCCTAAAGTCAAGTCCAAGGTCAGGAGGTAGGCTAGAAGAGTAAGCAATTAAAATAATAATAATAATCTTACCATCAAAAGCTACTATGGTGGCAGAGATGCTAAAGACATGCCAGAAATCATTATTAAATAACATTATTAATATGGGGGAGACACAGGATTTATCTACTTCTGAAATCTTATTAGGCCAAGCCAGCATATGAAGGACATCTCTGATAACAAGATTGGATTAACTTTCTCCTCAATCTTGTTCAGACCCCAAGGGAAGTTCATTGTGTTCTACTCAGGTTTGGGAACTGTTTGTGATCTGAAAGTAAATGACATGATCAAAGTTATTTCCCCTAGCCCCTCATTAGAATACAAACACCTCTCATTATAATATTCTCTCATTACTTGTTAATTAATCAAGGTCCATTGCCACCCTCAGGAACACTCATTCTTCCAAGGGCATATAAGCCTTGAGTGGGTTCCATGAGGGGTCTTTGGCATTCCAGAGTGTCACTGACCCCTTTTATTAATTATGTGCTAGAATGATTAATAAAATTAATTACCCAAAAATTATATCTCTCAAACTTTTTAAACGTCACAGACACAAACACAGAAGATTATAACTCCAAAACATTTAAAAAGTCTCAAAGAAAAACATAGTTTGGGAACAAATTCAACTAGAATTCCAGATGAAATAAAGCAAGAATTAAAAAAAAAGTTTTGAAATGTTTTTACAAATAATACTAGAGCACACTATAGGAAGAATATTGCAAAAGAAATGAGAGCTATAGAAGGGGAAAAAAATGTAAAGGTACTACACTGTTTTGTTACAAGAGGCATAAGATCATGCCCAAGCAACAAACTTCCCCAAAATCAGAGTGGAACAGATATAAGCAAATGAGACAAGATATACTAAAACAAAATCAAGAGACTGAGGAGAGGGGGTGGTGTGGAACAGAAGAAAATGTAAGGCAGAAAAAACAACTGACCTGGAACTTATAAAGAAGAAAAAACTTCAAGAATCCTTCAACTTCCTAAATGTCGTGATCAAATGAGGCCTAGACATACTTCAAGAAATCATAAGCAAACACTTTTCATACAAATAAAGTCGGATCTAAATAACTGTAAAAATATCAATATAATAAGCCAATACAAGAAAAATGACAATTCTACCTAAATTAATTTACTTATTCATTAACATACCAATCAAACTACCAAAAAATTATTTTAGAGAGCTAGAAAAAATAATAACAAAATTCACCTGGAAGAACAAAAGGTCAAAAATATCAAGGGAATTAATGAAAAAAAAATGTGAAGGAAGGTGGCCTAGATGTACCAGATCTCAAACTGTATTATAAAATGGTAATCATCAAAACAATTTGTATTGGCTAAGAAACAGAGTGTTGGATCAGTGAAATAGATTAGGCACACAAAACACAGCAAATGACTATACTAAATCCAAGTTTCTGGGACAAGAACTCACTATTTAACAAAAACTTCAGAGAAAACTGGAAAATAGCACGGCAGTAACTAGGTATAGTATACCACATACTAAGATATGATTAAAATAGGTGCATGACTTAGACATAACCAAATTAGGACAGCAAAGAATAGTTCACCTGTCAGATCTATGGAGAAAGGAAGAATTTATGACCAAACAAGAGATTAGAGAGCATAACGAGATGTGAAATGGATAAATCTGATAAAAAGTTTTTGCACAAACAAAACCAATGCAACCAATATTAGAAGGAAAGCAGAAAGCTGGGAAAGAATTTTTACAGCAAGTGTCTCTGATCAAGGCCTCATTGCTCACATATATAGAGAACTGTGTCAGATTTGTAAGAATACAAGTCACTTCCCAATTGATAAATAGTTAAAAGATGTGAATAGGCAGTTTTCAGACAAAGACATCAAAGTTATCTAGTTATATAAAAAAAATGCTCCAAATCACTATCAATTAGAGAAGTGCAAACTAGAACAACTCTGAGATACCACCTCACACCTATCAAATTAGCTAATACGACAGAAAAAGGAAAATGATAAATGTTGGAGGGGATATGGGAAAATTGGGACACTAATGCATTGTTGGTGGAGTTGTGAAATGATCAAACGATTCTGGAGAAAAATAACCATGACCAAAGGGCTATAAAATGGCATACCCTTTGATCAAGCAATACCTCTACTAGATCTACATCCCAAAGAGATCCAAAACAGAAGAACCTCTTTGGACAAAAATATTTGTAGCAACTCTTTTTTGTGGTGACAAAGAATTGGAAATTGAGATGTCCATCAATTGGGGAAAGGCTGAACAAGCTGTACACATTGTACGCCATAACATTGTACACAGTATCAGCAATACTATACAATGATCAACTGTGAATGACTTAGCTAGTTCTCAGCAATACAGCAATCCAAGACAATTCCAAAGGACTCATAATGAAAAATGCTATCCACCTCCATAAAAAGAACAGAAAAAGAAGCATACTATTTTTCACTTTATTTTTTCATCTTTTGGGGGAGTGGGAATCTGTATTTTCTTTCACAACATGCCTAATACATAAATGTTTTGCATGACTAGACATGTATAATCTCTATCAAATTGTTTACTGTCTCAATGAGGGGAGAAGAGAAGGAGGGAGGGAAAGAATTTGAAACACAAAATTTTTAAAAATTAATGCTAAAAATTGCTTTTACATGTAATTGGGAAAATAAAATATGATTCCAAAAAAAATGACAAAAAAAAATCATAAGAGAAAATTGCCCAGATCTCTTAGAACCAGAGGGCAACGTAGAAAGAATCCATAGATAACTTCCTGAAACAAACCCCAAAATAAAAATGGCCAGGAACATTACAATATAGTCAAAGAAAAAATGCCATAAGCAGCCAGAAAGAAAGACTTCAAGTATTGAGAAGCCACAGTCAGAAACACATATAATTTAGGAGCCACGATGACATAGCAGAAGAGTTTGGAATGCAATATTCCAAAAGGCAATGGATATAGGATTATAGCCAAGAATAACTTACCCAGCAAAACTAAGCCTAATTCTGGGGGGAGGGGGGGAAGGAAGGAATGCATCTTTAATAAAACTGAGGACTTCCAAGCATTCCAAATGAAAAGACCACAGCTGAGTAGAAACAAACATAGGAGTTAAGAAAAACACAAAAAAGTAAATATGAACAAACTGATAATTTATTAAAAAAGCATAAACTGCTTACATTCTAATGGGGGAGATGATAAATGTGCCCCTCTTTAATCTCTCTCATCATCAGGTTTCTTAAAGGGAGTCTAATTAAAACAGGAAAATGATAAATGTTGGAGAAGATGTGGGAAAATTGAAACACTAACGCATTGTTGGTGGAGTTGTGAAATAATCCAACCATTTTGGAGAACAATTTGGAACTACGCCCAAAGGGCTATAAAAATGTGCATACCCTTTGACCCAGCAATAGCACTTCTAGGGCTGTATCCCAAAGAGATCATAAAAATGGGAAAATGACACATATGTACAAAAATATTTATAGCAGCTCTTTCTATGGTGGCAAAGAGTTGGAAATTGAGGGGATGTCCATCAATTGGGGAATGGCTGAACAAGTTGTGGTATATGAATGTAATGGAATACTATTGTGCTATAAGAAACGATGAGCAAGTGGACTTCAGAAAAACCTGGAAAGACTTGTAAGGACTGATGCTGAGTGAAGTGAGCAGAACCAGGAGAATGTTTATGTTGTACACAGTAACAGCCACATTGTACAATGACTAACATTGATAGACTTAGCTCTTCTCAGCAATGCAAGGATCTAAGACATTTCCAAAAGTCTCATGATGGAAAATACTATCCACATCCAGAGAAAGAACTATGGAGTTTGAATGCAGATGGAAGTATACTATTTGCTCTTTTTTTCCTTCTGTTTTGTTTTGTTTCTTCTTTCTTGTGACTTCTCCTATTGGTTCTAATTCTTCTTTACAACATGACTAATGTGAAAATGTTTAATAGGAATGTATATGTAGAGCCTATATCAGATTGCGCACCATCTTAGGAAGCGAGACTGGGAGGGAAGGGAAGAAAATTTAAAACTCAAAAGCTTATGGAAGTGATTGTTGAAAACTAAAAATAAATTAATTATTTTTTAAAAAAGGGGGGGAGTCTCATAAGAGAAGCCTTGGGAGAAAAATGGAAAAGGGGGGGGACAAGGGAAGAGGGGGTAACAGTAGAGAAGGAAAGCAAGATTAAGAAAAGTTACAATACATAATCAGAGTGTAAAAGTAGAAGTCTATACAAAAAAGGAAGAAAGGAATTGGGGGAGGAATAACTGACATTTGAACCTCACATTCATCTAACCCAGGCAAAGGAGGGAAGAATACATACATACATATACATACACACACACACACACACACAGATGGATACAAAAATACATCTCACCCAATAGGAAAACAAGAAGGAGAGGGGAGAAAGGAGGGAATTAAAAAGAAGAAAATTAAGAGAGGGATTAGGCCTAAGTAAAACAAAAATTAAATTTGTATAAAAATATTTGCAGCTCCTTTTGAGCTGGCAAACGGGAATCTGATGGGTGTCTATAAATTGGGGGATAAAAAACTACGATATACAAATGTGATGGAATACTATTGTGCAGTAAGATATGCTGAAGGGGATTTTTTTAGAGAAACCCAGAAAGACTTTTATGAACTGATACAAAGTGAAGTATCTGAACAAGAAGAATAATACATACCACCAAAACTACACACAAACAACACTACAAGAATTAGGGACTCTAATCAGAGCAATGACTGACCACAATTCCAGGGATTAATGATGATAAACTCCAATCCAAACTCCAATCAATTGAAAAACCAATAATGATTAAGAGATGAGATAATGAAGAGAGAAGGGGGAATACTAGGACAGACCATTGTATACAGTATCAGATGTGGTCAATGTCTTGGGTACTTTTGCTTATTCTTCTTTCTTATAAAGAAGGGCTCCCCTCCAATTAGGAAAAGAAGGGGAAAGTAAAAGTATTTACAGAAATGACTGATATGAAAAAAGGCATCAATAAAACTTATTTAAGGGAAAAAAATAGAAGTGAGATAAGGACTGTGATCTTCCTCACTTTGAAGGCTAGATAATAGATATTAATATGTATTAATATGGTTACAGGAGATCATTCTTCTATGTAAAAGCATTAAGTACAGAACCACGGGGAAAATATATTTTAACGAAATAGCTAATTTATGGATAAAAATCAAATTTTAATTCCTACTGTATACATTTCCTTGACTCAAAAAAAAAAAATTTACAGCATAATGTGAATGTGAACACCAAAGAGGAAGACTTCCTATTTAACAAGAAAAGAAAATTTTTTTAAACTATAATCACTAAATAACCACACAAGAACACCCTAACTGACCACTATAACACTGAGCTAACCAATGAGCTAACAGCTCTCTCTGGGATTCTAACTCAACATTTAGAAGAGGAAGAAAATACAGAGGGCAAAGTATATACCATTCAAAAGTTCAGGAGTAGGGACAGCTAGTTGGGGCAGTGGATAGAGCACCGGCCCTGGAGTTAGGAGGACCTGAGTTCAAATCCGGCCTCAGACACATAACACTTACTACTTGTGTGCCCCTGGGCAAGTCACTTAACCCCATTGCCTAGCTAAAAAAAAAAAAAGTTCAGGAGTAGAAGCAACGAATTTTTCAAATCATCTACAGATTTTTTAAGTAACAGCATTCAATCCATTTCTAAAATGGAGACTATTTGAATATTTGTGTTTACTTAATTTTTTTTTTAGGCAATCAGGGTTAAGTGACTTGCCCAGGGTCACACAGCTAGTAAGTATCAAGTGTTTGGTCTGAAGCTGAATTTGAACTCAGGTCCTCCTGACTTCAGGGCCAGTGCTCTACCCACTGCACCACCTAGCTGCCCCTAAAATCATTTTTTCTAACATGGTTGAAATGGCAGGCCATTTTCCCAAAGGCTTTTATAATTCTAGATAAAATCTAAATATACACTAAAAGTTAAATGTGTACCACAAAAGCTAAAATTTGTAAATTTTCTCCAACACAAATAAATTATTAAAGCTACATGTTTTCTGTTTTTTTAAATAACGGTTTCAAAATCTTGTCAAAATTTACCATAGAATTCCATACCCATAGGGTTTACCAAATTTACTGAGTCAACTTAAACATGATAGCCATTCTAATCATCTTGGTTTACCAAGGTAATTGTTCATTGAAATAACTAATTGTGAATGTTTCTGAAAATATGCTATCAATTGCATGTTAAGACCAAAGCTGAGAAAATCCATTGCTTTCTGAAACATTTCTACAGGGAAATAGTTGTTACTAGGGCGAGGCATAATAACATTGTGATGAGAGCCATGGACAAAACCAAGTTGTCATAACTAAAGAAAAACAATTAGGTAAAAAGTAGCACATTTTCTCTTCCCTCAGAGTCACAACAATGCTGAATTTGGAGCTAAAGGACCCCAATGAGAATCCCAGCTTGGCCCCTTCTGTGTAACCTGGGGCAGGTCATTTCTCTCTGGGCCTGTATCCTCTTCTGCAAAATAAGGATGACTAGATGACCTCTAAAATCCCTTTCAACTCTAAATCTATGATCCTCACCACCCATCAGTAAATTATCAGAGCAATCTGATTCAAAGTGGCCCAGAAGCCCACTCTAAAACTATAGCTCACAAGTCTACTTAAAGTGGTAGAAGGGCTTTCTTTGTATGACAGCTAATGTGAGATTCCAGACGTCAAAAAATGTGGAGGGAAAAAAAAATTATTTAACCCTAGGAAAGAACCAAAGAGCTTCTTCTGAGAGAAAAGCAAGGGCTGAAGAGAACCAAAAAGCAAGTAAGGCAGGTATTTTAAGAAAATAAGACTGTATGATAGCATAGGAGGAAATAGTCTTTTAGGGTTTTTATATCTATTTCTATCAACGAAATTGCAGGCTCCCAAGGGAATTCCTTAGCAAAAAAAAATCTGGCTAAGTTTTAGCTGCCGGCAGGTTTCCACTATTTCCACTATCTTGAAAAAACCTTCCTTTGACCCCATGCCTTTAACAACTTTAGGTACCAATTTACCAACACAAAGCAGATAAGAGAGCAAATAAGAAGAGGACAAAGAAGGTACTATAGGCAAACACACTGAAAGAAACAAGAAATCACAGCTGACTTACAAAAGCAACCCAAAAAACCTACAAAAAAGACACAAATACAAAAGCATTTTGCGTTTCATTTTTCATTTTCAGGGTTTCACTTTCAAAGGTTCATTTTGTCTTAGGAACATACACAGAATCTTCTCGGTAGCCCTAAAGGAAAAACAAAAACACTACAATAAAGTACAACTGAAGAAAAAGTGACATTGTTTTAACCCTATTGGTCTCAACACAAGCCATGACTTTTTCTCAAAATGTAGCTCATAGTAAACTTGAACTCAGCCTATCGGTACTTTTTTTTTC
Organism: Vombatus ursinus; assembly: GCF_900497805.2. Lineage (NCBI taxonomy): Eukaryota > Metazoa > Chordata > Mammalia > Diprotodontia > Vombatidae > Vombatus > Vombatus ursinus. Next base: position 26,310,554 of record NW_020940358.1, read on the forward strand.
TCAGTAGATTATACCTATATATTTTTCTCTGTTCAAGGGGATCTTGTCCAATACAATGCTGTTTAAGAAAGCAGGGTGATACTAAGATACATTTTAGAATTCCCCCCCCAAAAAAAAACCTATCCAAATTAGTTATGTAAATGTTTTGTGCTTAAAGGAGATATATACCCACCCAAGAAATTCAACTACCTAGAATTCATTCATTAGTGGCATGAAATATGCAAATGAATCTTTGATTTCATTCAAGATTATTTCCTCCAAACTTTTCTGTCTCTCTTAATGCTTGTGCCTTCTCTCAGAGATTACCTCCAAATAATCCTGTATAAATCTTGTTCACATGTCACCTCCACCTTTAGACTGTTAGCTCTTTGAGGACAGGGGCTCTTTTCATCTTTTTTTGTATTACCAGAGCTTAGCACAATGCTTGGTCAGAAGACTGCAACCCATTCAATGCCTGCCCTTTCTGTGCAACATGTGTCCTGAGTTCATGGAAAGTGCTTGGGACTTCTCACAATCTCTTGACATTGTGTGCATATCAAAAAAGGAAGTTAAAGAGAATTCAATTCAACCCAGGCTAGCTGTCTTGATTGGTTATTCGATGTTCAGGCCAAGTGGCCAATCCATTTGTTTTCTCTTTTTTATATGGGCACCAAACTGAGTTTGTGAAGGCTAAAACACTGCCACCTCATTTTCAATTCTGAATTACTGACAGTCAATAAAAAAAAATATTTATTGAAAAGCATTTTATTTTACTTAAGCATTATGCTGAGCACTATGAGGTTAAGACATGACAAACACAATGGAAAACTGGGGGGAAAAAAAACAATGTAACAGTGTAAAATTGATTGGTAAAGACACATCTGAAGTTTCAAGAAAATTTAAGCTTGAAGGATGGATGTGATTTGGATAGCTGAAGAAGGATATTTCAGGCAAATGAAATATAGGCAAGGATAGAGGGATGAATGAATGCAACCTAGTTTACTGAGCATTACAAAACCAGCCTGACTGTAGTAAAGGTTATGTCTGAAGAAGTAACAGTCCAAGCAAAACTACAAACAAAAAATAAGACAGGGAAGAAAAGAGTATCAAGTAGAGTATCAGGAAAGGTTTCCCCAAGGAAATGGTACTTGAACCATGACTTGAACTTAAGGATTCAAAGAGATGGAAATGATGGGGATGGGATCTGGACCCCAAAAAGGAAAATCCTGGACTTTCCCAAATCCCTGGCATTTGCCTGAGGCTGTAATCCACTCAACTAGCCTTTCATTGTGGCTACACCCAATCTTCCAATTCTGTTCTGTTACCTCCTGATTGCCCTGGCTACTTCTTACCCTTAATCCTAACTAGACTCCATTCTCCCTTAGCCAATTGGTCCAGATCCCTGGCTTTCTGTTCACTCCAGCTTACTAGCTACTCATATCCAGATCCTCCTTAGACCCCTCCCTCCAGTCACCTCAAACTACTTGGCCACTCCTAGATCCCTCCCACAGTCTGTGTATAAGGTCCATCTTGTCTCCGTTAAGGTGCTCAGATTCCTTAAGGGCTTAGCCAAGGGCTCAGATTCTTATAATCTAGCCAATAGCTCACAAATGTTCAGATTTCTTAAGAGTCTGACCAATGTGGCAGAGCCTTTAAATTTCACCCACCCACCAAACCTTGTCTTTGGATGAAAGACAAGCAGGACCTGCATGTCGTGATTTTGGGGTCCCAGCACCCCTAAACCTCAACAGAAAGAGGGAGAAAATATATTATAGGGATACAAATAAGAAAGTCAGAGAAAAAGAGTTGGGAGAGGGGAGAATATGTAGATACAAAATATTGGCAACATTAGAAGAACAGCAAATTGGTCAGTGTGAATAGAATATAGAGTCCATGAATGGAAATAATGTGATATAAGTCTGGAAAAGCTGGCTACAGCCAGTGTACTGTTCCTTAAATGTTAGGCTCTTAAGACAGAAGGGAAAAGAAAAGTGATCTAGGGTCAAAGTAGAAGATCCAGGATAAGCAAGGGTGGGGAACCTTCCACCTCTAGGCCACATGTGGCCTTCTAGTTCCTAGAGTGTGGCCTTTTGACTGAGGCCAAGTTTTACAGAACAAATCCTTTTAAGGAGATTTGTTCTGTGAAGTTTGGATTCAGTCAAAGGGCTGCACTTGAGGACCTAGAGGACCACATGTGTTCTTTTCCCAACCCCTGGATAAGAGGAATGATGTGGTCAAGGATTATGAGAAACAGCAAAGGTTAAAAGGTCAAATGGTCAATGTCATCCCATTATGTGTTAAAATTAGACTTCAAGTTTTAACCCCCAAAATTGTGACAGAAAAATTAACTCAAATCTAAGAGTTTTCTCCTTGCCCTGGGGGAAAAATCCTGATAAAGTATTTTTAAATTTATACTTTTTGAGTCAAAATTTGAAAAAAAAAAAGTTAGAATTGTTTTTACATGTAATTGGGGGGAAATAAAATATTAAATAAAAAATAAAAATGAGAGTTTTAAGGTCTCTTCCAACTTTCAAAATTCTAGGAAATGAGTGAGAAGGTGAATTGAGAATGTTCACAAAGATACCTAAATCTGAAAAGTCCCTTTTGAAAGGGTAATCCCCCTCAGGCAAAGAAGAACTGTCAACTGGAAAATTAACTCTTTAAAAGCTGGTTAAAACAGTCATAACTCAGTAATTCTGTACTGCTTCAATACTGTTATAGCTTTCCCCTGAAATGGATGAAATGAAGGCAGTACTGGAGTTTTTTGCAAAGCATTTCTAACACTCTATCACCTCTCACTATTATACTTTCAATTGTGAGATTTCAATTGTTAGAAAAATAATGCAATAGTGCTTGCTTTCTGAAGATGCACTAGAAGCTTTTCCAGTAAATAGAAGAGTAAAGCAAAGATGTCCAGTGTCCTAAAAATCATTTTATACAGCTCTAGAAAAATGCTAGCAGTAGTAATAACACAAGAGAAAGAAATTAAAGCTAAGGCAATAAGCATTTATTAAACACCTATTATGTGTCAAGCACTGATCAAAGTGCTTTGAATACAGAAAAATAAAAGACAGTTTTCAAGGAGCTTACAGTCTAGTGCTAGAGACAACTATATACAAGCAAGATTTATGTAAGATATAAACAAAACAAATCAGATATAACTGTCAAAGAGAAGGCACTAGCACTGAAAAGGATAAGGAAAGGCTTCTTGCAAGAAGAATTATAGCCCAAACTTAAAGGAAGCCAGAGATGGCAGAGAAGAGGAAGGAGAAAAAGTTCCAAACATAAACATAAAAACAGCAAGTGAAAAAAGCCCAGAATCAGGAGCTAATATGGTTGAGTATCAGTAAGATGAGTTCCTCTGCTCCCCACGTCCATAAAACAAAAACAAAAACCAAAAAAAAACCTCCAAACAGATCTAGAAAATGCACCAGACCAATCCTGGTGGGGAAATTCAAGAAATAAATCACAGTGAGTCATTTTTCTAGGGCAGCTAGATGGTATAGTGGATAGAGTGCCAGGCCTGAAGTTGGGAAGACTCATCCTTCTGAGTTCAAATCTAGCCTCAGACACTTACTAGCTGTGTGACCCTGGGCAAGTCACTTAACCCTGTTTGCCTCAGTTTCCTCATCTGGAAAATGAGCTGGAGAAGGAATTGGAAAACCATTCCAGTATATAAGCCAAGAAAACCCCAAATGGGGTTACAAAAAGTTGGACATAAATCACTAAACAACAACTCATTTTTCGAGCCCAGGGCAGCATAGAGAAACAGGCAGAGAAGTCTGTGGACACTAGAGACAAGGTCTAACCAAGAATGACCTCCTGAAACAAACTCCAAAATGAAAACTCCCAGGAATGTTAAAGCCAAAAACTAGAACTTACAGGTCAAAGAAAAAATACTGCAGCCAATTAGAAATAACTCAGCTACTAAGAAGCCACAGTCAGGATCAGAAACAATTCAGAACTCATGGCTATAAGGAAGAGAGAGTTTGGAGTATACAATATTCCAGAAGGCAAAGGTTACAGCATTATAGCCAAGAATAACTTACCTATCAAAACTGAACATATTCCTACAGAGGAAAACAATGGACCTTTAATGAAACATAGACAACTTCTAAGCATTCCTGATGAAAAGATCACTGCTGAGTAGAAATTCTGAAATACAAAGGAGTTAAGAAAACATAAAAAGCTAAATAGTAACGAGCAATGATAAAAAGCTAAACAAGAAGAAACAACTTATATTCTACCATGGAAAAAGGATATGTGTCCCCTCTAAACCCCATCATCTTCAGGGGATATAGAAGAACTCTAATTAGACAGAAGGCCTGGGAGTGGTTCTGTTACTCTTGATGACTTTAAGGGAAGAATAGAAAGAGAAAAGAAACTGAGGGAATACACTGAGGTAGGCAGGTGGAGGGGAAGAGCAAAGCAAGGTTAGGGGAAATTATCTCACATAATCAAGGTCCATAAGTAGAAGTCTATCCAAACAAAGAGGAAAGGGTTTGAGGGATGAAGAGAGGAAGGAGAATCTGATATTTAAACTTCACTCTCTTCAGAATGAGTCAAAAGAGGGAAGAACATAGACACACACACACAAGTTGGGTACAGAAATACAGTTCGTTCAACAGAGAAATAAGAGGGAGAGGGAAGAAGGGAAAAAAGGATAAATTAAGAGAGGGATGAGTCACAAGCAGAATAAAACTCTAAAGATGTACAAAAATATATCTCTTTTTGAGGTGGCAAAGAATTGCAGTGTGAAGGTGTACCTATCAATTGGGGAAATTGCTATGCTATATGGATATCATGGAACACTGCTGTGCTGTAAGAAATGATAAAGAGGATGGCTTCAGAGATACCTAGAGAGACTTGCAGAAATGCACTAATATAGAGTGAGGTGAACAGAACTAGAAGAACAATTTGTACAGTGACAATATTGTAGAGACAAACCACTCTGAAAGACTTAGGAACTATGATCAATGTAAATGACTAACTGTAATTTCTGAGGAGTAATAATTAAACATGCTACCAATCTCTTGATAGAAAAGTGAGAAACTTTAAATGTAGAATGAGACATACATGTGTATATATCTGTCTCTATGCTTGTAGATACTTTTTTTTATTAGAAATAGCCAATGAAAAAATTTGTTTTGCTTAGCACAGTGCCTACCACACTTTAAAAATGCTTATTGATTGACTATACAAGGATTTGCTTTTCTTTCATTCTCAATTGAGGGAAGATGGAATGGGAGGAGAGGGTAAGTTTTTGCTGATTTTTTAAAAATTTAATTTATAAATAGGCTTAATATGAACATATTAAGTAGAGCCCATATCAGATTGCAGATTGGAGAGGAAGTGAGAGAAGTTTAAAACTCAAAATCTTATGGAAGTGAATGTTGAAAACTAAAAATAAATTATTTTTAAAAAAAGGAGAAGTGTTGAAAACCCAAAAAAAATTTTAATTTATAAAAAGAAAAAAATAAAATGCCCAGTTGATAGATGAGAGTGTCTAGTTCAAGGAATAACAAGGAGGCCAGTGTTTCCGGATCAGAGAGCATATGAGTGAGGTTATAAGGAGAAAGAAAACTGGAAAGGTAGGAAGGGGTCAGGTTACAGAGGGCTTTAAAAGCCAAACAGAAGATTTCATATTTGATTCAGGAACAATAGGGGACCACAGGAGTTGATTGAATAGGAGGGTGACATGATCAAACTCATGCTTCAGAAAGCTCAATTTGGTAGATGAGTGGAAGATAGACTGGAGTGAAGAGAGGCTTGAAGCAGGGAGACCAACCAGGTGATAAGGGCCTGAACCAGGGTAATGTAAACATCAGAGCAGAGAAAGGCAGAAGTCATATACAAGAAATGAAAGATAGTAATGATAAGACCTGGCAACTGATTGGGAACGGAGAATAAGAGTAAGGAGTTGAAGATGACACCTGAGGGAGAGGAAGGATGATGGTACCCTCCACAGGAATAGGGAAGTTAAGAGGAGGGGAGGGTTGGGGAAAAGATGAGTTCAGTTTTAGATATGTTAAGCTTAATACGTCCATGGAATATCCATTATGAATTGTCCAAAAGGCATTTGGAGATAAGAGATTGGAAGTCAGCAGAGAGGTTAGGGTTGGACAAATAAATCTAAGCAGTATCTGCATAGAGATGATAATTGAAACCATGAGAATCAGAGATAGGCGAAGGGGATAAAACTATTCCTACTTGCTCATGGCATGGTGGTTGTTAGAAAATCTTGGGGAATAAGCAAAGTTATTGAGACAATAACTTTAAAGTGGCAACCCACAAAAATCAAAAGTATTTCTATATAATAAAATCCAAGAAGCAATAATAGAAAGGGAAACCTCATTCAAAATAACTACAAAATGCATAAAATATATAAGAATCAATCTACCAAAGGAAACAAAATTCTTGCATAGATTCAATTACAAAGAGCTCCTTAAAGAAATAAAAGCTAGCTGTGTGACTCTGGGCAAGTCACTTAACCCCAATTGCCTAACCAAAAAAAATAAATAAATAAAAGATAACATACATAGCTGGAGGAACAGTCAATGTTCATCGCTGAACCATGTCAATAATAACAAAAATTACAATGCTACCAAAGTTATTTTTACAATTGTAATGCCATGCCAATCAAACCATCAAAAGGATATTTTACAAAACTTGATCAAATAATACCAAAGGAAATAATGAAAAAAGGTGGAGATGGAGAGGGAATATATTTCCACACTTCGGATTATATTATTAAAGCGGCAGCCATCAAAACAATTTATTTGTTGAAAAATAGAGTAGATCAGTAAAACAGACTAAATAGGGAAAACCAGAAACAATGTAACTTAATAACTTAGTGTTCAATAAACCAGAAAACATAAATTACTAAGTAAAAAACTTCTCATCTCATAAAAACTGCCAGGAAAAAAAAAAAAGCAGGAAACAGTCTAACAAAAATTAGGCTTAGACCAACATCTAACAATATATTCCACAATAAATTCAAAATGAATGTGACCTTAATAGTAAGGATCGTGCCATTTAAAAAATTAGAATAGAAGCAATAATATAATTTTCATCACAGGAATAGATAGATGTTTTCTTAACAAAACAAAGGATACAAATAGATTACAAAAGAAAAAACAGATAACTTTGATTACATGAAACTAAAAGCTTCTGCACAAATAAATTTAATGCATCTAGGATAAGAAAGAAAGCAGGTTAGGAAAAAAACTTTATCAAATTTCTCAGATAAAGGAAACTAAGAGAATTAAGTATCCAAGATATATACAGAACAAATAGATATACAAAAGACCTAGTTACTCAAATGGCCAAAAGATATGAACAGTTATCCAAAAAAAAAAATGCAAACTATTAACAACCATATTAAATAATCCTCCAAATCACTAATAAGAGAAAATGCACATCAAACCAACGCTGAGGTTTCACCTCACCCTCAAAATTGGAAAGGATGACAAAAGAAGTGAATAGTAAATGTTGGAAGATACAGGCTCACTAGTAGCTTTTTGGTAAAGCTATGAAATAGTCCAATCATTCTGAAAAGCAATTTTGAACAATAGGAAGAAAAGGATTAAAATGTCCATATGCTTTAAACCCATAAATTCCACTGCTAACCCCAAAGAGGTCACTGATAAATGAAAGTTCCCATATACACCAAAATATTTATGCCCATAATTTTTGTAACAGAAAAGAATTGAAAACAAAGTACTGAATCTGCTTATTGACTAGACAATAACTAAACAAACTGTGGTATGTGAATGGAATGAAATAAGAAATGACAGAAGCGATGGCAAAGAATTGGAAATTGAGAGGATGCCCATCAATTGGGGAATGGCTGAACAAGTTACAGTATATGAATGTAATGGATACTATTGTGCTTTAAGAAATGATGAACAGGCTGACTTCAGAAAAATCTGGAAAGACTTATATGAACTGATGCTGAGTGAAGTGAGCAGAACCAAGAAAATGTTGTATACAATAACAGTCACATTGTGCGATGACTAATATTGATATACTTAACCCTTCTCAGCAATACAAGGATCTAAGACATCTCCAAAGGCCTCATGATGGAAAATGCTATCCACATCCAAAGAAAGAACTAGGGAGTCTGAATGCAGATTGAAGCATGCTATTTGCTATTTTTTTTTCTTCTGTTGTGTTTTGTTTCCTTTTTCTGGTAGTTCTTCCTATTGGTTCTAATTCTTACCTACAAGACCACTAATGTGAAAATATGTTTAATAGGAATATATACGTATAGCCTATATCAAATTGCACGCCATCTTGGGGAGGGAGGATGGAAGGGAAGGGAAGAAAAATTTAAAACTCAAAAGCTTATGAAAGTGATTGTTGATAATTCAAAATAAATTAATTAAAAATTAAAAAAAAAAGAAATGACAGAAGTACGGAAAGACACTATCTGATGCAAACTGAAGCAAGCAGAGACAAATGGGGGGAAAAGCATACATTGACTACAGTGTAGTCAGTAAAAACAACCACAAACTAATTTAAAAAGAATGTTGCAAAGTTACAAAGAACGAGCATGGCTCAAGATGTAAGACACCACTACCTTACTCTTTTGAAGAAATGACATGTACAAGTTTTCAGACTTTTTCAATGTACTGATCAGTTTTGCTGATTTCTTTTCTTTAAAAATATTATTTGTTATATGAGATGGCTCTCTGAGAGGGGGAGATACACTGGGAAAAATTTTGATGTGTGAAAAGATATCAGGCAGCTAGGTGGCACAGTGGATAGAGCTCCAGACTTGAAGTCAGGAGGACCTGAGTTCAAATCCAGCCTCAGACCAAACACTTGACACTTACTAGCTGTGTGACCCTGGGCAAGTCACTTAACCCCAATTGCCTCATCAAAAAAGCAAAAACAAACAAACAAAAAAAGATATCAATGATCATACTTGTTTGTGATATAATTTGTTTTTCTTTAGTCCTCAATGGAGTGGGGGTTAGGAGTGAAAGGGTGAGAAGATGGCTCTTTGCTGATTAAAGATGATAAAATATAATTTTTAAATAAATATATATTTATTTTAAAAAACTTTCATGAATTGAATCAAGTTGAATAAAACAAGAGCAAGAAAACAACACACAAATTGTCGTTCAGTCGTTTTTCTGTCTTCATGGCCCCATTTTGGGGTTTTCTTGGCAAAGATACTGCAGTGACTTGCCATTTTCTTCTCCAGATCATTTTACAGATGACAAAATTGAGGCAAAGAGGGTTATGTGACTTGCCCAACATCACATAGCTAGCATCTGAGGTCAAATCTGAACTCAGGAAGATAAGTCTTCCTGACTTTAAGCCTGGCATTCTATCCATCTAGCTGCCCTCATATACATTAATACAATAATGTTAAGTGCAAAGACTCCTCCCCACCCCCCCCAAAAAAGTGACTGCTGAACTTTATACATATATTAACCAATTTGATCTTCCTGATAGCCCCCTTGAGGGGGATAATGCCAGCATCATCTGCATTCTATATTTGGGAAACATGGTGCTCAGAAGTGACTTGCTAAAGGATACAATTCCAACACATGACAAAGCTAGAAGTTGATGTCTCCTAAGTCCGGTGATTTTTCGCAACTATAGCTTAATTATAATACCAGATTAAGTAATATTTTTGGTCTCCACAACATAACAGGATTGTTGTAGAAATAGCCACTAAAATATTGATATTTTGACAACTAAGATGTCTAAAATCATATTTTTAATAATTTTAAAATTTCACTATCATCTGTGTAGCCAACCAGTCCAGAGATCAAATTATACAATAGGAAACATAAATTTACCTACAGTTTGCTAAAAATCTGGCCAGATGTCATTTTACCACTGATAGAATAGCCTCAAATTCCACTCAAGAGTGCAACTGCTTGACCGAAATAACAGCAGCATAAGCATGCCTGCATGTTATTAAAGGAAATAGTGGAAAATTTCACAGGCTGACATCCAGAACGTCTGCGGTTCTTTTTCATATTTCTTTCTTCCTGCAAAGCCGTTATTAGAACAGGACCAATTTTTTCATTTTAAGCTTGGAAATTTCCACTGTGTGTGTGTGCGTGTGTGTGTGTGTGTTTTTTTAACCAAGTCTTTAAAAATGTAAGCTGCAACAAATTTTGTGATTCTGGCATAATAAAATCAAGCATTAAGGCAACAAATAAATAAAAGTATACCTATAATCAAGAATGTGAGGAGTCAGAGTAAAGTTTGGGAGTTTTTTCTTGGTTTATTTGGAGATGATTCATCTTAAGTAAGTAGAGAAAGTAGCCAGAGAGGTATTTAGACTATTTGAGAATTAATCATTTAATTAAGGTTCCAGATATGAAAAACATTGCATAATGGACTTCAGTTTCTTTTTAGGGTACAGTGTAGCCATTCAAAATGTACATATTAGTATAACAGCTACAAGAAAAAAACATAAAAAGGGAGATTATACAATATAATATTGTGATGAAAGAGTAAATTCTATAATAATGAAAGTGAATTACAATGCTATGCTTATTCAATCTGAAGTCAAGAGAAGATACTTATGAACATTTCACACGTAAGATTTAATATGCTGGATGGTAAAGTTCTATATGCTTTTCATTAAGATTAGACCAAACAAATGATATTGGTTAATTTTTGCTCTTCATTTATACGAATATATGAGAAACCAGATAAGGACTTATTGATCCCTTTTTATTAAAGGGATAAAAAGAAGGGAAGTTCCAGACCATGAATTTTTATTTTAAAAACAAAGACTTTAAACAAGCCTAAATAGTTCAATATCAATGATCTATCCATAGAGGGTTGAGGGCAGGGGAAGAGGGAAATATCAACGCCAAAATACAAACCATTTCCAGACTCTCAAAATCTTTAAGAGAATTTTTTTTACTATTTTTTTATTGTCTTAATAGTTCCTTTAAAATTACACTCCAAATTCAGTTGACAGCAAAAAGAATTTACTTACATAGAGTCTCAAAACATAAAATGCCTCACAACTGGTAGAGCTGTGAAGTAGATTGGCTGTTCTGGATTTCAATTTGAAATTACATAAGAAAAGTAACTGCCCATACTCTGACCCAGCAATTCCACCTATAGACATGTACCCCCAAAAAAGCCAAAAATAGAAACTAAGGCCTAGTATATAACAAAATATTCATAGCATTCTTTGTGGAAGCAAAGAACTCAAAGTAAACTGCCATTTATTGTGGAATGACTGAAAAAAGAGTATATTAATATCATGCTATTAATGCAGCAAGAAATGAAAAACAAGAAATTCAAAGAAGCACAGAAAATGTGTGTAAACTGATACAGAGTAAAATAAGCAGAACCAAGAGAATTTGACTACAGCCATGTAAACAAAAAAGATTATTTCAAAAGGTGAACTCTTAAGTAAGGCAGAAAAACTAGTATTAGAGAAAAAAAAAAACATACCTCTTTCCTGAACAAAGCTGGATAAAGTCTCACAACCCTGCTGACTAAGTACATCACACATACATGTTCTCCAACCTCAACAGGGCCCTTGCTGCAGCAGTCCTTCTATTCCACCCTAATTGATTCCCCTATCTCACACTCCTTAGAAAGTATTTGATACCCTCCCTTCTGTCTTGTAGCTCCAAAAACCATCTCCTTCCCAGCCTCTGTCAGCTGACAACCCTGCCTATTTACTTTAGTTGAGGTCATCCAACATGACTTCCTTCTTCTTCCATTCTCTTCATCTCAGAACTCTGACAGTATTTCTTACTCTCTTCTCCTTTCCTCCAGTCTAGACTGACAAGTGACCTCTCTCCTTGTCAAAGCAAACCCTTCCAGATGAACACGTGATCCTATTCCCATCTATCTTGTCCAGCAGATTTCATCCTTAATCATTCCCTTAGCTGCTCAAATCTTCGACCTCTATTGGTTCCATCCTTTGGGAGACTGCCAGTTCCCTGTTACTGAAGGTCTTCAAGATGAAACAAATGGCCATTTGACAGGGCTACTGGAGGCTATTGTAAGGATTCTTGCATATGACAGGAAGCTAGAATTGACCTCTATAGTTGCTTCTCCAAGTCTGAGTTCCATAATCCTAAATTTTGATTTGGAGGTAAGAAGTCATGAACATGGGGCTCTGTCTAACCCTGGGGGGAGGGGGGGTGCTACTGGAAAAAAGCAGAAGTAAACAGGGCATAAGGGGATCTGACAGGCAGGAATGCCCTTGAAGACATATGGCATCCTGAAGGAAGGGATAAGGGAAGGAAAGGAGTAGTGGAGAGACACATCATGCCTCCTGAACAACTGGGTTTAAATGACTTGCCCAGGTTCACATACCTAGTAAGTATTTGAAGCCAAATTTGAACTCAGGTCTTCCTGACTTCAGGGCTGTTGCTCTATCCACCACACTACTTAACTGCTCCTTAAACTGGGGCAAACAGAGTTAAAGTAACTTGCTCAGGGTCATAAAGCTAGTAAATGTCTAAGGCCAGATATGAACTCAAAAAGATGAGTCTTCCTGACTCCAGGTTCTGCATTCTATCCACTGTGCCACCTAGCTGCCCTCTCTCCTGGTGTGTTTCTCCTCTATGATGACTACTCAATCTCCTAGTTCATCATCCATATCATCTGAGTGAGCTCATCAGGTTCTGTGGGTTTAACTATCATCTTTATGCAGATAATTACCACCTCTATATATTCTGTCCCAGTCTCTCCCTTGAGCTCTATTTCCACATCACCAACTGCCCAATGGACATTTCAAGCTGTATATCCTTGATATCTCAAACATGTCTAAAGTGTCTAAAATTTGAATTCCATTATCATTCCCTCTAAAAACCCTCAACTCTTCCAAACTTCTCTATTTCTCTCACAGGCATCACCATCTTTCCAATACCTCAGGCTGGTAATCTCAGAGCCTAAACTCAGTTTCCCTCATCTCGTATATCAAATCAGCTATCAAATCTCAACATTTATATCTATACAATATCTCTCCATCAGACCCCTTTTTCTACATTCATTTAACCACCAACCACAACACTAGTTCAGGTATTTGTGACCTCTCTTGACTATTACAATAGCCTCAGTCTTCCTGACTCAGGTCTCTCCCCATATCAATCCACCCACCACTCAACTTTCAGTGATTTTTCTAAAGCACAGCAGGGTCAACCTCTGACCCCAAACTCCAATGGTTCCCCATTACCTCCAGGATCAAATATAAATTCCTGTTTGATATTTAAAACTCATTACCTGGATCCATCCTATCTTTCCAATCTTCTTACCCTTTACCTCCATGCATTCTATGATCCAGACACACTGGCCTTCTTCATACTCCTCACACAGGAGGCTCCATCTTCTCTCTCTGTTCATGTTTTTTGCATAGATCCTGATGCCCAGAATGCTTCCATCCTTACCTACAACTCTTAGTTTCCTAGGCTTCCTTCAAAACTCAATTAGCCTCCACCACTCTCCTAATCTCCAGATTCACATCTTCAACTGCTTCCCATGGACCTCCCATATACAGACATCTTAAATATGACATGTTCAAAACACTACATTAACTTTTGCCAAAAAACACTCCCCACTTCTAAACTTCCCTATTACAGTTGAGGGCACTATCATCCTCCCCCATCACAGAGGCTCACAACCAAGGTGTCATCCTCAACTTCTAACTCGGTCTCATTCTTCTCTCCACACCCCCAATATTCAATATGCTGCCAAAGTCTATCCATTCTACCATCATAACATCTTTTGCATATGATCCCTTTTATCCTCTTTTGCTGCCACCACCACAGTATAGGTCCTTATGACCTCAGTCTTAGACTACTGCAATAGCCTGCTGGTTGGTTTTCCTGGCTCATCTATCCCCACTCCATTCCATCCTTCAATCAGCTATCTAATTAATCTTCCTAAAATGCAGGTCTGACCATGTTACCCTTCCTATTCAAACTCCAATGACTCCTTATCACTTCTAGCCATAGAAGTGATAAAACCCTCTGTCTGGCTTTAAAGCCCTCCATAACCTGGCCCCTTTCTACCTTTCTAGTCTTCTTACTCTTTATACTTCCCTCCCTACCCCACCTATTCTGTGATCCAGTGACACTGCCCTCCTAGCTGCTGCTTGAACTAGATATTCCATCTCTCCAGTCTCCAGACATTTTTCCCTAGCTATCCTCCATGCCTGGAATACTCTCTCCCCTCTCCACCTCTTGGCTTCCCTGGCTTCCTCTAAGTCCCCCCTAACATCCCACCTTCTGTAAGAAGCCTTTCTGGATCCCCCTTAATGCTACTCCCTTCCCTAGATTGATTAATTCCAATTTATCCTGTACATAGCCTGTTAGTACACAGATGTCTTCATTTTGTTTCTCTCATTAGACTGTGAGTTCAGAATATGGAGTTTTTTGTGCCATTCTTTGCCTCTCCATCATTTAGCACAGTGTGTGGCTCATAGCTAGTGTTTAATAAATTCTTCTTGACTGACTGAGAACCCAACTTTTTCTTCTAACCATCTATAGCGTTAACACATCTGTATCATTCAGCAAAAAATAATTTATATTACTCACATGGCACTAATATACTCCTTTAAAATGTTATGTCACCTAACACAAGACTTTGTGATCTACAAGTTGAAAGAGCTCTTTCTGTCCTCAAATTACACTGTGGTTATTTAAATGTATTTTCATACACATACATACACACACGCACACACACACACACACACACACGCACAGGCTAAGGCCTGTTACTCCTGGTAAACTTTACTCCTGGTAAAATTATTAGTGTAACTAACATCCTACCACTCTATATCATATGAAGATGACACACCTGAGCTACCCCACACCCCCAGTGGAAAGGACATGTGTCTGAGTTGTTTTCCCCATTAATGACTACCCATTTCCCCAAACCCATCCAGACACACTTGCTCAAACATTCAACCCTGGTACTACATAGGGTTAGGTTAAGGTTAAGGTTTGGCCTTAAAACAAAATGAAGGTGTCCCGCCAGTCCTCTCCCTTGTAGGGTTTAGCAAACTTAATCAGAGACAGAAAAAGTAAAGGAATTAAATATGGTTTTCAATTAAAAAAAAGTTTCTGAATTTTGTGAATCATTTTCAAATAAAATTCTTAAAATGCGATCTATAAAACAAATTCTTCTTTCATACAATAAATGGGAATAATTCACTTTAATGAATAATTCTAACAATGACAACAAATTTACTATTAATTTTTAAAGGATATATTGCTCTGATTTTTCTTGGACCAAAAACATGAGAACAGAAATATACTAGGTATGTAAAAGTCAATTACAAACAGCACTTTTAAGGGTTAATTCACAGGCTATCTTGTCACCAAACTTTTTTATGCTGAATCAGCATGGGAACTAGCAAAGAGTATCTCCCCATTGTCTAGTGTAAACAGCTTAGCTCACTCCCTATTTGGCTAATAAGAGTACAACAAAAGGCACCATACCCATAGGTCCTCTTAGGTACAAACTATTTTAAAGTTAGAAGCGCCTTAGAGGCCCTCGTATTTTACAATCGGGAAACATAAGGTCCTAAGAAGTGATCTGTCCAAAGCCACACAACAACCAGGAACAGAGCCAGAACCAAGACCTAAGCTAATTCTGTTTTCACTATACCTTCAGTTACCTGCATCACAACCCCCTATGGAAGTTATGATCTTCATTTAACCAGTAGAGACCAGAGCAAAATGATTCATCCAAAGCTAACAAGTTTTTCCAGACTTTTTACTAAAAGATTTGCATGGATATAAGACGAAGTTTTGAAAGTACTAAAAGATAAGAAAAAGAAGCCAGTTTATCACATTTGTACACATATACTGTATATAATCATTTGTTTTGAAATGAAAGCAGCTTATAAAGATTATGCTCTTTCCATGAATGAAAATTTTAATTATTCAAAATGTCAACTGTATGAAATTTAAACTACTGTTTATTAAACAAGTTTTTCCACTACACTCAAAGCAAAAATTAAGTTTTATTTCAGTTAAGAGTTTTAAAAAATATTTGCTCAGTACTTTCTCTTTTTTTGCTAAAATTTCTTTTTTCATCCTCACTTCTCTCCCTCTTTGTTCTAATGTTCTCAAATGCATGAGATGGAGGAACAATACCACAATACAACTGCAGGCTTCCTGCCTACTGCTTAGCCATTATTCTTCAAGACTTGAGAACTTTCAAAACAGTCTTGGGCTGCTTTGAAATTCCCTCTTTCAGATTTTCCCTCCTTCATGGAACATCTATTTAAAAGAATGACTTCTAAAATAGCCTGTCAAAATGCTGTGTCCAATCACAATTGCCAAGGCAAACTAAAAATGCCAACCTTAAAGATGGAGGCCTTCATCCTAAAGTAGGGAGTCCAGAAGAAAGAATAACTTACAGCTATCCAAGCAGGGGAACAGTATTTTTCTCATCTGCTTAATTTAAATAAAGGAAGTTTGTGAAATGCCTTTATAGTCAAGTTATGCAAATTGCCAGTACTTCTATTTTTACATATGACCTTACTAAGATCTAAGGGGATAAAGTCTCAAACTATACAGAGCTACAATAGGAAATGTAAAACTATATATTTTATTATTACTTTTTAAATAAATGTTAGCTTTATGACAAGCCTCTTCACAAATAACAAGGCCAAGGGGGATCTCTAAATGGGTCAAAAATAAGAAACCAGAAGTAAATGCAAAGTCCTCAGGATGGTTCCCCATAGCTCTAAAGTGGTGGTTTAAATCACAGTTGTTAATAAACTTACTGGCAACAAAGTTAAAACAATAGGTTAAACAAGGAACTAAAAGAACTAAGCAGTAAGGATAAAGAACTGTTGGCCCAGCATAGTAGGACCCCAGGCCATTCAAAAGGCCAGAGCATTTTTTTTTTTAACACAGAAGAGGTAAAATCTCACTGCCAACTCAACTATTTCAAATCTATTTAAAATACCATTTTAAAAATCTCAGTATTTTGTAACAAAAAGATTTCAACCATTAACCTACTTATGTCAAGTAATATTAAAATAAAGTCAAACAACAAAATTATTTGGATAGAGCCTTGAACTTTGTTATAATGAGGATTTGACCTGTATTCTCAGTTTTCAATTACCCATTTGAGATTTGAACTAATTGAGGATTACCCTCAAATCTAAGCATTTTCATCTACCCATTCAACAACCCAGTGCTTCTACTCAATACTAGCAGTAGTAAAACCCAGGGGAAGAGTAGATTATACATTGTTTTGTATTATCCAGCTTAATGTTGCCTCACCTTCATTAATATGGGTAATCAAAAGTTAACTTTAGGAGTTCTGGGAATATATTCTAAGTGTTTCCAAAGACTAGGGCTTCAAAATACTCATCTAAAGTCTCTAAGCAATGAAAATTAAGTATTTCATAATGTAGACACTAGTGAATACCATTAGAGATCACAGATAATGTTAGCTTAATTCCTTCACATCCTTTCCATAAAGGCCTTCCAAAATACCTGGTTCAAACCTCAGTGAGGTAATAAAGCAAATATCATGAACCATTTTACAGAAGAGAACACTGAGACTTGGAAAAACTGTGACCAGCCCAAAATCACACAGTTATTGTCTTCTCTAATTTTAGGGAGGAGGAGAAGGCTTTTTTAAGGAGTAACATGGAACATCAAGGTGCAAGATGGGAGGAAAAGTTACATAGATATGATAGAAGCAATTAGAAGTTTTGCATAGAGTTTAATTTTGTTTTTAGGTAAAACCTGCTTGCCAGTCAGCTCATCACACTACTTCTTTTGCCTCTAGGCTACAAAGTTGGCACTACTGAGAAAAAAACAAATCTTTATTATTGGCCCATCATAAACTGTCCTAGGCAGGAAGATAGATATGGAACTGAGTTAGTGCTGAGAAGATCAAATAGGGTCACAACTCTCAATTATCTGGAATCAAATTATCTAGTTTTTGTGGATAAACCAGCCTCTTAGCCATTGCCTGTTCTCTCCACTCCTGCTGGGAATCTTTTGGTCCTTTCACTGCTCATTTAACATCTCCACCAGAAAAAGAGAAAGGAGAATAAATTAAAGTCAATTCTATCATGTTAGTGGATTGAAATTAAAGTTAGATTAAGAATCCCATTTATTGAAAATTTAAGGAAGAACTTCTAGGAGAGAATTATGTTAAATAAAAAAGTCATCAATTACTCCCAGAAAGACAATGAGCCACAGTAACAACTATAGAAAAAAAATTTACAATAAACAATACTAGACCAATCACAAGATTGCTCCTTAACTCTAAGAATGACAAGCAAAATTAATATAAATTAGCTTTTGAAGATAAAATGCAATGATTTTTAAAACCATTTTATAAAATAGAAAATGAGCAAACTTCCAAAGTTCAATACAACTTTCCCCTCTCCTGAGAATCAGGACTGTTACTTGTAGCTTTTTCTTTCCTCTATCGCACTCTAACAGAGGAAGAAAAAAAAAAAAGAATCATTCATACTCGAGTCCTCTCTGCTCAAAACACTAGACCTTTTAGTATCACAGAAAACAGAGGAAACATTGGATAGTACACTACAAAAGTAAGTTCAAACTAAAAACAGGTAACAGTAGACCTAATGTTAAGGCCTATTAAGTCTTGAGTGCACTTTCAATCTGTTCAACAACTCTTGCTTTTCCAGTCCTAGGCAGTTTATTAACAAACTAACAATTGTATTAAATTGTAGTAGTTTTGCCATGTAGACAGACAGCCATTGGAAGCTATCTTTAGTTTAAATTTGCAACAAACTAAAAGTTCTCAAAACGATTGTAAATGCTCTGGGCAAAGTCTAAAATCATCCAGTCCTAACAGTATTGGAAATACTAAATAAAGGCATTACTTTCACAACCAATTATGGTCAAGTGGATAGAGTTTTTATGTTGCCCTATTGCCCAGGCTAAAAATTAACAAGTGAAGAGATCCTCTTAAAAGATTTATCCAAAATGTAATGGTCATAAATCAAAGGGAAAAGATTCTACAAACAGATGGATAAATTTTTAAACCCTTTCTTTACAATAACCAAAGTTCTTGACATCTCACCCTGCAGGTAAGCCTATTTCAAATCTTTAATTAAATATACACCGGGTTAAAGCAAGGGGAGCCTTTGTAAATAACCATTTTAGCAGTTAACTTTTGCATCAAAACATCACCTAAGAGAAAGTGATCAACATCACACTCCTTATGTAAACTCAAATCTATCTGTGGGGGGTTTTTGGGGGGAGGTTTGAATGAGATTTGGGGTTTTTTCTCGGGAGGGGTGGAGGAAGAACATGAAAGAATACTGTCATGTCCTACACAGAAACACAACTCAGGAAAACCATTCTTGATATACTCATTTCCAAACTACTGGGAAATAATATCATATAATTTTTGTTTATATAAGCATGTTTTATGCCCTTCCAAGTTCTATTCATTGTGATAAACTCGTTGAAAATGAAATTCTAATATGTATCAGATTTATAATGCAACAGTTTCAGAATTTGAAATACACAAAAAAGGAGGAGGTTCCTGTATCAGAACTCAGCAGTCCACAGATACAAAATTATATTTTTCTCCAACGACTGCATTTTCAAAGATTGTAGTTAAGGAATGCTTGAGACAAGTATTTCCTAACCTACCTATTCCAGAAATCTTATTTGTATTCTACAATCTTAACCTCCTTCCTATCTTGTGCTCTGCTGAGTAGGAAGTTGTATTAATTTTTTATATGATTATAGTCAAGTAATTCACTTCTCCCATCAACATAACACAAAATATTTGATCAGTTAGGATCAGGGCAACCCAGATTACTGCTCATTTAAATGCAGGACCTGAAGCAGCCGGCAGTGTCAGGGAGAGTATAGTGTTCAATATCATTTTACATGTTACCAACAGAGGGTTCATCTTACACACAAACAATGGGCACTGGCAGGGTGTCTTCACCCTCCTGAAGCCCCACAAATGTTATTTCTTCATAAAATGATTAAGATTAGAAGAGGTGTGTAATATTCAGAAGCTCTTTTGTAGCTTAACTGCCAATTTCAGGTTAAAAAATCATTCAAAATGCAAGATTCCTAATTATGTTTTTTCCCTCTTCATTTCATTTTTCTTCACTACCTACATATTGAACATGATGTGCATAGAAAGATTTTAAACGAGCAGCTCAATATAATAGATTAAATATTTCCAAAGCCAACAAACTGTCCAAAAACTTACAGGATTTTTTTTAACAGAATATGTTATGTGTCTGTGTATACGTTGCAAGGATGGTTTCTTAAAAATGGACGATTTCTTCAAAAATTATTCTCTAACCTAATGAAGTGCTTCAATGAACACTTAAACCTTTGCAGTAAGTATTCGGTGTAGTATTCTAAGCTGGGCATTTATTTCTCTTAATGAAAGAGAGACTCGAGAATCTTGCTCAATACTACCACTGCCCTCATCTCATTCAACTCCTTTTGAAACCAATGCATCGAGACAGCTGGTATTTTGCCTTTCCATTTTCCTACAGTACGAGGTTAGTCACAAAAACAGGTTGGTTTGAAGTGCAGCTCAAAAATGCAAAATAATTCCCCACAGAAGAGGGGGAAGAGAGAGAGAATGCGAGAGAGAGGGTTTAAAGAAGGAAAGAATCCCTGGGTAACTTCATGAGTATTCTATCACAAACTCAATACTTTTCCTTTTTTTCCCCACCCTCCTCATCTTGAACAACTTCGTCACTCTACAACGTCTTCTATAATGGACTAGAAACAGTGACTTGAAAGACCACACTTTAGGAATATAGGTAAACGAAAGGAGCCCCAGTGTGTTTAATCATTAAAATAAAACTTTTAACCTTTGTGAGCCCGAGAAAATGGGAGAATTATGGCCAAAGCCCAAATTTAACTCGGACTTATCTGGCCGCTTCTTTCCCTTTCCTTGTTGGCCAGGGACCCACCTTTCTGGTGATGACTTGATGGGCAGAAAATTGTAGTATGGGCCACTTGGGCGCAAAATTGTCCTTTTTTGGGGGGGAGGCTACGGCACAGGAGCCCCAACAGGTTTGCTGGGGTTTTCGTCGCCTTCCTCTACGGGGCAACTGCTGCTTTCTAAGTGGCCAAAGCTGGGAAAGGCAGGGGCAAAATAAACTTTGGGGCGAAGGAGGGAGAGCCCCCAGTGCGCCCCGCGCCCCCTCGCGCCGCTCCCGGACGCCCCCGGCCCGCGACAGCCCCGTACCTCGGCTCCCGCCCGTCCGTGCGTCCGACTGTCCGCCCGTCGGCGCCTCAGTTCCTCCGCCCGGCCGCGGTCCGGCCGCCTCAGTCGCCCCGGCAGCGCGGGCGCGCCCCCCCACCACACGCAGACACACACAGACACACACACGGCACACACACCATACACGACCCCCCTCCCTGCCGAGGCTCGGGGCGCTCCGAGGGGCGAGGAAGCGGGGACGCCAGCGGCGGGGCTCGCCCTCCTCCTCCTCCTCCTCCTCCTTGTCCTCCTCCTCCTCCTCCCTCAACCCTTCGCCCCCGCCCCGTTTTCCGTCGCCGCCTCCTCCTCCTCCTCCTCCTTTATCTCCACTCACCGCCCGCCGCCATCTTCCTCGCTGGTCGGATTTAAATAGAAAACTCGCTCCCCGAGCGCCTCCAGCACCACCGAGGAATAGGGGGCTGAAGCTGGTGCTCCGGACGCAGCGCGGGGACCGCTGGGAGATGTAGTCCCCAGGCCCCGCCCCGCACTACAGATCCCAGAGGGCCCTGCACCCAGGGAGCCAGCCTTGAGGTCCTTTTAGCCCAGGGTTGCCTTTTCCAAGGCATCCCTGCGTGGGCTTGGAGATCAGAGGAGGTCACAGCTGGAAGGATCATGGGATCATAGGATGTGGAACCAGGATGGATATTAGAAATCTACAGGATCCCAAGACGGGAAGAGATGTTGTGGGCTATGTAGGCCAACTTGTACTTGATCAGGAATCCCTTCCATTGTATCCCCAAGTAGAGTACAACAGTCATGGAGGAACCATGGCCAATGAGACAGCCCATTCCAATTGTGGCTGGGTCTAATCTTTGGGGCAGCTGGATAGATCAGTGAATAAAGGGCTGGGACTGGAATCAAGAAGACCTGAGTTCAAATTCAGCCTCAGACATTTACTGTGTCTGACCCTGGGCAAGTCACTTAACCTCTACTAGAGTAGGAAATGGCAAACCACTCCAGACTCCCTGCCAAGAAAATCCCATGAACAGTATGATCCCCCTGGTCACAAACAGTCCAATAGTACTGAAAAACAACAATCTTTGGGAAGTCATGTATGTCTATGTGTGTCTGTGTCTGTGTATGTGAAGTTAAATCTGCCTTTTCAACTGTCTGCTGCTCTTGGTCTCAGTTGGCCAGAAGACTGAAACAAATCTAATCTCTTATATCAAAGGAGCAGTGTCCTCTTAAGTTTTCTCTTCTCCAGGCTATATCAATTACAAGTTCTTGCAAATGATTATTTTTATGTTGTTTTTTTTAATTGATACCTTTTTGGTGTTTCATCAAATTCATTTTTTTTTTTTTAAGATTCTGTGACTCCCGGCTCCTCCACCCATCTCTCCTACTGGAAGTGCAAGGGCTACTCACCTGACATCCTGTTAACTTTGAACAGCTCCACTTCCAGTGTAGATCAGATCAACCCTCCTTAGGCAACCTGGTGCCCTATCTGATACCGATAGGCTTAGCCCACTGCAGGTCAGAACTCTGAAGTTCAAGAGATCCACAGCCTCAGTGTCATGGCAGCTGGGCCTATAAACTGTGTACCACCATGCTCATTTCTGTGCATAGTCTTCACCTGATCCCCTACCCAAAGAACATTTCTTGTAATAGACATTTTAAAAGAAAGGGAGGTGGGAAGGAAGTGGTTAAGATCATGAAATCTAGGGGCAGCTAGGTGGCGCAGTGGATGGAGCACTGGCCCTGAAGTAAAGAGGACCTGAGTTCAAATCCGGCCTCAGATCAAACACTTGACACTTACTAGCTGTGTGACCCTGGGCAAGTCAGTTAATCCCAATTACCTAAAAATATTAAAAAAAAAAAAGATCATGAAATCTAGGAGATCTGCCATGTGGAAAATAAAGAGGTGCTTTACCTGGCTGCCTTACTTAAACAGGGGATCTGCACCCCAGTTGGCCCCTGCATTGATCAGAATCCTTAAGTCTTTCGGAGCTGTTTTTCTTTTAATGTAATCACTGTATAATTTTTTCTCCAACCTCTGCTTATTTTCCTATGTTTCTCTGAATTCATTCTTTTCAACATTTCTTGTAGGGACCAATGGTATTTTAGCATTGGTCCTCTGGACCATCAGGTGACCATTACATTAATAAGAATCCTTCAGACTTTCAAAGATGTTCTTTACTATGTTACACTCGCTGTGTAACTTGTTCTCCTATTTCTGATCATTTCACTCTCTATCAGTTCATGTGTTTTCCCATGTTTTTCTGAAGCCATTCTTTTCATAATTTCTTTCAGAGGAAGAATGTTTTATTATTACATTCATTTACCATAATTTCTTCAACCATTCTTCAGTTGATGGGCAGCTCCTTATTTTCAAGTTCTCTGCTACAACAAAAAGTGCTGCTATGAATATTCTTGAACATCTGGTTACTTTCTTTTTGTCTTTGATCTCTTTGAGGTGTCTATCCTTTCCTTCTTCAGTTAGTTCAAGGCTTACAGTTTTTCTCTCCAAATCTACTGCCTTCATACTAGGAAACTTCAACATACATATCAACTCTCTCTCAAACCTTCTAACAGCTCAGTTCTTCAACCTACTCACTTTCCACGAGCTACTAGTCCACGCAGCCTCAGCCACACACAAGGATGGTCATACCCTTGATCTGGCCATCATCCACAAATGTACCACTGCCATGTTCCATAATTCTGAAATCCCCTTATCTGACCATAATCTATTGGCTTTTCACCTTTCCTTCTGCCTTCCCTTAGAAAACCTAGCTCTTCATCTTCACCATGACCTCCAATCCCTTGACGCCTCAATTCTCTCCCAGGCCATCTCTCCTGTACTAGCCACTCTCTCCTCTTTTCTCCATCAACTCTATACTGTTCTCTCTTGAATCCCTAGTCCCCTTATCATATCGCCAATTACTCCCTGCCAAGACTCAGCTTTGGATTATGCCTACCATTTTACATCTTTACTCCTAGAGATGTGCTACTTAATGAAGGTGGAAAAAAGTCACACAAATGTGTGATAAATATATATATATATATATATATATATATATATATATAGACATGTAAAACATACAACCTCAACTGGTCCTCACTGTTGCTAGGCAATCCTACTATATACCTCCCTCATCAACTCACTATGTTACTCTCCACAGCAGCTTTTCTAAACCTTTTCATCTCTCCTCAAACCACCTATAGCTTCCCCTCCCATCAATCTCTCAGCTGAGGTCCTTGCCGAGTATTTTACCGAAAAAAATGAGGCCATTCATCAGGAGCACCTTCTACCCTCTTCCTCATCTTAGATCACTCAGATGCCTTCTGCCAGTATCTCCTCCTTTACCCTTGTCTCACAGAATGAAGTGGCCTTACTCCTTACCAAGGCTAAACTCCTCTCTTCAAGCAATCCCATTCCAACCCATCTCCTCCAACAGATTGCCTCCTCTGTCATCTCCACTCTATCACTTATGTTCAATCTCTCCCTTTCTACTGGTTCAAACTGACTACAAACATGCCTGTATCTCCCTCATCCTGAAAAAGTCCTCACTTGATCCTTCCATTTCCATTATCATTCTATATCTTTTCTACCCTTTCTACCTAAACTCCTCAAAAAGGCTGTCTTCAGTGGGTACCTCCATTTTCTCTCCTCTCACTCTCTTCTGAATCCCTTATCATCTGGCTTCTGGCCTTATCATTCCATTGAAACTGCCCTCTCCAAAGTTACAAATGATTTCTTGGTTGCCAAATCCAAAGCCTTTTTTTCAGTTCTCATTCTACTTGATCTCTCTGCAGCCTTTCATACTGTTGATCACTCTCTCCTACATCCCACTTTCTCCTTTTTCTCCTACTACCTATCTGACTGCTCCTTCTCAGTCTTCTTTGCTGGATACTTATCCAGAGCAAGCCCTCTAACCAAAGAGTTCTGTCCTGGTCCCCCTTATCTTCTCCTTCTATACTACTTCACTTGGGAATCTCATCAGCTCCCATGGATTTAATTACCATCTCTATGCTGATGATTCTCAAATCTACCTCTCTGCTGACCTCCAATTCCACATCTCCAACTACCTTTCAGACATCTCAAACAGGATATCAAGTAGACATCTTAATCTAAATGTGTCCAAAACAGAACTCATTGCTGTAGGGAGCAACACCAGAAACTGTTGCCATGACCTGTCAATTTCATCTTTGCACTATCTCTCAAATATGCCTCTCTCCTCTCCTCTAATACATTCATCACTCTTTTGCAAACCCTCATTACCTCATTCTTGAACTATTGCAATAGCCTGCTGGTGGATCTGCCTCCCTCAAGTCTCACCACACTCCAATCCATCCTTCATGGAGCTACCAAAATGATTTTCCTAAAGCACGGGTCTCATCAGGTCACCCATACAAGTACACACTCAATAAACTCCAGATCTCCCAATTGTCTCCAGGAATAAATACAAAATGCTCTGCTTGGCATTCAAAGCCCTTTATAACCTAGTCCCGTCCTACCTTTCTAGACATCTTTCACCTCACTCCCTGCTGGGTACTCTTCAATCCGTGGAGCCACTAAAGTGATTTTCCTAAACCGTGTCACTTCAATAAACTTCAGTGGTTCCCTGTGACTCCAGGATCAAATACAAAATGTTCTGCTTGGTGTTCAAACCCTTCAAAACCTAGCTCCCTCCTATTTTTCCAGTCTTATGCATTACTCCCCACCACCTACTCTTTGATCCAGTGATAACTGGCCATCTGGCTGTTCCATAAACAAGACACTTCATCTCAGCTCCAGGAATTTTCTCTGGCTGTTCCCCATGCCAGGAATGCTCTCCCTGCTCATTCCTATCTACTGGCTTCCCTGGCTTCCTTTAAGTCCCAACTAAAATCCCATCTTTTACAGGGAGCCTTCCCCAACCCCTCTTAATTCCAGTGCCTTCTCTCTATTAATTGTTTCCTATTTATCCTATATATAGTTTGTTTGTTTATTGTCTCCTTCGTTAGATTATAAGCTTCTTGAGGGCAGGGACTGTCTTTTTACCCTTTTTGTATCCCAGCACTTAATATAGTGCCTGGCACTTTGTAGCTGTTTAATAAATGTTTGTTGACTGAGGGAAGTTAATTTTATAACAAAAGAGATCATTGGTGGCCTTGGGGAGAGCATTGTATTATATGTCATATTGTGTTACCCTATATTATAACGTGTTTAAAAGTGAGTAGAAAAGGCAAGAGAGTGGAAGTAATGATTGTAGACAGCATTTTCTAGGAGTTTTTAGAAAGTGGAGATAAGATCAAGTGAATTTTTTTTTAAAGGATGCTGGAGACTATATAAAGAAAGAAAAAGAAAGGAAGGAAGGAAGGAAGGAAGGAAGGAAGGAAAGAAGGAAAGAAAGAAAGATGCTGTATTTGTAGTGAGGGAAACTGGGCTTAAATCCCCCCTCTATCACTACCTATATGACCTTGAATAAGTCACTTAACCTTTCTAATTCTCAGTTTCCTCACATGTAAAATAAATGGGTTAGTCTGAAACCATCCCTTTTGTATTTTCTTATGGCACAATCATATTCCATTCCATTTACATACCATAAAATTGTGGTTCAACAAGAACAAAGTGAGTAAAACCAGAGAAACAATTTATACAACTAACAACAACATTATAAAAAGGAATGATTTTGAAAGACTATAAAACCATCTCAGAAGACAGGCTAACTCAGATTGAGGGTAACCAACAGACCTCAAACATGTCAGTGAGTTAGGATGTCTACACCAAGCACATGAAGACTTTCCCCAGTGAAATGGGCAGATGAGAATAATTTGTTCCAACAGCAGCTGAAACAGGCACTGGAGAATACTTAGAGCTTGGTCAGACATCAAAGATGCCAAGGTCATCCACTGCATTCTGGGCCATTGCCAGTAGTCTTGACTTTTGTCTTGCCACTGGACATCGATGACTCTGGAAGAGACAGTGAGGTTGATGACTTTGCTTCACTTATATACATTTCACTTGAAAGTCAAGACATCACCTGTGGTGTCATTGGTCCTCTTCAAAATGAAGGATGAAGGGGCAGCTAGGTGGTGCAGTGGATAGAGCACTGACCCTGAAGTCAGCAGGACCTGAGTTCAAATCTGGCCTCAGACCAAACACTTGACACTTACTAGCTGTGTGACCCTGGGCAAGTCACTTAACCCCAATTGCCTAAAATTTAAAAAAAAATACTCATAAAAAAAAAATGAAGGATGAATAACACTTAACACTAAGAACTCTGCTCCATGCAAAAACCAACCATGATTCCATAGAACAGAAGACAAAGAAGAAGGTTAGACCTGCCTCCTAACAACAGATGATGGACTCAGAATGTGGAATGGGACACACATTTTTAGACATGGACAGCATGGAAATTTGTTTTGCTTGACTACGCATATGTGATAAAAGGGCTTTGTTCTTTTCTTTAAGTGGGGGAAGAAGAAGGGAGAGAAAATAAAGACTCATTAATTGAAGAAAATTTTAATTTTTAAAAGAAGAAAAAAAAGTGGTTTGGACTAGATGGCCTCTGAGTTTTCTCCCATTCTAAATCTATGACCTTATGATCTGTGTATATTTGAAGACATCAGGAAAGGAGCCAGTAGATAATGAGAAGTTTAAAATTAAGGAGGTATTTTTCCCCAGTTAATTTTTTAAAATTTTGAATATTTCATTTTTTCTAATCACATGTAAAAACAATTTTTAACAATTTTTAAAATTTTTCATTCCAGATTCTCTCCCTTGCTCCTTGCCTTCCTGCCTCCCTGAGACAGGAAGCAATTTAATATAGGTTATACATGTCCAATCCTGCAAAACATATTTTCATATTAGTCATGTTGTGAAAGAAAAACACAGATCAAAAAAAAAAAAGCAACACACACACACACACACAAGAAAAAAAAGTGAACAACAGTATGCTTTGATCCTCATTCAGACTCCATCAGCTCTTTCTTTGGAGGTGGGTACCATTTTTCATTAAGAGTCCTTTGGAATTGTCTTAGATCACTGTAATGCTGAGAATAGCTAAGTCATTCACAGTTGATTATTGTACAATATTGTTGCTACTGTGTACAATGTTCTCCTGGATCTGCTCACTTCACTCTACATCATTTCATGTAAGTCTTTCCAGGTTTTTCTGAAAGCATCTTGATTATCATTTCTTATAGCACAACAGTATTTTATTACAACCATATACCACAACTCACTCAGCCATTCTGCAATTGATGGACAACCCCTTAATTCCAAATTTGTTGCCACCACAAAAAGAGCTGCTATAAATATTTTGGTACCAATAAGTCCTTTTCCTTTTCTTTCTTTTTTTTTTTAAATCTCTTTGGGATACAAATATAATGCTGGTATTGCTGGATCAAAGGGTATGCAGTTTGATTTACCTTTGGGCATGGCTCCAAATTGCTCTCCAGAATGATTGGATCAGTTCACAATTCCACCACCAGTACATTAGTGTCCCAATTTCCCCACATCCCCTCCAAAATTTATTATTTTCCCGTTCTGTCATATTAGCCAATCTGATAGGTGTGAGATGGTATGTATCTCAGTTGTTTTAACTTGCATTTCTTTAGTGAATAGTGATTTAGAGCATTTTTTTTATTTGACTATAGATAGCTTCGATTTCTTCATCTGAAAACTGCCTGCTCATATCCTTTAACCATTTATCAATTGGGGAATGACTTGTATTCTTATAATTTTTTTTTTGCTTTTTTTTTTGTGTGTGTGGCAATCAGGTTAAGTGACTTGCCCAGGGTCACATAGCTAGTAAGTGTCATGTGTCTGAGGCCATATTTGAACTCAGGTCCTCCTGACTCTAAGGCTGGAGCTCTATCCACTGCGCCACCTAGTTGCCCCCTTGCATTCTTACAAGTTTGACTCAATTCTCAACATATTTGAGAAATTAGGTCTTGATCAGAGACACTTAACTGTAAAAAAAATTTTTTCCCAGCATTCTACTTTCTAATTTTGGCTGTATTAGTTTTGTTTGTGTAAAAACTTTTAAATTTAATATAATTAAAATCATCCATTTGCATCTCATGATGCACTCTATCTCTTGTTTGATCATAAATTCTTCCCTCATTCATAGATCTAATAGGCAAACTATTCCATGCTCTTCTAATTTGCTTATGGTATCATCCTTTCCATCTAAACCATTTACCCATTTTCACTTCATCTTGGTATATGGTGTGAGATGTTGGTCTATTCCTGGTTTCTGCCAAACTTTTTTTCCCCAATTTTTAGGGACAGAATAATTGAAGGGGCAAGCTGCTGATGGACAAGGCAGGGGATGGGATTAAAGACAAAAGTAAAAAGATTAATGTTTTTATGATTCCAGAGAAGTAATGATTAAAAAAATGCTATCCACCTGCAGAGAACTGAAGGATTGAGATTATAGATTTAAGCATATTTTTCCTTTATTTTTCTTTCTTCTTTCCTCCAGAACATTACTAATACAGAAATAAGTTTTGCCTGACTTAATATGTATAATGTTTATTAGATTTCTCTCCTCAGTGAGTGAGGGAGAGTGAAGAGAAGAAGAGAATTTGGAACTGAAAATAAATTATTTTTTAAAATAGTTTTTAAAGGGGCAGCTAGGTGGTGCAGTGGATAGAGCACCAGCCCTGGAGTCAGGAGGACCTGAGTTCAAATCTGGCCTCTGACACACAACACTTCCCAGCTGTGTGACTCTGAGCAAGTCACTTAACCCCAATTGCCTTACCAAAAAAAATAATAATTATAATAATTTTTAAAAGCTTAGTATTGGCTCAGAGAGGGACCTCCTCATCCCGTGAGTCTGCTATAAAGCAGGAGACAGTTCTTCCACTTCCAGGAGTCAAGATGGCAGAGTAAGAAGTAAGTCACTCTCACCCTCCTTCATTGACCTCTGAAAGCCCAGAAAATATCGACCCAGGAAAAACTGAGTCAGCAAAAAGACAGGGATCCCAGGAAGCTTGGGAGATTAACAGGAAAGGCCTTTCTCCCTGGGGGGGGGGGGGGGAAGCAGTACAGAATTGGAGACACCCCAGGAAGCCAGCAGCAAGCCCCACTTCAGCATACCAAGGGGAGATCCTGAGACACAGGTTTGTGGAACAGGCAAGTGCCAACACCAGGACCCCCCCCCCCCAGACTCTCAATACAGGAAGAGGAACTGGTAGACATCAGCTTGCAAAATGACCCCTGGTGATTTATAGCAGCTCTTTTTGTGGTGGCAAAGAATTGGAAATTGAGGGTATACCTACCAATTGGGGAATGACTGAACCAGATGTGGTATATGAATGTAGTGGAATACTATTGTGCTATCAGAAATGATGAGCAGGCAGAATTCAAAAAAACTTGGAAAGACTTACATGAACTGATGCAGAGCAAAATGAGCAGAAGCAGAACATTGTACACAGTTAACAGCCACATTATGGGATGACAGTTTGATAGACTTGGCTCTTCACAGCAACGCAAGAATCTAAGACAACTCCAAAAAATTCATGATGAAAATTGCTATCCACATCCAGAGAAAGAACTGTGTAATCTAAATGCAGATGGAAGCATAATATTTGCTCCCATTTTTCTTTGTTGTTTTGTTTTATTGCTGCATTCTCATGGTTCCTCCCATTAGTTCTAATTGTTCTTTACATCATGACTAATGGGGAAATATGTTTAACATGAATGTATTAGACTATATTGGATTGTATGCCATCTGGGGTGGGGGGAAGAAATGGGAGGGGGAGAAAATTTAAAACACAAAATCTTATGGAAGTGAATGTTGAAAACTAAAAATAAATAGATTTAAATAAAAAAATTTTTTTGAAAAGAATATAGGAGGAGACAATAAGAGGTCATTGAGGTGATTTGAAGTATGGAATTGGAGACAAGAAAGAGTTCAAGGTGGGTGGCCTCAATCTCCTTAGTGAAGTATGAGAAGAGGTTAAAAATCATTTTAAGCCAGTATGAGGAATAGATCAAAGAGAGAAATAGAGGCAACAGGAAGACCCAAGAGGATGTTGTTTCCATAATCCATGTGGACCACATAGTACAAATGTGGGTATGGAGAGGAGAAGACAGGTCAGGACTAAAGATGCAGGACTGAAGTAGTTGTCTGCATAGAGGCAGTAGCTAGAGTTGCAGGGATAAATGAAATAGCCAAGGTAGAAAATATTGAGAGAGAAGAGGTCCAAGAGCAGAACTTGGGGTAATATCTCCAGATTAAGGTAATTAAGGGTATATCAAGCAGCTAGGTGGCACAGTAGATATAGTACCAGGTATAGAGTCAGGAAGACCCAAGTTCAAATCCAGGCTCAGATGCTTATGAGTTGTGTGACCCTGGGCAAGTCATTTAACCCTGTTTGCCTCAGTTTCCTCATCTGCAAAATGAGTTAGAGAAACAAATGGCAAACCACTCCAGTAACCTTGCCAAGAAAATTCCAAATGGCATTACAAAGAGTCTGAAACAATTGAACAACAACAACAGTTACCATCCTAGGTTTGAGGATAAGAGGACAAAGAATGAAACCGTATTTGCCTTCGAGGAATTTACATTCTAATGGAGAAGATAAGAACATATAAATATATATTTATAGCATGAATTTAAAGTTATCAAATATAAATAGATTTATAATAAATACTAGGTAGCTTAGGAAATCCCTCTCTCTGATCAAAACCTCCAGTCTATCCACCTCCTAGCTCCTAATCTTATTCTTTTTCTCCACCTTGACTTCAAGTCCCTCCATCCTCCCTGTTCTTCCACTCTATCATTCCTATTCCTGTCTTACATTCTTCCCTTTGGGTCAAATGCCAACTCCTGCCACCTGCCACAGTTACCAGTACTCCCCCACTCACATTACTTTGTATATAGCTTGAATTTATGTATAAGTATATGTGTACGTGTTGGTTTCCTTGATTAAAAAAAAAAACAAGAATAAAAATTAAATAAAAAGCTTGAGGACACAAATTGTTTGATTTTTGTCTTTACATTCCCAGCGCCTAACAGAGTTCCTTGTATCAAGTCACTTAACAAATGTTTATTGGATTGATTTAAAGTCCTCCCTAATCAAAGTCTGACAGTGTAAAACTAGGTAAATTTCTTCTCACTGAGGTGTGAATAGCTATGTTGTTATTGTTGTTTTAGTAATGTGTTTGTATTTTAACACAAATCGAAGTGGAATGAATCTTAAGTTCTATTGAACAAATAGGTGGGGTTTGGGGCAAAAGGAGGAGGTTTTTCCCCCCCTTACCTGCCCTAGGTATATAGGATAATAGAATTAAAGGGGCCAAAAAAAGCATCTAATCCAAACTTCTACCCAGTGCAACAGCTATTTTTTTACAATATCGTCCCTAACAGATGCTCATGTAGCCCCTGCTTGTAAACCTCTAAGAACAGAGAGCTCACTATCATTTGAAACAACGTATTTCACAGAGCGGGAGACACTCTTCAAAGGGAGGTAGGGACCACCATGTAGAGAGCCCAATATGTCTTCAGTTATTTACTAGCTGTGTGGCCCTGGGCAAGTCACTTAAACTGCCTGCCTCAGTTTCCTCATTTGTAAAATGAGAATAATAATATCACTTACTTCCCAGAATTGTTGTAAGGATCAAATGAGATATTTGTAAAGTGTTATGTGATAGTTTTTATTATTATTAACAACAATAATGATAATAATAATGTTATAAATGATCTTCTCAAGATAAGCCCTCAAGCTCTTTATTTATTATTTATTTATTTTTATAAATGTTAGCTCGGATTCTGCCTCTATGCCACTTCTTTCCATCCTCCTAGTTATACCCTGTGAAGCTACACATGACAGCCCTTAGGATATTTGAAGAAAGTTCTCCCTGAACTCCTGAAGAGAGTGATCCTCTCACCTCTAGTTCTTCTTTCTCCAAGAGGAACAGCTTCAGGGCCCTCCACCACTCTGCTCCTCATGTGACATGCTTCATAGATTCGTTACTGCCTGGAGGACCTCCAATTTGTGTTGATTGGCATGATGTTTTCCAATTCTGTAGCCCTTCCTATGGCTTCTACTCTGCCCTTGGCCACCACCTCCCCCTCCCCTTTTCTTTGTCAGCCCTTCACACCCTCAACAGAGCAAAAGACTCCTTTTACATGGATTTATGGCCATGGGACAATTTTTTTTCTTTAAAAAAGTATCTTATTGGATAGATAGAGAGATAGATAGATGGAAGGTACAGGGTGAGTTAAAGATGAAGGGGTGATATCTGGAAAATAAAATTAAGGGATTAGAGAGGACTATACTGGGAGAAGGCAAAAGGGAGAGGTAGAATGAGGTAAATTATTTCACATGAAAGAGACAAGAAAAGGCTTTTACAGTGGAGGGGAAATGGGGGAAGGTGAGAGGGAATGAGTGAATCTAATTCTCATAGGATTTGGCTTACAAAGGGAATAACATACACAATTGGGTATGAAAATCTGTCTTACCCTACAGGAAAATAAAGGGGGAAGGGGACAAGGGGGATGATAGAGGGGAGGGCAGATTGGAGGAGGGGATAATCAGAAGCAAACACTTCTGAGGAGGGACAGGGTCAAAAGAGAGAATAGAATGAATGGGGGGGCAGAATAGGATGAAGGGAAATATACTTAGTTTTTCACAAGACTACTGTGGAAGTGTTTTGCATGACTACACATGTATAACCTGTATCAAGTTGCTTGTCTTTTCAATGAGAGTGGGTGGGGAGGGAGGAAGGGAGAAAATTTGTAACCCAAAGTTTTAAAAATACATGTTAAAAAAAAGTTGTTTTCACACGCAACTGGGAAATAAGAAATACAGGAAATGGGGTATTGACATATATCCTGCCCTACAGGAAAATAGAAGGGGTATGAGATAAGAGAAGGCAGGGAGAGATAGAAGGGAGGGCAGATTAGGGGAAGGGGTATACAGAATGCGTGCCATCTTGGGGTGGGGGGAGGGATGAGATGGGGAGAAAATTTGGAACTCAAAATCTTGAGGAAGTGAATGTTGAAAACTAAAAATAAATAAATTTTTAAAAAAGAAAAAAGGGGGAAAAGTATCTTATTCTTATTGGCTTTTTGTTTTTTATCATATTTTCCATAAATTTATCCCAATATATCCAAACACCTGCTCATTGATCCATCTCTCATAACATAGGTCTAAAAAAAAAAGAAAAACCAGTTTAGCAAAGCTAATCATCATACTGTCAACCACGTCTGACAGTGTATGCAGTATTCTACTCCCATAGTTCTTCTACCTCTTCAAT
This sequence comes from Vombatus ursinus, assembly GCF_900497805.2. Classification (NCBI taxonomy): domain Eukaryota; kingdom Metazoa; phylum Chordata; class Mammalia; order Diprotodontia; family Vombatidae; genus Vombatus; species Vombatus ursinus. Next base: position 26,344,929 of record NW_020940358.1, read on the forward strand.
ATGTCAAGTCTTCTCTGGGACCAAGTTTGGTCACTATAATTGAAGAGGATTTAATTTCTCTTTTTTTTCAGTCTTACCACTGATACTTTAATAGTGATGTGTATATTGTTTTCTTGGTTCTGTTTGCTTTACTCTAAATCAGCTAATAAGAAATCCTATGACACTCTGATTTCTTCACTGTCATTGTTTCTTATGATGCAGTAATATTCCAGTACATTCAGGTATTACAACAGGTTTAGACATTTCCCAATTTTGTTTCTAGTATTCTACTACCATAAAAAGGCTTCTATAAATATTTTGTTGTTTGTGTTATGGTGTTCGTATGTTTAATAGTGTCTTAGATCTTCTTAGGATATATGCCTAATAGTAAGATCTCTGGGTCAAAGGCGATGGACATATTAGTCACTTATTTAGCATAATTCCAAAGTGATTCCCAGAATAGTAGGACTAATTCACAGCTCCAACAACTGTGTATTATTAGTGTACTCATATGCCCTCAGCTCTTCCAACAGTAAATATTTCATATTTTGTCACCTTTACCAATTTGCTGCTAAAACCTTGGGGTTGTTTTGTTTTTTCTGACTCTTATTAGTGACTTTGAACAACTTTTATATAGTTGATGATAGTTTACAATTCTTCTCTTGAGAAATATTTGTTCAATTCTTTTATGGCCATGGAATATTTTTTAAAATGTTCAGCCCTTATCATTATTATTGATTAAAGTCCCCTTTGGAAAAGAAAAGCTTCTTCTGGGTCACATGATCGACAAGGTGGAGGACTGGACATTCTCTCTGACCCTCATAACTCTCAAACCTCTCTAAAATAGAAATTATGCGCAAGATATAAAGCAGTTTCAGCTATCTCCACAGTCTAGGACACCAAGAACCCTAATGAGGCAATAATTCAATGAACTAAGAACAGAAAAGGCTAATCCCTAAACTCTAGCAAATTAGGTCAGTAACCCTCCCCAACCCCCAAGCATGCTTGAACAGGGTTTCAAAAGTGAATCTATAAGTTTGCAATAGAATTCAACTCTATCCATCATCTCTCCTCCCAGTGCAATGGAAAACCAAAAGGCAGAAGTTTGTCCTGGCTGGGAAGGTTAATATAGTCTCCACATCAGCTAAATTAAAAAAAAACAAAACAAAACAAAACTCCAGACCTCTACAAATTGATATTGCAAGACAAAGGAAAATGAATCAACACCTAATGAAGCAGTAGAACTCCTGGATTCTCAAGAAGGCATGGACACAACAGGATATTCCTGAATGGCTTAAAAGAAAAATGAGAACTATGAAAGTTGAATTTGTGGCCTGCATAGCAGAAATAATTGGCAGGATAGAAAAATTTAAATCCATGGTGGCAAATCTCATCAAAGAAACAAAATAGAGTAACTGATGGAAGAGAGTAGGTTGTTGAGCTGAAAACCTAAACCTTCTTTGAGACACAAACTTTATTTTGAAATGCCAGATCTGAACATGAATAAACATACTGGGTGTACTCTGCATTCCTCCTCTCCAGAAAGACCATGTAGGTCTGTTGACAATGGCAGTGGTAGAAGATAGGGAAGAGAATGTTGGAGATTAAAGATCATTAAACCTTTATTTGTTTTGCTTTAACATATAGGGAAAATATGTTTATTCTATTTACATTATATATTTAAGGAAAATTTACAGAGATGAAAGGCAACATAACAGCAGAAAGAACACTATATCAAGAGTCAGAATAACTATCATATAGTGGCCAGATGAACTGCAAACTGGCAGGCAGCAAACACTATTTCTGGTTCTGTCACCAGCTAATACAGTGACTTGGGCAAATCACTCCTCCTCTTAGAGTCTTGGTTTTCTCATCTGTAAAATGAGAATTTTGGATTATATCATCAAACTCCAACTTAAAATTCACATTAAACTAACCAAGTAGGTAATTAACTCATGGGAAATTATTTAATTTTTATCAGTCTCACTTGCTGCATCAGGTAACTTAGCAATGATAACTTGAGCTGCCTTATAAGAGGTATTGAGTCAGCTCCTTGAGGACAGGAGCTATTTCTGTTTTTTGTCTTTCTGTTCCTATCATCTAGCACACAGTAGGAGTAAATATTTACTAAATTCAATTGAATGGTATATAATAAAGATCACTGAGATGGGAGTTAGAAAGGCTGGGTTCCAATGCCTACTGTGACCATAAGCAAGTCTCCCTATCTGAAAAATGGAGATAATATACTCATACTACCTAACTCATAGAGTTGTTGTGAGAGAAAAAAATTCTATTTTTAAATTTTATATGATATTTGAAAAAATGTTCAACCTTGTCAATAATCAAAGAAATGCAAACTAAAACAACTTTAAAGTATCATTTCACCCATCAAACTGACAAATATAATTTAAAGTGGCAAAGCTCAATGCTGGCATTTGTGGAAAAATAGCTATACTCACAATCCAGGTAGAATTTCAATTGGTGAAATCTATTTTGCAAAGTAATTGGTACATACACTGCATAAGTTACAAAAATAATCATTCCTTTTGACTTAATAATTCCATTTTGGGGAATATATTCTGAAAGTGTTACCTATTCAAAGATATTTAGAGTAGCATTATTTATGTAGAGGGTGTGAAGATGAAGAGCTGGTCAATATAATAAAATTAAAGGCCTGAGGCCTTTGTTCTGACTTTGAAGATAACTGTCTGTATAATGTGTGGACATGACTATTTACACCACATTTGGAACTCTGATCATATCACCTCGATAGACTGTGAAGATTGGCCTTGCCTCCTACCCACTGGTTCATCAACTTGTCACAGATACTGATTGATTGACTCCTAGCATTTAAGAGAAGCAGAGAGTGAAGTGAGCAGAACCAGGAGAATGTTGTACACAATAACAGCCACGTTGTGCAATGACTCATACTGATAAACTTAACCCTTCTCAGTAATACAAGGATCTAAGACATCTCCAAAGGCCTCATGATGGAAAATGCTATCCACAAAGAAGAAAGAACTATGGAGTTTGAATGCAGATCAAAACATACTATTCGCTATTTTTTTTCTTCTGTTGTGTTTTGTTTCCTCTTTCTCATGGTTCCTCTATTGGTTCTAATTCTTCCTTACAACATCACTAATGTGAAAATATGTTTAATAGGAATGTATATGTATAGCCTATATCAGATTGCATCCCCTCTAGGGGAGGGAGATAGGGAGAGAGGCGGAGAAAAATTTAAAACTCAAAAGCTTATGGAAGTGATTGTTGATAATTCAAAATAAATTAATAAAAAAGATACATAAAAAAAGAGAAGCAGAATGTCATAGCTATTTAAAACTATTTAAGCTTTAAAGGCTTAAAACTGCACTAAGAATTTTAGAATATTATGTACTTATCAATTATTATTGAGGATAAATTCTTACATCACAGCTAGTGATAGGTGTGAGTCTCACCCTTGGATGTGGCTTTTAAAATGGAGTAGACAGAACTAGAAGTAGGGACAGAGGCTAGAGTTAAGAGATCCAGATATAAGAGGGGATGCAGACAGATCTGGATCCCTGTGGGTTGGAGAAAGGGGCCACCTGTCTATCAGAGATGCCCTTTCCCATGCAACCTCTTGGTTTTAGAGATGACTCTAAAGGAGAGGCAAGGAGCAGAGCAATAGAAGAGGGCTAGGAGGGGAAACCATGCGGTCTCAGGAAGGAAGAAACCACAGGGCTTGAAAGATGGGAGTAGCCAGAAGTAGCTATGGAGGAATGAAATCATTCCTGAACCAACCCTCCTAGAGAGAGAAGTCATTGGATAATAATGAGTTCTTGGACCCAATCTTCTGAAGAGGTTCTAGACACTACCAAGTTCTCAGAATAAGCAGATGAGTTCCAGGACTAAGCAGAAGCTGGAACTGAGAAACAGTAAAGGACTGAGTCATGATGTGAAGGAACAAGATTGGACCTTGCTATCCACCTTTATTTAAGTTATGAAGATTGTACAAGACTGAGGGGAAAAGGACTCTTTAGCACCCCCAATTCCTTCTTTTCTAGGAGAAGTCTCAAACACAAGGGAGTACTATAAATCTAGAGGACCCTATGGGTCTATGAATCACTGAAAAACTGGGGGAAGAGAGTAATTTTGAGTTTTTATGGGCTCCAATGTGAGTACTTTGGGTTTTTCATTTTCTGCCAGGTAAAATCAAATCTGTCTGTATCCCATCAAGCCTACGGCTAGTTCTTCTTACTTTACTAAAAAAGAGAAGGCCCATTCACCTTCTTCTGCACTTCTCTTCATCTCAAAATCCTTCAGCATAATTTCCCCACTCTCTCCTCCTTCCCTCCAGTCTTTGATGACCTTTTTCCTTGTCTAGGTCAGCTCCTTTACGTGTGCCCTAGATCCCATCCCTCCTGTCTTCTCCATCCTTCAATCATCCTTCCCTCTCTCTAACCCTAGTCTCTATTTGTGTCCTTTTCTAAAAATTAATTTATTTATTTTTAGTTTTCAACATTCACTTCCATAAGATTTTGAGTTTTAAATTTTATCCCCCTTATTCTCTTCCTATCTCCTCAAGACAGCATGCAATCTGATATAGGCTCTACATATACATTCATATCAAACATATTTTCACATTAGTCGCATTGTAAAGAAGAATTAGAACCAATGGGAGGAACCACAAAAAAGAAGAAACAAAACAAAACAATAACAACAAAAAGAGAAAGCAAATAATAAGCTTCCCTATGCAATCAGACTCCAGTTCTTTCTCTGGATGAGGATAGCATTTTCCATCATGAGTCTTTTGGGGTTGTCTTAGATCTTTGCATTGCTGAGAAGAGCTAAGTCTATCAAAGTCAGTCATCACACAATGTGGCTGTTACAATGTTCTCCTGGTTCTTCTCATTTCACTCTGCATCAGTTCATATAAGTCTTTCAAGGTTTTTCTGATAGACTTCTATTCTTGAGCAGATATTGCAACCACATCTCCATTTGGCAAATCAATTGACTAAAGTGGTTTTATTTGGGAGAGCAGGATGTGTACCTCTTCTCCTCGTATTGAGGATTAACTTAGAACCTACCCCACTTGTCCTCTTTTGCTTGTAAATGTGGGAGCTGGCTAGAAGATCAGTTCTTTGCACCCAGGAAGGCACTGTAAACATGAAGAGCACATGTTCCTCATAAGGACACTCAAGAGAAAACCCACAAGCAGGTACTTTAGCCAAGGAAAATCTATACCCCAAAACTTATCTATAGTCCATAGATTTTGGCAGTCCAGTATAGTCATCCTGCAGGAGTTAAAATGTGAGGTGACCCACTTTCACCCCCCCATCCCCTCCACTTGTATCATAATTCCTTCCATAAGGAGTCCAAGCAGCTTCCAGAATAGGTAACAGGATCATAACACTCACTCTTTGTGTGATTTTTTTAATACATATACATTCTTATTAAACATATTTTCACATTAGTGATGTTGTAAGGAAGAATTAGAACCAATAGGAGGAACCACAAGAAAGAGGAAACAAAACAGAAGAAAAAAGTAGTAAATCATATGCTTCGATCTACATTCAAACTCCATATTCTTTCTTTGGATGTGGACAGCATTTTCTGTCATGAGACTTCTGGAGACGTTTTAGATGTTTAGATGTTTAGATCCTTGCATTGCTGAGAAGGGCTAAGTCTATCAATGTTAGTCATTGCACAACGTGGCTGTTGCTATGTACAATATTCTCCTGGTTCTGCTCACTTCATTCAGCATCAGTCCATACAAGTCTTTCCAGGTTTTTCTGAAGTCTCCCTGCTCATCATTTCTTTTTTTTTTAATTAATTAATTTTGATTTATCAACAATCACTTCCATAAGCTTTTGAGTTTTAAATTTTTCTCCTTCTCCATTCTCCCTTCCTCCCTCCCTCCCCAAGACGGTGTGCAATCTGATATAGGCTATACATATACATTCCTATTAAACATATTTTGACATTAGTGATATAAGCAAGAATTAGAACCACCAGAGGAGGAACCACCAGAAAGAGGAAGCAAAACACAACAGAAGAAAAAAAATAGCAAAGAGTGTGCTTCAAACTGCGTTCAAACTCCATAGTTCTTTCTTTGGATGTGGATAGCATTTTCCATCATGAGGCCTTTGGAGATGTCTTAGATCCTTGTATTGTTGAGAAGGGTTAAGTCTATCAATATTAGTACCTAGCTGATTATGTTATTCCCTTCTTGAGCCAAATCTGATGAGAGTAAGGTTCAAATTAAGCTCATCTTCCTCCCTTCTTTCCCTCTGCTGTAATAGGTTTTTGTGCCTTTTCCTATAATGTAATTTACTCTTGTCTGCCTCCTCCTTTCCTTTTCTCTCAGTACATTTTCTTATTTTGATCAGATTCATCCACTGACTGTGATCCATTTAACCCACTTGATTAATTTTTTTTATCATTACATCAAAGTCAACTTATACCCACTCTCTTTATGTATACAGTTCTCAAGGGTGACAAGTGTCATCTTCCCTTGTAGGGATGTAAACAGTTTGCCCTTATTAATAACATGTTGTTTCTTTCTGTTTACCTTTTTTTGACTCTCTTGAGTCTTATATATGAAGATCAAATTTTCTGTTGAGCTCTGGTCTTTTTATCAGGAAGGTTTGGAAGTTCCCTATTTCATTGAATATCCATCTCCTCCCCTGAAAGATCATGCTCATTTTCACTAGGTTTATTTGTGTTTTGTCTTTAAGCATGCCCAAGTCTCTCCTATCCTTAAAAAAATCTTTACTAGACTCTATCCCATTAATCTAATTTCCTACCTCTCTGCCCTTTCTCAGCCAAATTCAAGAAAAAAATATACACTTACTGCCCCTCACTCATTCCTCAATTCTGAAATATTGCTTCTGACCTTATCAATGAACTAAAACTGTTCTTTCCAAAATTATCAATGATCCAATTGCCTAATTAGATGGGTTTTTTTTCAGTCTTTATCTTTCTCAACTTCTATACTGCATTTGACACAACTGACCACCTTCTTCTTTGAGTCTTCATGACACTTTCTCTCCTGGTTCTCCTACCTGTCTGACTGCTACTTCTCAGTTTCTTTCAGCTAGTTCATCATATCACATTCCCTGAATGAAGATGTTCCCCAAGGTCCTGTCCTCTTTTCTACTCTCCTTATAATCCCTTTCTTGGTAAACTCATTGGCTTCCATATAGTTATCATGCCTATACAGATGCCTCCAGATTGGTGTATCCAGCACTTATCTCTCTCCTGACTCCATCACCAACTGCCCATCACATATTTCAAAATGAATGTCCCAGACACATCTCAAATTCAGTGCATACAAAAAAGAACTCATTATCTTTATCCCTAAACCAATCCTTCTTCCAGACTTCCTTATTTTCCTCAAAGGCACTAGTACTGTTCTGGCTCCTAGATTTATAACCTGAATGTTATCTTCAATTCCTCACTCTCCCTCACCCCACCAATCAGTTGCCAAATCTTTCTACCTCTACAAGATCTCCAGCAGCTGATCCCATCTTTCTACACTGACAGCTCTTTAAGACCTTATATCTGTGTCTCTCTCCCACTTTTCAACTTCCACTTCCTTTTATGTGTCCTCTACCCCATAAGAATATAAACTCCTTGAGGGCAAGGACTGTCTTTGTTCTTGTATTTATATCTCATTGCTCTGAAAAATCAGGCTTTGATAAAGCCCATTGTTATTCAGATGAAGCTACTTGACTACATCTTTAAACGGAATCACCCTAGCTTCACTGATTGGCCAATAATAGGTCCTGGTCCAAATCTCACTAGTTCATTATTTGGGTTTTGATGACTCCAGAGTGAATGTAAATAGCAATTATTTCTGTTCTGGCCAGAAACTTCAAGGGCTTCCACTCCCAGATTGATTCTTTTGTGGAAGCAAACCAGTCCATGTTTTGCCTCCATTTTTACCTAGCCTTTAATTACTGAATGGGTGTTGCCTCAGACAAACTGAGACCTGAGAAAAACTTTAGGTTAAAAAGGCCAAGGTTTCACTGCATCAGTTGTCTTCACCTACATCTTGCCACTGGACTCTGATGACTCTGGAGCAGAGACTGAGGCTGATGACTTTACATAGCTCTGCCTCACTTAAATCCAATTCACTTGCAAGTCAAGATATCACCCTCCAGATGTCATTGGAGAATGAAGGAGGAACAACAATATCCCTAGTACTTGCACAGTGCCTGGCAATAGTAAGCAATTAATAAATGCTTGTCGACTGACTGACTATTGCAGTGGCTTCTTGATCAGTCTTCCTGACTCAAGTTTCTCCCTACCATGTAGTCTTATCCTCCTCACAGCTGCCAAAGTGATTTTCTTTAGGCATAGATCTGACCATGTCATACTCCTACTCAGTAAACTTTAGTGGCTCATTATTATTTCTAGGATTGTATAGAAACTCCTTGTTTGGATTTTAAAGCCCTTCACAACCTGGTCCCAGCCTATGTTTCTAGCCTTATTATATATTATTAGCCTTCCCACAATCTACAATTCAGCCAAACTGACCTTTTCTCTGTTCCTTACACATTGGCATTCCTCCCATCTCTGTGCCTCTGCACTGGCCACCCACCACATTTGGAAAGTATTCACTCTCACTTCCACCTCATAGAATCCTTCTCTTCCTTTCAGAAGCAACTCAAGCATTCTACAGCATGCCTTTCCTAGCTCTCCAACTGCTAGTGCTCTCCATCCTTAAAGACCTTTTATTTGTTTTATGTTTATTCAGTATAAACTCATATATGTATATGTTATTTCCCACAAAAAAATGTAACATCCTTGAGTACGGGATGTTTCCTTCATCATATTCGTATACTGGGACACTGAAGTCCTCTCTAGAGCTGAACGGCCAAGCATTCAAATTCTATTGCATACAGCACAACTCTGATAGGCCATGTAGTTGGAATGCCAAATGCACTCTTAGCAAAAGACTTTTAAGGAGAACTCATACAAGGTAAGCACTTGCCTGGTGGTCAGAAGAAGCAGTATAGGGACACTGTCAAGGTATCTCCAAATGACTTTAGTATCGACTGTGAGACATGGGAAACACTGGCACAGGATCGTCCAGCATAGTGCCCCTGCATCAGAGAAAGCTCTGTACTCCAAGAGCAAAGCAGAATCGTGTAAGCACAAAGGAAATGTGAGCCGCACAAATCCAGGACCATTCTAAATGTTCTAACCAGCAGGTCCTCTTAAAATTTTTACACTCACAACCTTTTCAGCACTTCTTAAACTGTGGCAGTGCCTTCTGAACTCATAATAGACTGGTCATGGACAGCTAAACACACCATACCCTGAATCCAACATTGTGATGTCATTGGTCTTCTTCAAAAATGAAGGACATGCAACAATGCCCAGTGCCAAATACAGTACCTAGCACATTGAAGGCATCTAATAAATGTGTATGGATAGCTTGATCCATACTATTCTATATCATGGGCATATATGTATTCTGAGCACAAAGTATATTGTTAAAAGTGTAAAACTCCACGTATAAAGCTCAAAATGGATTTATAAACTAAATATAAAAGCTCATACCACAAAAAAAGTTTAGAAGAGATCCATTCCAGGTACCTTTCATAGTTATGGCTAGGGGAAAAGTACTAAACTAAGCAGGGGATAGAGGGATCTCAAAAAATAAAAAATAAAATAGATGACTTTAATTATAAAAACTCAGCCAATCTACAAACATTGGCACAGATAATAGAGCACTGAGCCTGTAGTTAGGAAGACTTGAGTTCAAATCTAGCCTCAGACACTTACTAGCTGTATGACCCTGGGCAAATCACTTAACCCTGTTTGACTCAATTTCTTCATCTGTAAAACAGAGATAATAATAGCACCTACCTCCCAGGTTGTTGTGAGAATCAAATGAAATAATATTTGTAAAGTGCTTAGCACAGTACTTGGCACATAGTAGGTGCTATATAAATGTTACCTATTATTGTATTAAGAACCTACTATGTACCAGACTCTGTGCTAAGCAGTAGAGATGCAAAAATAAAAAGTTAAATAGTCCTTGCTGTCAACATACTGGAACACTCTGTGTATATGTATGTGAACATATATAAATATGTACACATGTATATACATAATATATACAAAAAGAATACAATGTAATATGGGGAGGGAATATGGTAGCAGCAGGCTAGATCATTAAGACTTCTTGTAGAAGGTGGCATTCAGTTGAATCTTGAAGAAAACCAGGGATTCTGCAAGTAGATGGAGTGTTGTGTGTGCAGAAGAAGTAGGTCACTACAGTTAGATAGTAGAGGAAGGGGAATGGAGTAATGTGTAAGACTTGAAGGGTAAGAAAACGGGACAATTGTGAAGCTATTTAAATCCAATGAACAGACTTAATACTTGATCTTAGGATTAATAGGGACTTTATTGGAAAGTGACTGTGGTATCTGTATAGAAAATGGATTAACAAGGGTAGAGGCTTAAGGTAGCGAGCCCAAATGGGAAGCTATCACAATAGTGGAGATAAGATGTGAGACAGACTGGAAATAGAATGGTAGTTAGGTGAATGGAGATGAGAGACCTGTGTGAGAAATGTGGAGGAAGAAATGAAAATATTTGGCAATTAACTGGGTCTAAGTGTGAGGATGACAACAAGGTTGCACACCTGTACAAATGGAAGAAAGGCAGTGGGCTCAACAATCACAGGGATGTTGTGATTAGGGATTGGTTTCGAGAGGGAAGGATACTGAGTTCTATTTTGGGCATGATGACACTTACAGGCCATCCAGTTCTAAATACCCAATGGGCAGTTTGTGAAATAGAACTGGAGTTCAGGATAGAGACCAGGGCTGGATACATGAATAATCTGGATAGAAATGCTAACTAGATCCATGGGAACTCATAAGGTTACCAAATTAGAGGTTGTTAAGAGAAAAGAGAAGAGGGCCCAGGACATAAATTTGTGGCATACTCAAAGTGAATTGCCATGACATGGGTGATGAATGAGTGAAATGGGTAGAGAAGGAATTTTCAGAAAATAAGAGAAGAATCAGGAGAGGGTAGTGTCATGGAAACCTAGAGAAAAACTGAGTATTCAGGAGAAGAAAGTGGTGATCAGTGTCAAATGCTGCAGAAGTGTTGAAAAGGATAAGTATTGAGACAATTAGATTCAGAAGATTAGATTCAGGGCCAGCTAGGTGGCACGGTGTATAGAGTACAGGGTCTGGAGTGAGAAAGACTCATTCCTGAGTTCAAATCTGGCCTCAGACCCTTACTAGTTGTGTGACCTTGGGCAAGTCATTTAACCCTGTTTGCCTCAGTTCCTCATCTGTAAAACAAGCTAGAGAAGGAAATGACAAACCATTCCAGTGAAAATCTCAAATGGGGTCACAAAGAGCTGAACACAACTGAAAAACAACAAAGATTCAGGAAAAACATGGGGAGATTTATAGAAACTAAATAAGAGTGAATTGAGCAGAGTCAGACGAATAATTTATACAGTATCTACAATACTGTCAAGAAAAGTAACTTTGAAAGACTTAAGAACTTTGTAGCAATGACCAATCATTATTCCAGAGGACTCAGGATGAAGCATGTATCCACATAACTGACAGAGGACTCAAGGGACTGAGACATATATTTTTGAACATGACCAAGCTGTGGATTTGTTTTTCTTGTCACATTTATCTGAAGGGAGGGATCTTTAGAAAAGGGGGGACTAGTAATAAGAATGTGGGGGGGGGAGAAGAAAACAGGATCATTGTAGCATTTTTTTATGTATAGAAGAGAATAGAAGGCTCAGAAGGAGACAGACAAGTGAGACAGCTTTAAAACTAACAAATCGAATTTACTATATTCTTTTTAAAAACATAAGCTGTAATAATAGTAATAGATGACCTTTTGTAGCATTTTAAGATTTGCAGAGCCCTTCACAAATCTCTAATTTTATCTTCACAACAACCCTGGTGGAAAGGTGCTATAATTATACCCATTTTACAGATAAGGAAACTGAGGCATACAGAGGTTAAGTGATTTGCTCAGGGTCGAAGACCTAGTAAGTATCAGAGGTTAGATTTGAACTGGGGTCTTCCTGACTCCAAGTCTTCTGTGTATGTTGGAAAGCTCTTGGGTTTTCTTGGTATGGTGTCATAATAGGGGTCTGGTGCAAGGGTAAATCCTACTAGCTTACTTGGCTGATTTAATCTCTCCGTGTGGAGGATGCTAAAACGTTTGCTTCTGGCAGAATCATGATGTCATGCAAAGGAAGTCCCTTGAAGAGGTTGTGGAGCATGATTAAACATCTTGTAACTAGTTCTAATGAACTAACAATGTGGTGAAGGAGAGGCACAGCTTCTGATTGGCTTTGTCGGCAATCAAAAAGGCCTGTCAGCATTAACCATACCCTTTTTTGCCTCAGTCACTCTAAGGCCATGGAATTGATTCCTTCACTCAAAAAAATCTAGTGAGAGACTACTATAAAGGAGAAGACCTTAGGGTCTCTGCCCTCAAAGGCCATACATCCCTGAGAAACAGGCCTTGGTCTTTGACCTTTTTTTTTTTTTCCATTGTGGAAGAAGAGAGTGGAGTCTGTAACCTTAGGAGTTTTGAAAAGTTGAGAAAAATAAGTCACAGGAGTCTAGGAATCCAAGTCTAAAGAATTGTAAATGAAGTAGATGTTCATCAATTAGGGAATAGTTAAACCAATTGTGGTATAGGAATGTAATGCAATGCTACTGTACCCTGACAACTGTGGAAAATTCAGAGAAGTACAGGAAGACTCATATGAATGGATGCAAGGAGGAAAAAGTAAAAAGAACTAGGAAAACAATATATACGATGACAATGACTATGACAATGTAAATGGAAAGACAAACACAAAACAAACAACCTAGAGCCTATGTAATTATAATGCCCAAGCTTGACCATTGGAGGCCAGTTATATTGTATATTGTTATTGCTGTTGGTCATAGCTGGTATGGTGATAGTTGGTTTTGCTGAATTGTCTTTTTCTCTTTATTTTACATTTGTTATTTTTTTTTCTGGCTAGGCAATGGGGTTAAGTGACTTGCCCAGGGTCACACAGACAGTAAGTGTTGTATGTCTGAGGCCAAATTTGAACTCAGGTCCTCCTGAATCCAGGGCCTGCACTCTATCCACTGAGCCATCTAGCTGCTCCTACATTTATTATTACAAGGAATGGATACCTCACTGTGTAGGTAAGTCAAAAGGGTTGTATTTGGACATGAAGGTGATGTAAAAACAACAGATGTCAGTTAAAAAAAATTAAATGATAATTGTGTTATAGAACTACCTTTTTGTAGATGTTACTTTTACTAAATATTTAAATAAATTAATTTTGTCTCCTGATAAGCCCCATACTGAATAGGATCCAGAAACTGAAAAGCTTATAAAAGAAAAGTAAAGAGATCAAGATATGAACATATTTTAAAGGAGAAGAGTAAAGTCTATAAATAGGATTTCTGTGTGCTTCAGGGTTGTGAACTTGCATTCTCTTTTAGGATTATTCCTAATTATATTTTCATTATAAATTCAAGTTGCTGAGTCAACAAGACAATTTTTTAAAAATCAGAATCCAATACTATTGAAGATTCTTCTTTTTAATTTAATTGCAGGCAACTCAACAGAAGGAAATAAGAGGAAAGGACACAATCATCTGGTATTTTCCTCACCTTACTATATATCATTTTACTAAAATAAAGGGGGAAATCATTTTAATAAGGTTGTGCATTATAGCAAAATATGTTCATAAAATGCTATCTCAAGAAAGAATATATATATGTGCAAATATATGTGCATTCAATAAATGATTACATTGAGCAAATGTGTGGCAGCTGAAGGCTTTTTTACCTTTTCTATAATGATCCATGGCATGAGCCATGCTTAGTTGGTATGTAAAATCCTGGCTGGGAATACAATATAAGAGAGATTAAGATATTGTAACCCCCAATATTGAACTCATTTCTAATAAACCCAGAGGTGAGGTTCTGGATCACAGGTTCCTTTCATAAACAAAAGAAAACAAAACCTGGAAATAAATGTCACCATGGTATAGTGAGAAGAATGCTAGATTTGGAGTCAGGACCTTGATTTGAATTTCAGCTCTGCTACGATAAAGATAGCTAGCACCTTACAAATATTATCTCATTTTATCCTCATAAGGACCCTGGGAGGTAGGTACTATTAATATCTCCATTTTACAGATGAGGTAATTGAGGCAGACAGAGGTTAAGTGACTTAGTCAGATTCACATGGTTGCAACTACCTAAAGTTGAATGTGAACTAACATCTTCCTGATTCCAGGTCCAGAGTTCTATCTACTGTACCACCAAGCTGCCTCTATGCAGGACCTTACTACCAGTGTGACTTTGAGCAAGAAACTTAACTTTTATAGGCCTCAGATTTCTCACGTGTAAAATGATGACATTGAAGCAGATTATTGCTTAGGTCCCCTCGTAAGCGGGGAGGAATCATAGATCTAAATTTATGATAAAAGACTGAGGAATATCTAAATTAACCGTGGCATATAAATGTAATGGAACATTGTAGTGTGATTAAGAATAGAAAGACTATTAAAAAAAATCTGAGGAGACATGAAGAAAAGTAAAGAAAGCAAAATCAGGAAAAAAGAATATAAACTAATTATTACTACATAAAAGGAAAAAATGTATAGAGAAATGAAAATAAGAAAGATGAAAGGGAGTGACTAATAAGTCACTAGAGATATTTATGTGCTGAAATTCATTTATTCAAATGTAAATATTTTGAAAATCAGTTTAACTTGTGATGAAGTTTAATTTTCTAATAAATCATTTTATAATTTCTTAAAAAGTGCTTTGTAAAACAAGTACCATATAAATGAATTGAAATGAACCCCCAGAGGGTTATGAATGGAATCATAAAAGTTTCTGTGAACCAGTATGCAAATAAAACTAGCCATGATACAAATATAAGGTATTCTGAAGACAGAAATGACCTTGGATATCCTTGTCGTTTCTAATCCAAGCTTAAGAATTGTCCACCTACAGTTCTTGGCATAGTGGCCAATTTTAACTGGGCTCTGGCTAGCCACACCCCCTCCTGCCAGCTGGGAAAAGCTGTCATCGGCTGGGAGAACTGGGGCAGGCTTGTGATTTCCCTTGCTCTTGACTCTCTGAGGCTGGAGGTTCTCTCTGACCACTCATTGAGCAGATATCATATGGGGGAATTGGCCCAGTGGTTTTCATTGTCTTTCTTTTCCTCGATGACTAAAGATAGGATCATAGCATTTATAGACAGAACGGACCTTAGCGATGATCTTGTTAAACCAATCATTCTACTGGTAAAAAAGACAGACTGAGAGTGATTTGCCCAATATGACATAGATAGAAAGTAGCAAGAGTTGAGATTTAAACCCTGACCCACTGACTCCAAATTTGAGGCTTTTTGATAGAAACTTTTCCATAGTGCCCTTAAAAGGTTATCTAACCCTAACATGATTTAAAATAATTTTCTTTTTAAGAGTTTGGTTTTAAAGTTTATTCAAGAGGAATACTCTCTTTGATAAACATGAAATTGCAGAAATTATATTGGAAGAATCAATGTGATGCAGGGGAAAGAACTCCAGATTTGGAGCCAGAGGTCTTGAGTTTTGCCACTTACTATCTGTGTGACCATAGACAAATCATTTAACCTCCCAGGGTCTCAGTTTTCTCATCTGTAAAAGTTGAAACTGGTTAATCTCTAAAGGCTTTAAACCTTCCATCTGTGATCGCATATATATTGGGTTGTAAAACTCTAGTTGAAAATTCACGTGTCAATCTATAATTCTAATTTTTATAAAACGCTTAGGTCCATAAATTTAGAAATGGGACAGACCTCAGAAGTCATGTAGTGGTGGTTTTAGCAAAGCTGAAATTTGAACCCAAGTCTTCTGAATCCAAATCGACTGTATTGCCTTGTCCTTCTTAATCAATATTTACCAAACTCCTGCAATATCATGAAAGGTACTATTGATTTATACTATACATATTTTATATATTATATATATTATGATTTGTTATATTATATATTGAATATTATGGTATGTTATTTTATATATTTTATAAGCTTATATATTTTATAAGTTATTATTTAGTGGCTTATTATAATGGAAAGAACATTGGATTTATAACCAAAAGTAGTAAGTTCTAGCACCAGATTTAATACTCCTCACTGCATAAGAGGCCAATCATTTAATACCTGTACTACTTAGTTTTTCTCATCTATAAAATTAGCATAGTAATAAATGTACTTAACTAACATGGTGGCTATGAGGAAAACATTTTGGAAACTTCAATTTCTACCCAAATATTATTATTATGAGTTGTCCCTGGGTTTCAGGACAACTTACAGTCTAGATGAGGGAGACCAGACATACATGTAAAAAATTAATGAACAAAAGAGAGCTAGACACTGAGACAGAGACTGGACCAGTTATTTCATTGATTTCCTCTTAGATGAGGAGATTACCTCAACCAATGCAGGTCAGCACCTTCACCTTCACTGCAACATGGAGCCTTAGAGAGTTGCTCAGAGCACTGAGAGGTTAAGTCACTTGCTCAGGGTCATATACCCAGAAATTTTCGGAGGCAGAACTAGACATACAGATCCTTCATTAAGCTCTTACTGTGTACCGGGCACTGTGCTAAGCACTGGGGATACAAATAAAAGCAATAAGAGAGATAAATAACAATTTATCACAACAAAACAACATCACACAGCATTATATGATTAATTACCAATTGAGTGCCACAGATAATGATTCCAAAGCAGGGAGAACATGGCATCATAGGATTTAGAGCTAGAATAGACCTTTGTGGTTGCTGAGTCATCATGTCCGATTCTCTGTGACCCCATTTGGGGTTTTCTTGGCAAAGATACTGGAGCGGTTTGTCATTTCCTTCTCCAGTTTGTTTTACAGATGAGGAAACTGAGGTAAACATGGTTAAGTAACTTGCCCAGGGTCACATAGCTAGTAAATATCTTAGGTTGAATTTGAACTCAGGTCCTCCTGAAACCAGGGTAAGTAGTCTATCTACTGTGCCACCTAGCTGGCCCTAGGATAGACCTTAGACAGCAGCAAGTCCAACCTGTAATTTTATAGATGAGGAAACTAAAGCCCAGAGAAGGTCTCCAAGGTCATTCTTCTTACCATTATACCAAGATAGGATTGAGAAGTAGAGGGGCCATTAGAGGGCATCTAGTCCAACTCATAATTTTGTAAATGAGAACACTAAAGGCCAAAGAGGGTTTCCAAGTCCATTGCTCTAACCACTAAACCATGATAAGTAGGGGTAAAAATGCAAACAGATGGCTTTGGGGGACCTGAACTAAGCATAACTTCTTTGGGGGGGCAGGTACAAGGCTTTTCATTCTTCAATATCCTGCCCACAGCACATAACACAAATAACTGTCATAAAGCCCATGCACTTCATATTCACTTCATAGCCTAATGGTTAAGAAGTGTGCATATAATTAAGGTACCAATTCAATAGGTTTAGTTATCTGGTTTCCCCTGACAACCTTCATTCCTTAGAGTTAGACAACAGAGTCCAAGGAGCAAAAGGGCTCTTGCTAGCAGGTGCATTGACAGCAACAGAAATGACAGCTGACAGCAAGGTAAGAGACAGCATTAAAGATGAAAAAGAACTGCACAGTATCATCGAACTATTTAGTATAGAGGCCAACAGCCCTTACAGGTCTCTCTAACTCCTGTGGTCACCAGTGCAGAACAGCATTGTGTTGTAACTGATGTCATCAAAGAAAAGATGAATAACAGTCAGTATACTCTATTTACAAAACTGGGGAGGTATGTGATGCATTACAGATATCTCAATCAAAAAAACATTCTGACTTAAAAAAAAAAAAAGCCCAGAAGCTTAAAGGGGTAAACTTCAGTTAAGTGGAAAACTTAGTCCTCCGGAATACCTCATGTCAGTTAAGGAAGTGTCACTGTGTCATTTCGTATTCAAAACCTATTTATCAAGTGATTAGTATGTGAGGCTGGTGTCTCCAGTTGCCTGTCATACTTCTATATGTTCTCTCTGCAAAGCTTCAAGATATATAATTTATATATAACTATTGAATAGAACTTTTTTTTTAAAGTGGCAAAATAAAACAGTTACTGTTTCTTCATAGTAAATGTCCTAGTTTTTGGACTTGGAGTTAGAATTTCTTGGTGGAAAGAGAAGCCTTCAATTCTGATGGCCATCCTGGGTACCTACAGGGTCTCACTTACTTCAGTGGAGTTCTCAGATCAGGTTTGAAAGGCTCTTCCAAACTGCTACCCTTTAAAAAACATTTCAGCTTCTTTTCCCCTAAGAAAAATTCTGTGGGTATCATACCGTGCAATCCAGGAAGACTAGTCACATCCAACATATATAGCTCACAATCTAGCAAATAAGTCCTTTCACCAAAAAAGGGAAGACTACACCCCGCAACCTCACCTCCACTCTGTCCCTTTTCTCTCATAACAAAAAAAAAAAAAAAATGCTTCGCTTTATCTCATCTAACTTGAATTAGTCTATTGGTTAAAAGCTTGGGGGACAGTTACTTAAACTCTTCTAAAGTATAGGTTAAAATGAAAACTCTCACTTCCCCTAATTAAATAAGGTTCAAAAATTGACTAAAGTAATTTCCCTTGAAAGCTAAAATCCTAATTCTTTAGCCTGGAATTTTAAAACACCTCCACAATTTGGTCACAATCTACCTTTCCAGGGGGCAGCTGGGTGGGGCAGTGGATAAGCTCCAACCTTGGAGTCAGGAGGACCTGAGTTCAAATCTGGCCTCAGACACATGACACTTACCAGCTGTGTGACCCTGGGCAAGTCACTTAACGGCAATTGCCTCATCAAAAAGGCAAAAAAAAAAAATTGACCAATCTACCTTTCCAACCATGTCTCTTAATACTCATCTGTAGGAACACTGCACCACAGGTATACTGACTTACTCTTTGCTCCCTAAATAGGTCCTATTCATCTATACCTCAGAGACTTCTCTGCTCATGCCTCCTTCAAGTCTATCTCCTCCATGAAGTATTCCTGAGTGGTCCAAATCCCAGTGATCTTTTTTCTTCCATTGAATTCAGAGTACCTACCAGTCATCTCTTGAATGATTGTCAATTATGTTATGGTTGTTGATTCAGTTTTGTTATTGTTGTTGTTGTCATTCAGGTGTGCCTGACTCTTCATGACCCCATTTGGGGTTTTCTTGGGAAAGATACTGGAAGTTTGTCATTTCCTTCTCCAGCTCATTTATAGATGGGGAACTGCTTGCCCAGGGTCACATAAGTAGTAAGTATCTAAGACCAGATTTGAACTCAGGAAGATGAGTCTTCCTAACTCTAAGCATAGGGTTCTATTCACTGCACCACCTAGCTGCCCTGTGTTAACTCAGTACAATCAAGCATTTATTATATACCTATGTGTCAGGCACTGTACCAGTGCTAGGGATACAAAAACAAAAATAAAATGGTCTTTGTCTTCAGGGAGCTTACATCCTAGCAGAGGACATAACTATCTGATGAAAGAGATGTAGGAAGAAAATTGTCAGCAATACTTGGAGTTCAATTGTTATCAGTTTGAGGCTCTTCTCAAGATGATATGAGTGGAAGCAGAATGACCCAGCTTTCCTACAAATTACTCCAACAAGGACTTTATTTTAAGCAGTGGCCCAAGAAAGAATGGAGAAACTACAATAAATACAACTTGTCAGCCTAAAGAGAGAGAGAGAGAGAGAGAGAGAGAGAGAGAGAGAGAGAGAGACAGCTCGAGGGAAGCTCGTAGTCACTAGGGAAGGGAACTAAGCAGAAAAGCCTACTCCAGCAGTTTTATCATGCTGACCAAGAACTGGGCTTGGAAATTTATGGATCTCAAACCAATATAGGGGAATCAAGGGACACCAAAGATCAGACCCCCACCACAAGTCATTACATACAGTAATGCTTGAGCAGGCTGAGCCTTGGGCAATGTCCTAGGCACAACAGCTGGACAACTGTTCCTGTAGTACTTGATAGACACCACATTCATTACCTAGACCCCAGATAATACAAATCAGTAACAAAGAAGACTCCATCATTCCTTCCAGAAGCACACAGAGTCTGATCTTGATGCAAAATCCTAATTCAGGAAGTAATAATGAAAACATGAATAAACACAAGAAAACAAGTGATAAAGAAATATTATGGAGCCAAGAATGTTCAAGACACAAACCCAGAACAGAGTAACTCTACATCATCTAAAACAAAGAAATTAGCTAAACTCTTTGTGAAAGCTGTCTGCACGAGGTGCCTCCACTTTCTTTTCTCTCACTTGATTCTATACCCTCTGAAATTTTAATTGTACCTTTCCTTCAATAAAATTATTCTTTCCAAAGTTACTGATGCTCTCTTAATTGCCAAATCTAATAGCTTTTTCTCACTTTTCCTCCCTCTTGACCCCTCTACAACCTTTGACACTGTCAATTCCTCTCTTCTAGATATACTTTTTTGTTTAGGTTTTCAGGGCACTGCTCTCTCTTGGTTCTCCTCTTACCTCTCTGACTGCTCCTTCTCAGTGACCTGGACTTTGATCCAGGTCATATCCACACACAGTAGATGCCCCCAAGGCTCTATCCTGGGCCTTCTCTTCTCTCTTTATACTATTTCCCTTGATGATATTATCAGGTGCCCAAAGATTTAGTTATCATTTCTATGCAGATGGTTCCCACTTCTATATATCCAGACCTAACGTCTTCCCTGAGCTCCAGTCTCCCATCATCAGCTGCTTTTTTGGACATCTTGAATAGGATGTCCCAAAGACGCATCAAACTCAACACGTCCAAAAGAGAACTCATTATCTTTCTCACCAAACTCTCCCCTCTTTCCAACTTTTTTGTTACTGCGCGGAGCGTCACCACCCTCCCAGTCACCCAGGCTCACAAACTCGGTGTCATCATCTACTCTTCACTTACACTCGCTCCACATATCCAATCTATTGTCTTGTCTTATCATTTCTACCTTTACAACATCTCTCCTTTATGTCCCCTTCTTTCCACTCCCACAGTCACTACCTTGGTATAAATCTTCATTGCCTCTCACTTGGACTATTACAAAAGCCTGCTGGTTGATCTCCCTGCCTCAAGTCTCTCCCAATCCAATATATCCTCCACTCAGTTGCCTAAGTGATTTTCCTAAAACGTAGGTCTAACTATGTCACACATGTTCCCATTCAATAAATTCCAGTGGCCTCCTGTTATCTCCAAGATCAAATATGCAGAGCCTTCTTGTTGACATTTAAAGCCCTTCACAACTTATTCCTTCTATATATTCCAAGTTGCAGCTACACTGGCTTATTTGCTATTTCTCACATGATACTCCATTTGCCAACTTCATGCCTTTGCATTGGCTGTCCCCCCGCCCCCCCGTCTGGAAAGCTCTCCCTCTTCACCTCTGCCTCCTGGTTTCCTCCAAGACTCAGCTCAAATCTCACCTTCAGCAGGAGAAATTTCCTCATCTTTCTTTTATCTCATCTCTACCTTGTCTCTGATATTACCCTCCATTTACCTGATAGATAGATAGATAGATAGATGGATGTGTATGTATATATATACATATGTGTGTATGTGTATAACTACATATATGTGTGTATATGTGTATATGTACATTTGTTGTTGTTGTTCAGTCATGTCCAACTCTTCATGACCCTGTGGACCATATTGTCTGTGGAGTATTCTTGGCAAAGACATTGGAGTGGTTTGCCATTTTCTTTTCCAGTGAATTAAGGCAAAAAGAGATAAAGTGATTTGCCCAGGGTCACACAACTAATAAGTGTCTGAGTCAAGTCTTCATGTCACTAGGCCCAGGACTCTATCCACTGAGCCATCTAGCTGCCTCCTGTATTCATAAATTCATACACATATCTTGTATGTATATGGTATTTACCTATTGTCTCCCCCATTAGAATGTGAGCAACTTAAAGGCAAGGACCATGTTTTTTCATTTTCTTTGCAATAAGTACAGTGATATACATAAAGCATTAATAAATGTCTTATGATTATCTCATATAATGGGGGTCTCAATCATATATGAGACATGATTATCTCACGTAATTTTCTCATATAATGCAGAAGACTATACAACCATGGAAAAAAGTGTGGGAGTAGATTACACATGAACCATACTTTCATCTGAACCCGACAGAGGAGGGTTGAACACACACACACAAACACAAAGAGTTGGAATTAAGAAAAAATATATTAAACTCAATAGGAAATCAAGCAAGGATGGGGAGAAGGGAGGTGGGGATTCACAGGGAGAATAGTTTGAGGTGGGGATTAATCATAAGCAAAATGAAATCTATTTTGAAAAAACAAAGAATGAAGGGAAGAATAAAAAGAAGGAAAATTAAAAAACTGTGATGGGGGCTGGATGAGGAGAAAAGTATGATTGTAGAGGGATAGAAGCAGATAGCAGATACTGATGAGTAATATTGAGCAAATTCCTCTCTAAACATCTTTTTCTAAAAAAGAGATATGGGGGCAAATAGAAAGAAAATTATAAAAAAGGTAGGATGGAAAGAAATACATAATTAACAATCATAACTGTGAACATGAGAAAGAAGTGGAAGACCTAGCCCATGAACTAAAAAACCTCGAAGAGAAGGCAACAGAGGTCATGAAGAATTCCAAAGAAGCCAGGGAGTCCTTGCCCAAGATCCAGATGGAACATCACAACCTGCTTCAGGAAATAAAAGGAATAAAAGAAAATGAACATGCCCTTCAAAACGATGCACTTAGTATTAAGTTAAAACTTGAGCAGCTGGAAAGTCACATTGCTGAACATCATTCTAAAGTAAAATACTGGCAGAAGGAGATTTCAAGAATATCATTGCATCCAATAGAAGATAATCCAGTTGAAGAGATTTCTGTTCTAAGCCAAGAGGACCTCGAAGCAATACAAAGTCCTGATTCTCTAACGAATCAAATTGCTCTTCTTGAAGCCCAGTGCCATGAAATGAAACCCAATCTTGGTTCCATCGCAGAGTATAAAAAGAAGGAAGAGTTGTACCTGCAGCGGGTAGCAGATCTGGACAGCATCACTGCTGAACGTGAGTGCTTCAGACAGGCCTATGAAGACCTTCGGAAGCAGAGGCTTAATGAGTTCATGGCCGGTTTTAACATCATAACCAACAAGCTGAAGGAGAATTACCAGATGCTGACTCTGGGAGGTGATGCTGAACTCTAGCTGGTCGACAGCCTGGACCCGTTATAGGAAGGAATCATGTTTAGTATCTGGCCACCCAAAAAAAGTTGGAAGAAGATCTTTAATCTTTCAGGAGAAGACACTCAGTTCCCTGGCTCTGGTTTTCGCTCTCCACCATTATAAGCCCACACTTCTTTATTTCATGGATGAAATTTATGCGGCCCTAGATTTTAAAAATGTGTCCATTGTGGCATTTTATATATATGAACAAACAAAAAATGCCCAGTTCATAATCATTTCACTTCGAAATAACATGTTTGAGATTGCCGACAGGCTCATTGGAATTTACAAGACCCACAACATAACAAAAAGTGTTGCGATAAATCCCAAAGTCATTGCATCCAAAGGACTTTGCTGAACTTTGCTGGAACGAACTCACCCACAAAAAGAAGCAAGTAGTAAAATAGTTGAGGGAGAAGATTTGAAAAATATGCTGCTTACAAGAAACACACTTAAGACAGAAATATTCACACAATTAAAATAAGGGACTGAAGCAAATCTGTTATATTCCAGATGAACTCAAAAAAGCAAGGGTACTGATCATGAGTTCAAACAAGAAAACAATGAAATATTGCCAGAGAGAAAAGCTTCTTAATTCTTAAGGTAAAATCAAAGCTGGGCTACTGCTGCCCGTGGTAGACATAGTGAGATTCTAAATCAAGGTATGGTGGAGATGGTAAGATGGGGGAACACAAGAGAGAATTACTAAGGAGCAGAAAAGAAATATGTATCAAGTCCAAGTCTTATGTTATTTGCCAGGAATCAGTTGATACAGAGAAGAGTTTAACATGTGTGAGAAATACCAAAAAAAGATCAACGCAGGAATGTCAACCAATTAGCCAAGTGGAGTCTAGTGTAAGAAATAGAGTTCTGCTTTGTGAGTTCAAAGACTTCTAGGAGACTAAACTTCAAATCATACAACCCATACAAGGCTAATGAGCCTCAATTGGCACTGACAGTTATAGCTTTTAAGATCTGATTCCAGAGCCTGAACAAGTGTGAGGCAAGTCATTTGTCTCAGGTGGCAAAACTGAGGGACCCAAAAAATATCCCAAATACACACCTACTATCTCAAGCATACAATGCCATTAGTATGGGGGGAGGAGGAGTTTGAGGAGAAGAAATACCATGATCTTTTGTATTCTTGCCTTTAGCACAAAATTAACTTAGTTATGGTGCTATCTGACCCATTGGACCATGTATAACTTTTATGTTCACTTTACCTCTATGGAGATGGGCCCAATGATCACTTGGAATCAGCAGTGAGGGTTCTTAGTTACTATCTGATTTTGGAACCAAATTTTCCACATTACACATAAGGAATTGAAACTTCAGAAATTAAAGATAAAACCTAGTAGAAATAAAACTCAAAAATGATCTGGAGACAGGTAGAATACAAGCAAATATTTTAAAGCATAAAGCTTTATCAGAGAGTGAAACAATGGCAAAGATTTGCTACCAGTAGCTTCCTCTCTTAAGTTGTACTTCAATATTGCTAGTTTGAACTTAGAAAAAAAAAACAACAACAACAAAACACTCTTTTTATCTAACAAGAGAAACAGATGAATACAAGAAACTTTGAAAGCAACCAGTATAATCCAGTTTTTGCATGAAGTAATTCCCAATTCTGGGAAGATAAAAATGATTTTTAACAAAACCTTCACTTCCAAAATGGAAGATAGCTATCTATTCCAGGAAATAAGAGAATCAATTCTAAGAAGAGGATATTTTGATAATAATACATAACCAGGAGAAATCATGAAATCTACATCAAAAACAAAAACTCTGACAGGAAAAATATAGGGTCCAATTTTTCCCTTTTGAGCAAGGTTCTGTTGATTTGGGTAAAGGGTGATTTTTGTTGTTGTTTTAAAGTTACCTTGAAATGACTAGATCAAACTGAGTCAGTAAACAACTCTCCTCATTGATACCCCAGGCTAGATAGCCTCCATAAACCAGGCCAGGCACATTCCCAGGATGCCAAGCCACTGGGCAGCCTGTGTACCCCAGTCATGGGCTCAATACCTACCTCATTAAGTTATTTCTCTCTGCAGTTTGGTACAAATCTCACATACTGTTTCTAACACAGTGAATGGAGGCAAGAAAATAGTTTTCTAATCATTTTGTTTTTAATCTCATCAAACTCTGCTCCTCAAAATACCTGTTAGAAAGGCCAAATTATCTCTCATATATTCTAGTTTTTGAGGGCTCCTGAATCTAAGGATAGAGCCTCAGGAAACAAAGAGTTTAAATGATAATTATCAAGAGTCTCTACAGTACACTTCTCCAAACAAGTAAAAAGTCCTTGCAGATACAATCTACTCTAATTATCTGAATACCCATGTGAGATAGGCAAAAAACAACTATTACCAGCTAATTTTACAGATGTGAACCCAGGTGACCTGGCTCCCAGCCCAATATTTTATCCTCATAATAACAATATAGCAGGCTGATTGTGGGGAGGCAAGAACTATAAAAGGAGAGCCTGAGGAAAAGGCTGAAAAGTTTAAGAAAATGTGTCTTTAGTCATTATGGTAAATCAGAGAAAAAAATCTTATTTTGCTCTGAACTTCATTTCAGGAAAAGAAATGATGATAGTTCCACTCTCCACAGTTAAAATAACCCAACCCCCTCAGTGCTTGCAGCAAAACCTTGGATTCCTCAGCCATGAACAGCTTGGTTTTGGGGGTTTTTTTTTTGCCTCTATCTAACTAATGGAACACCTTTTACTCTACCAGGGCTTGGCAATGGATTTCTCAGGCTATGCTAGAATTGTGACCTACACCCAGAATTTGAATTCCCCCTCTAAAAAAATTTGTGAAGAATAAATAAAAGCACACCCTGCCCCCCCCAAAAAAAACCCCAAAAAAACAACCAATCCTCCATTGGTACAGATTTCAAGGTAAGAGAAAAAAAAAGAGCCATTAATCTTTGAGTAAAAGATTGTACAACCCATATCCCTCTCCCAAAACAAGATATTTAGTCTGGATAGAGGAATCAAGGAAAAGAGCTGTACTTCTCCATCCCTTATGTCTGTACAGAAGAAAAGAAGTCATAGAGAGCTCTCAAAAGGGTTTTCTAAAGAAGAAGCAGTGTCACAGCAGAAAGAGAATCAGAAAGAGAATCGGCCTTGGGTCTAAAGGACCTGGGTTCACATCTCATCCCAGATGTTTCATATCTTTGAGCAAATCACAACTTCCCACTGTGGTTACAGTCTCTATAAAATGCAAGGAGGGTTGGATTAGATGACTCTGTAACTCCTGAGGAATCCTGTGGTTTTAGATCTGGGATCCATGAATTTGTTTTGATTACTGAGTTTTAGAATAATTGGTTTCTTTTGTCATCCTATGTACTTCAATTTATGTATTTAAAAACTATTCTGAGAAGGGGTCCATAGGCTTTACCAGATGGCCAAAGGGTAGATGGAGCCATAGGTAGATAAAGCATTTATTGAGAGCTTACTATGTGCCAAGTACTGTGCTAAGCACTAAGAATGTGACACAAAAAAAAAAGGTTAAGAACCCCTGCTTTAAATCTATGTTCCAACCTGATCAAGTGGAATATGGATTTTGTTGAAAACTCAAAGCTGAAATTGCCTCTTCAATTCACTAGGGAAAGACATGCTTTCTCTAGATCAGTGGTATCAAACTCAAATAGAAACAGGGTCATTAAACAGTACTTAAAGATCCTGGAAGGCACATCCTGACTTAGAAAACCACGTAATAACATTATCTATGTTTGTTTGTACTTTAATTTATTTTGTTAAATATTTTCCATTTTCATTTTAATTTTGATTCTGCCCTGCATGTTTCTGAGGCATGCTGCCCTGGGGCCATGTGTTTCACATCTCTGATCTAAACCATCCCTGAAGATTCAGTTTCTCTAGTATTTTGAAATGTGAACACCCACAAGGGACCAGAAAAGTGTTTGTTTTAGTGGAGTGGTCACTTGGGATTCTTTTGTTCTAGCAGGACTCTCCTAACTACCCAAACAAAATTCCAGTAAAATATTTAAGATCATTTCAAGGTGCCATTTGCTTTTAGTTTCTTAACTAGCAGTACTGAGGGAAGATGGAGAAAAATGCCTTTTTTTTTTTTTGCTGAGTGGAGCGTGAGTTTGGTCCTTGCTCAGCACAATCGGGAGTTTATGTAAACAAACCAGCTCCGAGTTTTTAAGGCCTTGGTTTTTAGTTTTTGTTGGTTGTCATATTTGATACTCCTTCCTTCCCTCTGTCTGATGGTGGGCAGGCACCAACATTTCCATGAGTTGTTTCTGCAAGCTTTTACCTCAAAATGCAGACATTATTGAGGGAATGAACAAGCTTGTGGTGACAATTAGGCATGTGTATAAGTGCAAGGTCAACACCTCAAAATAAGAGGAAGACTTTGAAAATAAAAGTCAGAGAGTTGAACGAGGACTGTATAAAGCCTGGATTCTCTTCTTAGCTCCATCTGGCAGCCTCTAGCTCTCGCCACTTCAAAGAGTCTGTGAATCATAGAATCCCATGAACCTTCTAACAATGATCTCAGGGCCCCAAAGAGGGATGGGCTAGAAAGAGAGTGCAACTTGCTTCTTCACTGGAGGTCTCTAATTCGGTGACTAGATGACTACTTGCCACAGATGGGACAATACATCTTCATTAGAGTGTAAATTCCTTGATGACAGGGACTATTTCATTTTCTTGGTATTCTACTTGGCACAGTATCTTAATAAAATCTTATAACAAATTAGCAATTTATCAGTAAATGGGTGTTGATTGTTTATTTCTTCTTTTCTTTTTTGAGGCAATAGGGGTTAAATGACTTACCCAGAGTCACACAGCTAGTAAATATCTGAGTCCAGATTTGAACTCAGGAAGAAAGTCTTCCTGACTCCAGGCCCAGCACTCTAACTGCCAAAACTAGAAATACAAAAACAAAGAAAATACAATCCCTGCCCTCAAGGAGCTTTCAGTAAAACATGAGAGGTAAGATATTGCATAAATATCAACGACTAATGACTATATCTATGATTTTATTGGTTTACTAGTGAGCAAACTCCCTCTATCAATGTAGATCAGCAACTTTGACCCCTTTGGTAATCTGGAGAGGGGCATTGCTATGGCCCCTTCTCAAAGTAATGTTTTTAAATATATGAAGTAAAACACTTAGGATTACAAAGGAAATCGAAGGTTAGTAACAATGAAGATGTAATTTTTTTTCCCATTTAACTTCACAGATGCCTTAAAAATCTATCCACAAATCCCTAGGGGCACAGTGGAACCCACATTTAGAACCTTTATCCAAGAGATACCTAGGGCACTGAGTAGTTAAATTTCTTCCCCGGGGTCACAGTGCCAGCATGTGCCAGAGGCCAGATTTGCACCTAGGTCTTTCTATACATATAGCTATAACTCAATAAGAATACATTGTGTGCTGCAAGGTGCAAAGAGGTGCTAGGAGAGATGTGAGGAAAGAGAAATCTCTTTCTAGATAAAGGTAACCAGGAAGGTTTGATGCATAAAAGAAGAAGCCTAGATTCTAAAGCTAAAAAGGACTTTGCATAGCATCTGGGTGGTATCTGAACTGCACCCTGAAGGAAGGAAATTATTTCAATAGGTAGAGACTGGTAAGATTTGGGGAAGGTTCCTATTTGTTGCCTGGGGGACAGCATGAGGACAAGCACAGAGATGGGAGAGGGCAGAATGAGGATGAGAGACAGTGAATAGTCCAGTTTACTTGGAGCAAAGTTAGAAGAATATACTTTGTTGATAGAATTTCTTGAAAGGCAGCAAAAGAAAGAGATGGGAAAGAGAAAAAAAGAAAAGGAAGGAAGGAAGAAAAGGAAAGAAGAAAGAAAGAGATGGAAAGAAAGGAAGCAAGCAAGCAAGAAAGAAAGAAGAGGAAGCATGAGCCTATTCGTATTGTAGCCTATTTGAGGATGATGTGGCACAATGGAAAGAAGATGGTATGTGGAGTCAGAGAACCTGGGTTTGAATCCCAACTCTGGCTCACTTACTACCTATATTGTAGTAATGGTACCTATGTAATAGGGTGTATTGGGTGTTTGGGGAGAACTAGCACTTCTGGTGTGAGGGCTGCTGAGCCATTTTCAGGGTTGCTCATACACCTTTGGTGTTCACCTTCAGACCAGCTCTCACTTGTTGCTCCAAGAAGAGCTGTAACATGTGCAGCAGCCACACCCCAGTAAAACAGTCTTGGTAGATGGACCTCAAACATGTCAGTGAGTTAGGGGGATGTCTACCGCAATGATGTGAAGACTTCCCGTGGGAGAATGGGCAGATGAGAACCATTTGTTCCAACGGCCTTGAAGGCAGCTGAAGTAGGAGCTGTGGACCACTCGGAACTGGGTCAGGTATCGGAGATGCTAAGGTTGTCTACTGTAACCTGGGCCAACTCCAGTCTTGACTTCTGTCTTGCCACTGAACTTAGATGACTCTGGAAGAGACAGTGAGTCTGACAACTTTGTGCAACTCTGCCTCACTTAAGTCCAATTCATGAGTGAGTCAAGATATCACCTCTTTGAAATGAAGGACGA
This sequence comes from Vombatus ursinus, assembly GCF_900497805.2. Taxonomy (NCBI): domain Eukaryota; kingdom Metazoa; phylum Chordata; class Mammalia; order Diprotodontia; family Vombatidae; genus Vombatus; species Vombatus ursinus. The sequence continues at coordinate 26,374,696 of NW_020940358.1, forward strand.
AAAACACCTATGTAATGCCTTGGGCAAATCACTTCTATTCTCTAGCCCTAAACTATAATATGAATGGTTTGGCTTAGAAGACCTCTAAAGTCTCTTCCAGCCCATAATCTTATGATCCTAAAGATTGATTAAAGGACCTATGAATGATTTAGATAAAAGGAAAACTTATGTAGGGTAAAGGGATGGGGAGTGGGGATGGGAAATGAAGACAATTTTTGTCCCTTCTATATATCTGAAGGACTGTCCTAGGGAAAAGGGATTAGACCAGGGGTGGGGAACCTGAGGCCTCAAGGCCACATGTGGCCTTCTAGGTTCTCAAGTGCAGCCCTTTGACTGAATCCAAACTTAACAGAAAAAATGCCCTTAATAAAGGATTTATTCTGTAAAACTTGGACTCAGTCAAAAAGCCACATCCAAGGACTTAGGAGGCCACATGTGCCTTGAGGCCCCATTGGTTGACTTAATCCATTTGGGTCCCATTGTAATGAACTAAGACAAATGGGCAGAAGTTAGAGGGAGGGAGATTTGGGCTCCACATGAGGAAAAACTTTATAGTAATTAGAACTGTCCATAAATTCAGAGGGCTATCTTGAAAGATAGTAAGAGATCTCTATCACTGAGGATATTTAAGAGAAGACTTGTTAGTCACGTGTTAGTGATATTACAGAGAGTATAGCTGCTTTAAGAATGGGTTAAACTATATGACTTCTATGGTCTCTTCCAATACCAAGATTCTTTTATTTTAACCAGACAAACTGTTTCTCTTTTCCTTTCTAGTGTTCTCCCATGCTTAACTGCGGCAATGAGAAGCTGAGTGAAATTGATGATAAATGTGATGCACTCCCACACAAGCTCAAGGGACAGGCTAAGCATAAAGGAACCAGTCCAGCCTTAAGTACACATAGTCAGTTCAACTCAATGAAACATAATGGATTTTCCCCCAAACTGGGAACAAGAGATTAACTCCACAGGATAGTGCAGGAATCAATTATAGAATAGAACCATGTAAGTAGAAGGTGCAGTCATGGTGGCCTAGTGGGAAGAGCAGTGAACTTGAAATGAATCAACTGGTATTCATGTTCCTGGACACAGTAAGCTCTAATGCTTAATTGATGTGTAACTGGTCAAATTATGTCCCCTTTTGGAGCCTCAGTCACCTCATCAGTAAAATTGGCATAACAATCCTTGTACTTCCCTCATAGTGATGTGATTGTGAAAAAAAATTGCTTCATAAATCAATTTTGTTGTTCAGTTGTTTCATTTGTGACCCCATTTGGAGTTTTCTTAGCAAAAATACTAGAGTAGTTTGCCATTTCTTTCTCCAGCGCATTTTAGAGATGAGGAAACTGGGTTAAATGACTTACCCGGGGTCACACAGCAAGTAAGTATCTGAGACCAGATTTTAACTCAGGTTTTTCTAACTCCAGGCCCAGAGCTCTCTCCCTTGTGCCACTTAGCTGCCCTCATAAACCATAGACTGCTATAAAAATAAAAATACATGAAATACCCTTTTCAGGAGACTGGCAGGTTGAAGTACTGGGAGATAAAAAGGTACGCCAGTGCTGCTCTTGGTAATGTAAGAAACCTCCATCTTATTCCCTGAGCAGGTTATGGAATCGTAGAATTTGGAGCTGTAAAAGGCTTTAAAGATCTAGTGTTGAGTTCTTTTTATAGAGATGAAGAAACTGAAGCTCAGAGAGCTGAAATGACTTTTCTTTTTTCTTTTTTATTATTAATTTATTTTTAGTTTTTAACAATCACTTCCATATGCTTTTGAGTTTTAAATTTTCTTCCTCTCCTTTCCACCCTCCATCCCCAAGATGGCGCGCAATCTGATATAGGCTATACATATACATTCCTATTAAACATATTTTCACATTAGTCATGTTGTAAAGAAGAATTAGAACCAATAGGAGGTACCACAAGAAAGAGGAAATGAAACAAAACAAATGGGGGGAAAAAAGAGCAAATAGTGTTTCCATCTGCATTCAAACTCCATAGTTCTTTCTCTGGATGTGGATAGCATTTTCCATCATGAGACTTTTGGAGACGTCTTAGATCCTTGAGAAGAGCTAAGTCTATCGAAGTTAGTCATTGAACAATGTGGCTGTTACTGTGTACAACATTCTCCTGGTTCTGCTCACTTCACTCAGCATCATTTCATACAAGTCTTTCCAGGTTTTTCTGAAGTCTGCCTGCTCATCCTTTCATATGGAACAGTAATATTCCATGGCATTCATATACGACAACTTGTTCAGCCATTCCCCAGTTGATGGGTATCCCCTCAGTTTCCAATCCTTTGCTGTTACAAAAAGAGCTGCTATAAATACTTTTGTACATGTGGGTCCTTTTCCCATTTTTATGATATCTTTGGGATACAGCCCTGGAAGTGCTATTGCTGGGTCAAAGGGTATGCACATTTTTATAGCCCTTTGGGCATAGTTCCAAATTGCTCTCCAAAATGGTTGAAATGTCTTTTTTTTTTAGGTAGGAAGTAGCTGTTAGAATATGTATCTATGCCCTATAACTCCAACTCTCCTGATGTTGCTACAATATCACAATGACAACTTCCCTGCTGTGTAAGCAACTGATGAAGGAAGAAGCTTCCTCAAAAATGTTTTGAGGTTCTGAGATCAGTTATGATGCTGGTGGGAGTGGCTTGGTGGAGACTGGTGATTACTTGGGGGTGAAGAACGGATGAGTGGAAGGAGTATCATGTAGAGGGAAGAGAGCAAATGTGAACAAAAGAGGAGCAACAGATTAAGTGCAAAGACCCATCTTGTTTGCCTAAGACAAATGAGGAAACAAAACATACTCTCTTTGTCTGGGTAGGCAGTGGGGCAGCCACAAGTTGTTGGATTGCTGAAGATGTTGCATTTGCTGTAAGACATATTTATTGTCAGTCAGTTTAGCTTAACTATTTTTCTTTGTTATAAGAGAGGATTTCTGCAAGAGGCTTTATTGGGAAATAGTTAAGGACTAGATTTGTGATTGCATTGACAAAGAGACTTCCTAAGTAAGAGCACTCCCTCCACCAATGAATGTTGGCATGGTCTCTGCAACTTATTATTATAAGCTTCCTGTGACACTGAGAGGTTATTTATCAAGGGTCACATAGGTAATATGTATTAGGCAAGACCACCTCAGGTCTTCCTGGCTTTAAGGCCAGCTTTCTACCCACTACTGTATGCTGCTTCTCATGGGGTGAAAATTTTTTAAAGTATTAATTAAACTTTTTAAAGCAAAAAAGAGAGACAGAAGGAGAGGGAGGGAGGAAGGAAAAGAGAGAGAGAGAAGAGGGAGAGGGAGAAGAAAAGGGAGAGAGAGGAAGGGAGGAAAAGAGAGGGAGAAAGAGGAGAGAAAAAGAGAAAGAGGGGGGAGAAAGGGAGAGAGAGAGGTAGAAGGAAAGCATAAATGTAAGGAAAGAGACAGAGTTTGGGAGGTAGTAAGGTATTGCCTAGATATCCTTCCCCTATGTTGTGTCCCATGTTGCGGGGCCTGAGTGTTCATGGGCACGTGTGTCAATTTCATTTAGTAGCTTGGTTACCCAATAACATCATGCAGTGTATTTTGGGATAGGGCTGACTCAGACCGGTTTAGGTAGTTTAGGTTCAACACTGGAACAAAATGAGGTAGTCAAAGGTCATTCAACAGTTATGGAAAGATTTACTTAGCCATAGCAGGAGAAGGATATTCAATAAGAACAGAACATTTAGGACAATACAAGTTGATTCACCAAAGGAAAACTCTCCTACCTCTGAGTTGCCTATTGTGATTTGCCAGCCAGGTCTCAGAGATAGGCTAAAACTGTCATGCCTGTTTTAACTCAGGTACCCTGGAAATGATGTCACTTGCCCATTCAACATGGCCTTAAAAGATAAAGTCTAGAGGTTGGTTTCAATGCCTTTTTAAGGAAAAACTAACCTAACTTGCATGGGGATGAGGGGGTTAGGATTTTACTTCAACCACACAGCTTTTACCTATAAGAGGAAAATATGTGATGAGGAAGCCATAAAATATCAATATAATCTAGTAGTATCTGAACTAAATTAGCTTAGCTTATTTCTACTTCCTATCCTCAGAGAAGGACGCTAACCATATTTACAACTGAGGAATGACTGAGTGAATTAAAATATTCCAACATAAGCAGCAGAAATTAAAATATTTCAACATAAGCATGCCATCATGCTAGATGGATGGGTTCAAAGTCAAGAAAACCTGGATTCAAATCCTCCTTTGACATGGCCTCCTTAGGCAAATCACTTAACCTTTCAGAGACTCAGTCAAGTTCCTAAGACTTATCTACTAAGTTATCAACAGATTGCCATCTCCAGTATAGGGCATTACCTTATTGGAAGTTCCCTGCTCAGATGAAATCAAAGGTCCTTTTCATATTTGCACATATCAAGTCAAGTCAACAAGCACTTATTATATCCACATAATACAATATTACTACTGCACCATAAGAAATTACAAATTGCCCGGAAAAGGCAATGAAGAGAACACCAGCAACCATTGACTTATATACATACCTTTAAAAAACCTTAATCACATCTTTATGGGATTGATCTAAATATATATTGAGGATATGCTTGATGAAAATACGAGAATGGAATAGGAAGACTTTTGCTCGCAATTCTGTTCAGCAGTCATGCAAATGACTGTAAGGAACAGAGAATGCAAGGACCACTGTGTTTATTATTTATTGACTAGCAACCAAATCAACCAAATCTATTGACCAGGTAGAGCAGAATGCAGCTTTGAAGGCTCTCCTCCAAGAAATATCTCATGCATATGTTAAAATCACACGAAATTCCTTAACAAAACCATCCACAGAGGCAAATCTTCAGTGAACCTCTGATTCATAATGTCAAACAAAGACTTCAAGCTCACTGTATACGTCAATGGTGTGACATGGCACCCAAAACAACTCTCTGAAGCTTGCTGCCTTTATAGAGATATCCAGAGCTAGGGAGCCTTTGGGCCCCTCTCCTCAGGGCTGGCCAGACCCACACTTGGGAACCATGGTTTAGGGAAGACACTGATAAACCAGAGTGCATCCAGAGGAAAGTGACCATTCCATCTAGGGAAGTCTAGCCTGGTAAAGAGAGGATTTAGATAACATAGAAAGATGAATTCCTTTCTTTAAATTGACACAGGTATTAAGTACCATAGCTGGGGTCTTAATCCAAGTCCTTTACTCCCAGTCTAGTGTTCTCTCTGCTGCACCATCCTGCCTGAGCTACTAGGTGTCAGAGTCAAGATCTGAGACTAAGTGTCTCCTGATTCCAAGTCCCTTTCTACTTAAAAAAAAAAAATTAAGGATATGGAACTTCAACAAATTAATAACAGCAAAACCCATACTGTTTTCATAAGCATCTCCTAATCTCTTTTTCTTCCATATATTGTTTAAAGGTCATCATTAATATAATATCATAATATAATAACATTATCATAGTTATTATATTAAAATAATTTGATAAAAACTGGCATTTATATAGCATTTTTTTAAAAATTGCTAAGTTCTCTATACACATTATCACATTTGGCCCTCGCAATAGCCCTGTGAGGTACGTACTCTGGATATTATTATCCCTTCTTCTACAGATGAGGAAACTGAAGCACGGAGATGTTAAGCAACTTACTTGCGATCAGTTACTCCACTTAGGAATATCACGGGGAGAATCTGAACCAAGGGGGAGAATCTGAACTCCAAGTTCAACCATCTACCCACTCTGTTAGTCTGTGAATACCTACCCAAGAGCCCCCAAATTATGCTGTTCCCTTTGTTTCTACCTCTGGTGCTACTGCAAATGATGTGGACTCTCCTCTTCTTTTCCAAGGTAGGTTAATTGGTTCCTTGGTTTAGCAATTTCCATAGCTGCAAAATTCCATATATTGAGTTATCATACAATGAGCAATACCTGCATGTACAAACCACTTGATATGTCCCCTTGGGTCCTTTCCTTCCAGCAGCAGTTTCAGTGAACGGCTAAAAACCTTAGTTACTAGAGAATTGGAGTTAAATCCAGGCTCTGTTATCTACTATGTTCCATTTTATAAGATGCTAGTCACATGCTTTAATTATGTGTAGGGAAGGCATCTAAATATTAGTTTACAGGATACAGTGGATACAGTGAACACCAGATATTTCCTGAATTTTAATTTTCTATTAAAAAAAAGTGTTTCCCTAAAAAACTAGCAGAATGTATTTTGCCACAAAAGCTCTCTTTCTTTCGCACAGAATGACAGAACACCACAACGAGAAATCTAAAAGCTATACATAAAATTAGAAAGTGGAGAATTAAAGTTACTCAACCATGAAAAGTATGAGATTGCTTTCAATCTCGTTCAAACCTCATCTAGATGCATTCCTGACTTCACCAAGTGTGTTGGATTGTCAGAAAATCAAATTGCCTGAAAGTGCATATGGTTTTTGTGGACTAGCCTGATAAAACCCAGGCAGCCTTCTAACCTGGGATAAAAAACTGGACAGTGGAGCCAGGAGATATGCAGTTTGCTCTGGGGTCTGCTATTGACTCATCTCATCTCTCCTTCACTCTCAAGGGCTCCATTTATCTGTTAGCTGAGAGAACAGTACTCACAGATGCCAGAGGAGCAGATGAAAAAATTAAAGCTATCTATAGTCATATGAAAAAATGCTTTAAATCACTATTGATTAGAGAAATGCAAATCAAAACAACTCTGAGGTACCACATCACGCCTATCAGATTGGCCAACATGACAAAACAGGAAAATGATAAATGCTGGAGAAGATGTGGAAAAATTGGAACACTAATGCATTGTTGGTAGAGTTGTGAAATGATCCAATCACTTTAGAGAGCAATTTGGAACTATGCCCATATGGAAATTGAGGGGATGCCCATCAATTGGGGAATGGCTGAACAAGTTGTGGTATATGAATGTGATGGAATACTATTGTGCTATAAGAAATGATGAACAGGCTGACTTCAGAAAAACCTTGAAAGACATATCTGGATTGATGCTGAGTGAAGTGAGCAGAATCAGGAGAACACTGTACACAGTAACAGTCATGTTGTATGATGACTAATATTGATAGACTTAACCCTTCTCAGTAATACAAGAATCTAAGACATCTCCAAAGGCCTCATGATGGAAAATGCTATCCACATCCAGAGAAAGAACTATGGAATTTGAATTCAGATGGAAGCATACTATTTGCTCTTTTTTTTTCCCATCTGTTTTGTTTCATTTCCTCTTTTTGGTGGTTCCTCCTATTGGTTCTAATTCTTACTTACAACATCACTAATGTGAAAATATGTTTAATAGAAATGTATATATATATATATAATATATATATATATATATCTTATATCAGATTGTGTGTTCCCTTGAGGAGGGAGATGGGGAAGGAGGTGGGGAGGGAGGGGGAGAAAATTTAAAACTTAAAAGCTTATGGAAGTGATTGTTGATAATTCAAAATAAATTAATTTTAAAAATAATGTAAGACTTTCCAATAAAAAGCTCCTTAAATTAAAAAAAAGATGCCAAAGTACCCTCCTAGCTCTGATATTCTATATTATAAGATTCCTTTTAGCTGAGACACTCTCTTTTTTTGTTCTAAGAACAAATATTCTAGCACCAATATTCTCTTTCTAATATCCTTTCCTCTTCTAATATTCTAGGTTCTCAGTTCCCTTTCATTTCAAAATTCTAAGATTCCTTCCTGTTCTCATGTTTAGGGTCACTTTCAGGTCTAACATTATGTGGTTCTGGGTATCACAATCTGATGCACAAGAAAGAAATTTTCTTAGCCAAAGCAAAGTCAAAGTTTTACATAAATCTAAAATGAGAGTTGTATTCCTTCTATTAAAGTTTGGGCTTTTTTTTTTCATTGAAATGAAAAAATCAAAGACATTTTACAGTCATAAAAAACAATTTAAAAAACTGTTTTGATATTATGAGTTTAAGAAGTGATGGATGAAATATTACTCAAATGACAAATGAGGCAGTTAGATTGCATGGTGAATCTTGGAGTCAGGATGGTCCAAGTTTGAATCTTTCCCTGGACACTTACTAACTGTGTGACTCCGGGCAAGTCATTTAACTTCTCTCAGCCTCAGTTTCCCCATTTGTAAAATGGGAATAACAGCAGCACCTATTTTCCAAAGTTGTTGTAAGGATCAAATAAAATAATGCATGCAAAGCATTCTGCAAACTTTAAAGCACTATATAAATATTAGCTACCATGTTCTTCCCCTATGCTTGAGAAAAAGAAATGGTATGCTTTTCAGCTTCTTGGTGGTTTAAGGGGAAGGGGACAAATGAATCAACAAATGTAATGGGGAGCTAGATCCTCTTAGCTAAGGACCACTCTTCTGCTGTATACATTGCTAACTTGAAAACAGAATTCAATCCTGCAGAAGAATTTTATTTGATGATTGTAAAAAAAAAACAGCTTAAGTACACCATTACAATGTGCAAACAGAACTTTATCTTTTTCCTACTCATCACAAACCCTAGTTTTGTTTAAACTGCTGAGACTTCAAAGGAGTACCAATAAATAAGGGAGAGAGATGATGTCAAGAGTTGGAAAAGACCTTGGAACACTGGATGTTAGAGTTGGGAAGAACCTTATGGGTCACCTACTAAGAAAAACGCCTCATTTTAAAGATACAAAAAACCAAGGCTGAGAGAGTTAAGGTGACTTACCTAAGGTCACACAGTAAGAGACAGAATCTATGCTAGAACTCAGACCTCCTGGATCTTGATCTTGATCTTGATCTTGACACCTCCCCCCCACAGTCTGGGGGGGGCTAATTACTTACACTTTTCATTTAAAACATTTTAAAATATATAACCAAGAATTAAAAAGAGAGGGGAAAAGCAGTTTGGCAATACTATCCAACACATCAACCAAGTCTGACAATATCTGCTATGTTCCATGCCAACAGTCCCCTACCTCCACTAAGAAGGGAAAGAGTGCCTGCTGACTAGTTGCAATAGTGTATTTTTAGTGTACTTAGAAAAACCTTTCTTCAGATTGAGAGATAATGGCAGGAAGTGAAGCTGTACAGAAATAAGCTCTCTACCTATCAGCCCATACATACTGTCATCCTTCAGTTTGAAAAACAACAAACAATAAACCTTCTGGGTCTGACTAAGCTGAGAGTTGGAAGACATCAATTTACTACAAAAGAAACTTAGGTTTTGTTTCAACAGTTAACCAAAAAAATGGTTCTCTTGACTTTAAAAGGCCTTATTACAGATTTACGGGCCAAGGACATTCACCCTTTTGTTCAGTTACAACATTTTCATATTTATACACGTAATTGACTTCATATCCACAAGAGAGTAAGCCTGAGTAGCTTCTGGTGTGGTCTTTTATTTTTTCTTTTAAAGTGGCCATTGTAATTACTCAATGTTAGTAGGTAATTAAAACAAAACAGAAATATGTCCTAAGAGCTGGAGAAGAGTAGAGGAAATTGGGGATAAACTAGATGAGCTTCTTAAACTCCTTCCTAGTAAATGCTCTGATTCTTTGAAATGGCAATGATTCTGAAGAATTGAGGCTATATTAATTAGCTAATTCATAATTTAATTTTGACATGGTGTCATGAGCAAAACTCTTATAATTGCTTTGAATGTCTTTGATTCAACAAACAATAGAATTTTAAAACTAATAGGATTCTCCACTGAGCTATTAGGAAGCTATGCAGTTGATATTCCTCAAGCAACTTTCATCTAGTCACTTAATCACCTCAGGAGAAACTGAAACTTATTATAATCCTAAAGAATCTTCTTATATTCCTGAAGAATCTCAAAACTCTGAGACATCATTTAATTTAACCCACTCATTTTACAGATGAGGAAACTGAGGATGAGAGGTGTGAAGTGGTTTGCCCAAAGTCAGATATCAAGGAAGTGGGCAAAACTAGGAATAAAACCTAACTGTCCTGTTACTTGTTCCAGGTTACCATGGTGCCTATCTAGTCAACAAAATGCTTATTGGTTGGCTACCCAGAGTGGGCCTTATGAAGTCATCTTAGGTGTTGGTCCTGGTTCTCACAGAATCATATAACGTCAAATTGGGAAAGGGACCCTAAGAAATCATCTAATCCAATGCCTTGAATTTGCAAGAAAGAATCTGATTCTCAAAGTGACTTGACTAATGTCACATAGGGAGTGAGTAACAGAGCTAGGAAAAGGAGCTTGATTTCCTGACTCCTAATCCAGTGCTCTTTTTGATTGTATTATGTCAGCCCCAGGTGATCAGGCTCTGGGCAACAGATTCCTAATATTCAAACTCACAAGAGACTTTATAAGGTCGGCTGAGTCCTTTATCATTTGAAATATTCCTAGCTAGAAAACCCATGCCAATCATTGGTATGGGTACCTTCTTTTTTTTTTTAATTTATTTTATTTTTAATTTATAGAACGAAACCAATGTCTTACACCATTTACCAAGGTCAAAATGGATATATTACTTAGCTATAAAGAGAGATATTATAAGAAAATTAGAAGAACATGGAAGATATTACTTATCATACTTTTGGATAGGCAAATGATTTACAAATAAACTAGAGATAGAGAACAAAGTTAGGTGTAAAATGGATAATTTCTATTACATTAAACTAAAAGGTACCTTCTTCTTAAAGGATCAGTCCACTCAGAGGGCCAAATTACAGACCAGAAGATTGCTTGGTGGGCATAGAATCAGAGCAAAAGGAAGCTGGGGGTACTTTCATTGGGCAGAGATAATCAATCACTGGTAATTCTAGGGAGATTTCTGCCTACATAGAGGCAGTTATTTAGAGTAAAGAGTAAACTGGACTCCAAAGTCAGGAGATGCCTAAGTTCAAAGCTTTCTACTTCCTAGCTCTGTGACCAATGAGACATCACTTATTCTCTCAAAGTTTCCTCATCTATGAAATGGGAGTGATAACTGAGGTCCTTGCCTTCCTCACAGGTTTGGTTTTGTTGTGTTTGGTGGAGTGGGCCTTCGGTCTGGACCAGACCTCTGATTTCATTGGAGTAGAGACCTTCCCATGAGGAAATGCCTTCTATCATGGAGACTGACAACACGTCATTGATTTATAGTCTTAGCGAGTTGTCTAGGGCAATGAGAAGTTAAGTAGCAGGGTCACCCAGTGAGTATGGGTCAAAGGAGGAACGTCAACCCCTTTTGGAAGCCAACTTTTTCTTTCTCATATATATATATTCAACTCTGTGTAGGGGTGTGTGTGTGTGTGTGTGTGGTATATGTATATATGTATGCGTGTATGTATATATGTATGTATGTATGTATGTGAATATATAGGCAGCTAGGTGGCACAGTGGGACAGAGAGCTAGGCTTAGAAACAAGACAAGAGGACTCCTCTTCCTGAATTCAAATCTATACTCAGAAACTTAGTAGCTATGTGAGACCCTGGACAAGTCACTTAACTCTGTTTACCTCAGTTTCTTCATCTCTAAAATGAGATGGAGAAGGAAATGGCAAACCACTCTAGTATCTTTGCCAAGAAACCCCCAAAAGGGATCACCAAGAGTCAGATATGACTGAAAAATGACTAAACAAGATGTGTATATGCAAATACATATATATGCACGTATAGGTATGTGTGTGTATGTATGTGTGTGTGTGTGTGGGTGTGTGTGTGGGTGGGTGTGTGTGTGTGTGTATTGCTATCCTTACTTCGAGTCTGGGGTGGTCACTAGGCTTAGAGAATTCTTTTCTTCAGTCAGTGGCTAGAGGACTACCATTATGGACAGACTCCAACTCTGGCTCTCCCTTTCCTAGGGGATGTGCAGATCTGAATGCTTTTGTTTAGACATTATCTTCGATATGGTACAATGCAATCACAGTTTTCTTTACAATCAGTTACATGCTTTTCTAGGAGACATCCTAGTTTCGTTGATTGATGAATAATAACCCATTCACAAACATATGATGTCTCAGACTAGGTTACTTTTGCAGCTGGTCAAACTCTTCTAGTCTATGTTAATTCTATTTATAGGAATAACATTTTCCCAAGCTTCTTTCCAAATCTGGGAGTTTCCTCCATTTGGGGCTTGTAGCTCACTGTGTACAAGTTCTATCGTGTCAGCCCAATTCATATATATAGAGCGCTGACAAGAACAGGAGCCTTGGAATCAGTAGACGTGGGTTCAAATCCCCAGCTCTGATGCATATTAGCTGAGAGAACTTAGGCCATAAGTTGCTTATCTAAGACTCAAAAAAAAATTTTTTTTTAGAGATGACAACTTTCTGTAATCTCTGAAATGGGGATACAAAGTTTGTAATTACATGCAAAGGGATATTATGAGGAAACTGATTTTAAAAAATAAAAGTGCTATAGAAATGTGAGTAGTGACTGGGTTTATTCATTCAGGAAACCTTTACCAAAAACTCAGAACACTATGCTTGGCACTGGGAAAAGGAAAGTAATTCTATCAGATTTAACCTCTGGTCTCATGGAACATATAGTCTAATAGGAAGCTATAACAAACACACACATAACTTTAATGCATAATAGTCTATCTACATGAATTAGAATGGAGGCAAAACTTCATTACGTCAGTTTGAGAAGAAAGGTTATTTACCAATCAGAGAATTAGAGAATGAATAAATAAATACTGAATTTAGTGATTTTAAAATATTTGTTAAATGCTTATATACTGTGTAAGCACTGTGCTAAGTACTAGGGATACAAAAACAAAAGCAGACAATATCCCTTGCTCTCATGGAGCTTACATTCTTTTTTTAAATGAATTTTTGTTGATATTTTTTTTACATTACCAGAATTTCTCCCAGAATCCTTTTCCTTTTCACCTCCTAGAAAGCCATTTCATATAACAAATATTTTTAAAGGGAAAAAAAAGGGGAAGAAAAGAAAAAAAATCAGCAAAAACAAATACACTAAAAAAGTCTGAAAGTATATGTAATCCACCCATGGATCTCCCACCTCTTCAAAGAAGCCAGGTAAGAGTATCTTCTCATACCTCTTCTTTGGGGTCATGCTTACTCTTTGTAATTTCATGACATCCCCTTTTGATTATTTTGTTTGTGTGTGGTTGTTCTTTACGTTACATTATTGCAATTACTGTGTATATTGTTTTCTTGACTTTGTTTATTGAAATAAGTCTATTTGCTCCCATGCTTCTCTAAAATCACCATATTCATTGCTTTCTACATCACAATAATATTCCATTACATTCATGTGCCCCAAGAAACTTGCATTTCACTGTGGGAGACAACACAAATGGGGTTGGAAGCCAGGGTGGAGTGTGGCAATTTTGAAGTTTAGTGGGAAAGCTTCATGCAGGAGTTGGCATTTGAGCTGGGCTTTAGAAAATTGGGTGGGGCAAGCCAAGGCCTGGCCAATCCAGACTCACTTCTGATAGGAAGCCTTTGTTATTGGAATGCTCATTCCCTCCCTTCTCCATATATAAATCCTGTTCATCTCTAAGTGTTGAATTGTACTCATTCCTCCTTCTTAAGGACTTTACCAACTTCTCTAGTCTCCACTTATTATCTGTGAGCCTCAGTAGCACTTTTTGTCTGCCCTCTACATCTGATACTTTGTAGCTTGCTATCTTAGATTATTTTCAACTTATTCATAATAACACAATAATACCTGATAGAGATATAAATATATGGTGTGATATGTGGCACTTTTAAGGTTTGTAATCGACTTTATTTATATTAATGTCATTTGAACCTTATGATATGATAATTTACAGCTTACATACTACTATCACCATTTTACAGAGAGGCAATTGAGGCTGAGAATCTGAATGACTTGGTCACGTTATTGTGGTTTGGGATGCTGGGAACTCCAAAAGGTAAGGGTACAGCATGAGCCACACCCAGGATGAATTTAATCACTCAAGCCTTCTTTCAGTCAAAGTGGAGAGGTTTATTGTAACACCAGTAAATCAGGCAGATTCTTAGTAAATCTGCAGTATTGCAGAGTTCCTAATGAATTTGCTACTTAAAGGGGGTGAGACTGATGCTTATATACAAAAGGACAGTAAAAGGATCAGGATCGGATTAAGGAGTGGTAAATAGTCTGGGGTGGGGGGGCTGGTAGAACAGTGAAAGTGATGAGGTCTAGAAGTTTAGGGGTGCTGGGACTCCGAGATCACAATACGCAGGTCCTGCCTGAAAGAAGTCAACCCAAGCCTTCTTTCAGCCAAAAGGCTTATTAAAGATCCTCCATATTAGCCAGACTCTTAACGAATCTCACCACCTGTGAGCTATTAGAATAGAACTCCAGGGACATGGACCATGATGTGGCCAAGGGAGAATGGAGCCACAATGAAAGGCCAGTTGATTATAGCCTCAGGCTAACCCCAGAGATTTGGCCTTGTGGGAAAGTCCAGGATTTTTCCTTTTTGGGGTCTAGATCCCATTCTCATCAAAAGGACATCAAGTAGGCTAATTAGATGGTCTAGATGGGATTAAGGAGTGGTTGGCATATGCCAGTAATCTGGGGTGGGCCAAGAGCTACAGTGAAATATAACAGTTTACATCAAGTAAGCCAATTAGGTGATGTAAGTGGGCCAGTTGCCCACTGAAGTGCCAGTAATATGGGCTGTTGATATGTATGGGAAAATTCATTGTGACTGGAGGAGGGGTCTAAGGAGGATCTGGATGGGAGTGGCCAGTAAGCTGGAGGGAACAGAACACTGGGTACCTGGACCAAGTGGCCAAGGGAGAATGGAGTCTAGATAGGATTAAGGGTGGGAAGTGGCCAGGGGCAATGGGGAGGTAACAGAATGGAATTGGGAGATTGGGTATAGGGGATTATGGAGGGCCAGTTGATAGGATTATAACCTCAGGTGAAAGCCAGAGATTTGGCCTGGTGGGAAAGTCCAGGATTTTTCCTTTTTGGGGTCCAGATCCCATCCCCATCATAGTGTCATCTCTCCCATAAACTTCCAGCAAGGGAGGAGGGGATTTCTTTATAGCACCCTACCCTTTGTTTGCCCCATCCCCCTCAGCAGCAATGGAGTTTACAACTCAAGTACAAGGCAGTAAAAACATGTGGTTGCCTAAGTGAACCTGAGACTGGACATCAAGCCCCTGGTTACCTCTATGGTTTTGTTTCCCTGAACTGAAATCAACAAAGAGCAATCCTGAAAAACAGAAGTTTCTGGCCCTACAAGGATCCTCAAGAAGTCTGAGAGGTAGGGAGTTCCTGAGTTGGTATCAGTTGCTAACTGGGAAGTATTTCCCGAAGCTACAACACTTCTCTGAGAAGATAACCATAGGCTCTTCCTGAGCCTGAAGGAATGAGAGCTACATCTAGCCTAGGTAGACAGAAGATCCAGACTTTTGAATTGCTTAGTTCATACAGATTTGAAATGAATGTGAAATATGTCTTCAGCAGTTAACTTGGAATCAAGAAGACTCATCTTTGTGAGTTCAAATCTGGCCTTAGATACTTACTAGCTGTGTGACCCTGGACATGTCACTTAACCCTGTTTACCTCAGTTTCCTCATCTGTAAAATGAGCTGGAGAAGGCAATGGCAAACCATTATGATGGGAATGGGATCTGAACCCCTAAAAGGAAAAGACCATGTCTTTGGAATCTGGCCCCTAAAAAGGAAAAGCCCTGGACTTTTCCACATGGCTAAATCTTCACCTGTTGCTATAATCCTATCAACTGGCCTTTCATTATCCCTTATACCCAATCTCCCAATTCTCTGTTACCCTTAACCTAGCCTAGCCCTCCACTGCCTTACCTCCCTATGGCCCCAGGCCACTTCCCACCCTTAATCCTATCGAGGCTCCATTCTCCCTCAGCCATGTGATCCAGGTCCCTGGTGTTCTGTTACCTCACAGTCACTCCAGCTCACCAGTCACATCCAGATCCTCCTTAGACACCTCCTCCAGTCACCCCAGACTACTTGGCTATGCCTAGATCCCTCCCACAGTCTTTCTATATATGAGGTCCGTCTAGCCTCCATTAAAATGTTCAGATTCTTAAGGTCTGGACTGCTTTCATTAGTGATACAAATGCTTAGATTCCTTAAGAGTCTGGCCAATATGGCAGATTCTTTAAATCTCACCCACCCCCATTGATGTTCTAATAAACCTTGTCTTTCGCTGAAAGACGGCTTAGGTCGAATTCATTCAAGCAGGACTCATGTGTCATGATTTTGGGATCCCAGCACCTCTAAACCTCAAGGACTCCAGTATCTCTGCCAAGAAAACCCCAAAATGGGGTCATGAGGAGTAAGACACAACTGAACAACAACATCGAGTACATTTGTAAAATGCAATTAAAGTAGATGCAAAGTGACCTTGGAAGGAAAGATACCAGCAGCTGCAGAGACCAGGAAAAGTGTCATGTAGAAATTGGCACTTGAGCTGAATCTTAAAGGAAGCCAGGAATTCCAAAAGGCAGAGAATGGAAGGGACAGCATTGCAGTTGAGGGAAAGCCAGTGCATAGAATGGAGAATGACAGATAGTGTGTTATATGTGAGGAAGACCATGTATGCCAGTGTGGCTAGACCATAGAGTACATAGAAGGGAGTACTGTGTAATAAAGCTGGAAAGGGAAGATAGGGTCTGGTAAGAAGTAATCAAGTAAGAAGAAATGATCAAGTGATCTAGGGTGAAAATGAGTGGAGAGAAGGGTATGAAGGTGAGAAATGCTGTGAAAGTAGAAACAGAGAGGACAAGATTTGGCACCAGATAAAATCATACCTTCTACAGGCAGGAAACCTTTCCTAACCCCTCTTAATTCTAGCATGCTTCCTCTTTTAATTAGTTTCTTATTATCTTGTATATAACTTGCTTTGTATATATTTGTTTGCATGTTGTCGCCCCCATTAGATTGTAAACTCCTTGAAGGCAAGGCCTATCTTTTGCCTCTTTTTGTATCCTCAGCATTTAACACAGTACCTGGAACATAGTAGATACTTCATAAATATTGATTGAATTGCATTGAGTATGTAGGATTCTCCTTGAACCTTGGACATCCCCTTTGGATCCCGGAGCTCTGAGAGGTGAGCTTTCACCTCATTTTGTCTGGAACTGGGCTTCAAAGCTACTCTCTAACCATCTCCATAACTATGTCACCCCTTTATGTGTTGTCTTTGTCCATTAAAATGTGAGATCTTTGAGAGCAGGGTCTGGTTTTCCTTTCTTTATATCCTTAGCAGTGCCTGGCACTTAGTAAGAACTTAGTAATAAATACTTGTTGACTGGCTTGCTTGCTTTCATTTCTATCCCTAACGCTTAGCACAGTGTCTGGCACATAGTAGGTGCTTAATTAATAGTCTATCTTTCATTTATTTATCTATCTAGTATTCCCCACATTCTCATTTAAATATAAATGCAGTGCCTAGCAAAGGTCAGGCTACATAGAAAGTACTAAATAATTTTTTAAAAATTGAATTTAAATATAGAAAAAAAATTTTCCCTCCTTAGAACAAACAGATGTGTGAATTAACTTTTGGCAGCCACACCTGAAGGAGACACAGGAAACTTTTAGCTTCCGGCCTAAGAAAAAGAAGTTTCCTCTTGCTGCTAGATATTAGAATATCCTATTTTGAGTAAGCTAAACTACCTGGCCTGGGAGTTTAAAATACTTTCTTATTTAAAGACAAGCATTAGCTGTGGATATTAGCCTTGCCTTGTGTCCATGCTCAACTTCCTCAACACCCTTCCTTTGCCCTTCATTGTTACTTCACTTCACCCCAACCCAGGAAGATGAAGAAACCATAAATTACTGTTCTGAGAATTAATCTACAGGAAATTCTGACTGATAGGATATAGCTTAATCATTTGTTGAAAAAAATCCCCAGCATCACGAGGTTTTCTGTACATAGCAGCAGAGCCATGTAATGGAAAGGACCCTGGGCCTATAGACATAAAGCCAGGGTTCAGCAATCAGCTCCAGTGCTTACCAGCTATATTATCTCAGGTGGGCACTTTGCCTTTCTGAGCCTCAGTTTTTTCTTCTGAAAAATTGGAATAATAATACAGGCATTACTTACTTCACAGAATTGTTGTAAAGAAATGGTTTTGTAATCTCTGAAATACTAGAACAGTGGGAGTAAATAGCTATAATGATGAGTAGGAGGGTGAGTTTCATCCCTCCTTCAACCTTCCTTATAATTAAAAAAAAAATGGCTAGCAACCTTTCTGAACAACTTTCTAAAAGCATTTTGAGTAAGCTAAGCTACCTCACCTGGGAATAACTTTCTCATTCAAATATAAGTATTAGCCAAGGATATTAGCCAGTCCCTGTTCACTGATCTCATGTGTTTTAAATAATATTTTATATTTTTTTCTAACAATAAACACGTATTAAGCACCTTCTAGTCACAGAACAAAGTTCTTAGGCTCTACAAGAAGCTATGAAATTTAGGTAAAACTCAGTTCCTGCAGTTATGGAGCTTATAGTCTAGTAAAAGGATTAGACATCAGCCCAGATCATTATAATACCCTCTATTATCTAAATGCTTTACTAAGTTACAATAAAAAATTATATGTGAGGTCTGAAGGAGGTCATTAGCAGTGGAGGAGGCGTGTAATATAGATAGGAATGCACATTTGAGTTGTTTTGTGCAGTATAAATGGGAATTTTTTTAAAACTTTAATTTTTCTAATTAATAAAAATCTTTTTCTCTTTACCACCTCCCCCATACTGGGAAAAAAAAAAGAAAGAGGGAAAGAAAAGAAAAACAAAGTCCTTGAAATAAATGTGCTTAGTCACGCAAAAAAAAAAAAATTCTCAAACTGGCCATGTCAAAAAAATGTCTCAGTACTTTCTGGACACAGCCAATGAAGGAATTTGTTTTGCTTGACTATGAATATTTGTTGCAATGGTTTTGTTTTTCCTTTTTTTTTCCCCCAATGGAAGAAGTGGTAAGAGGGAGAAAAGAATCTGTTTTTATTCACCAAAAAAATAAAATTTAATTTAAAATTTAAAAAAACTATGTTTCAGTCTGCATCTTGAGACCATTACCTTTCTTTTCAGAGGTGGGTACATTCTTCAGCATTGGGCATCTTAGCTAGACATTTCATTGATTAAGGTTTTTTTTTTTAAGTCTTTCAAAGTTATTTGTATCATATTATTGTTATTGCATAAATTGTTCTTCTAGGCCTGCTAACTTTCTTCTGTATCTATTCATACAAGTCTTCTCAGAGTTCTCTAAAGCTGTCTCCTTCATCATTTCTTTTTTTCTCTCTTTTTTTTTCTGCTTTTTAGTGAGGCAATCGGGGTGAAGTGGCTTACCCAGAGTCACACAGCTAGTAAATGTCAAGTGTCTGAGGTCAGATTTGAACTCAGGTCCTCCTGACTCCAAGGCTGGTGCTCTATCCACTGCGTCACCTAGCTGCCCCCATCATTTTTTTAAAAATATTTTATTTGTTTTAGTCAGCCATGATGTACCTTTTCACACTCCCATGCCAATCCCTGCCCCCAATTGAGAGCATAAGAAAAATATAACCTATTATAAAAAGTATAATCAATCAAAACAAATTTCTATATTAGCTGTATATATTAAAATGTTCTTTTCTAATTCTGTATTCTGAGTACTTCACCTCTCTATCAGAAAGTGGGTAGATGTTTCATTATTAGTCCTTTGGAATCCTGGTTAGTTATTACGCTGATAAGTGTTCAGAACAATATTTTGTCACATTTATATGGTAACTTGTTTGTCCAGTCCCCAATTTGTAGGTACCCCCTCAGATTCTCATTCTTTGCCACTTCAAAAAGAGCTATAAATATTTTTGTACACCCTAAAAGTTTGTTTTGCTTAAGCCTAATCCCTCTCTTAATTTACTCTCCCTCTAATTCTGCTCCCTTTTCCCTTTTCCCTCCTATTTCCCTGTTAAGTAAAATGTATTTCTGTACCCAGTTGTGTGTTTGTGTGCATTCTTCCTTCTTTCAACTAGATGAGAGAGAACAATTTGGGCCTATGCCTCCAAAAGTTATTAAACTGTGCATATCCTTTGACCCAGTGATACCACTACTAAGCCTCTAACCCAAAGAGATCAAAGAATGAGGAAAAGGATCCATATGTATGAAAATATTTATAGTGGCTCATTTGGTAGTGATAAAGAACTGGAGACTAAAGTGGTATTCTTCAATCGGGGATGGCTGAACAATTATGGCAAATGAATGTAATGGAAAAGTATTATGCTATAAGAAATGATGAAAGGAAAGGGAGTCAAGATGGTGGAATGATAGGAAGCAATGCAGTGGGTTCCCTTCCATAAACAAATCTAGAAAATACACCAGATAGGTCCTGATGTGAAAATCCAGAAAAAGTCACAGTGAGTCATTTCTCCAGTCTAGTTCAGCATAGGGAGACATATCCGATAGAGAGGTCTCTACCAGAGGCAAAACATTACAGTGCCCCAGGTGAGTCTGTGCATCAGGGCTAGAAGACATTTCAGACTTGGAGCAGGATGCATTGTGATGGAGATAGGTGTAAACTAGCAGCTTTGTTGGCCATTCCTCAGTTTCAGGTCATAGACTCAAGAAGGTGATATGGAAAGGAGTAGGGGGAGTGTGTGGGGGAGGGGGGTGGAGGAGGTTATAGCACTCCAAGGTAAGGAGGCTTTTGACTATGCAGAAAGGAAGAAGTTGAGAAGCAATCAGCAATGGTGTGGCTCAGAACCCAATCTCAGAGCAGGGTTTCACTTCCGACCTCTAGTACAGCCTGCTAGAATAACCAAGTCCCAGGAATCCCAGGCCAAAAGGAAGCCTACAATTCTTTCACTTTTAACCAGTAGGACTTTATAGCTGACTCAAAGATGCGGAGTCCAACAGTAGTCTACTCTGGCATAGATCCAAGCCCAGGTAAGGAATTTGCAGAGTTGGGGGTGGGGGTGGGGGGAGTGCAGCAAGCAGATCCCTTTTCCCTGGATCAGCTGCCTTTGGGAGCACTGACAGCTTGAGAGTCCCTAGCCTAGGTCTGAGATCCTGGAATAACACAACAATCAATATCCCAAGAAAGCAGCAAAAGGACTACCACAGATCTTCCCTCCAGAAGTGTGGCTGAGCCCAGCCCTCATTGTCAATCCAACGTCAGGAAGAAGGATGGAAGAATGGGCAAAGAAAAAAAGAACTCTACCTTAAAGGGCTATCACGGAGGCAGTGATGCTCAAGACACAAATGCAGAAAAGAATAACTCCAAATCATCTTATAAGCAATGACTCAGAGAGCAATGCCTCATAGTTGGGCACAAACTCAACTTGAATTCCTGGGAAAGAATAAAGAAACAAGTTTTAAAATGTTTTTATTAATGGAATGAGAACACTTGAGAGGAAAGTTGGAAAAGAAAGAAGAAGTATAAAAGAAGTAATTGCAAAGGGAATTAACAGCTTGGCATGAGAGATACAAAATCTTGTTCAAGCAAACTTCCTGAAAATTAGAGTGGACCAAATAGAAATCAATGAATTCATGTGGCAACAAAAAATACTAAAACAAAGTCAAGAGGCTAGAAAAAAAAAATAGAAGAAAATATAAAGTATCTCATAGCAAAAACAACTGACGTGGAAAACAGATTGAGAACTTTAGGAATCATTGGACTATCTCAATGCCATGACTCTCTCACCTCCTAACAAAAAAAAAAAAAAAAAAAACTTAAACATTACATTTCGAGAACTATAACTGTCCAGATCTCTTAGAACCAGAGGGCAGAGTGTAAATAGAAAAAAATCCACCAGTTATCTTCTGAAAGAAACTCCAAAATGAAAACTCCCAGGAACATTATAACCAAAACCCAGATCTTTGACATCAAAGAAAAAATACAGAAAGCAGCCAGAAAGAAACAATTCAAGTACTGAGGAGCCATCATCAGAATCACACATGATTTAGCAACCACCAACATAAAGAAGTAGAAAACTTGAATACGATATCCAGAAGTTAAAGGAGATGGGCTTGCAGCCAAGAAAAATTTACCTAGAAAAACTGAGTATAATGCTATGAGGGGGGAAATGGATCTTAATAAAATAGAGGCCTTCAAAGCATTTCTTAACACTTTTTAAAATTTATTATTTTTTTATTTTTTAGTAGTCTTTTTAAATTTTGAGTTTCAAATTCTCTCCCTCCCTCCCACTCTCCCTTATCCCTCCCCCTGAGAGGGCAAGCAATATGATATCAATTATTCATGTGAAATAATGCAAAGTATATTTCCATATTAGCCATATTTCAGGAAAAAAAACCAAGAAAAATAAAGTGAAAAATTATACTTCAATTTGCATTCAGAGTTCTTCAGTTCTCTCTGGAAATAGATGGAATTTTTTCATCATGAGTCTTTTAGAAGTAGATTAGATCATCATATTGATCACAGTAGCCAAGTCTTTCACGGTTGATCATCATTACAACATTGTTGCTACTGGGTACAATGATCTCCCAGTTCTCACTTCATTTTGCATCAGTTCACATAGATCTTGCCATGCTTTTCTGAAACCATCCCCCTTGTTATTTCTTTCTTTCTTTCTTTCTTTTTTTTTTGGCTAGGCAATGGGGTTAAGTGACTTACCCAGAGTCACACAGCTAGTAAGTGCTATGTGTCTGAGGCCGGATTTGAACTCAGGTCCTCCTGACTCCAAAGCCAGAGCCCTGTCCACTGAGCCACCTAGCTACCTGCTCCCTTGTTATTTCTTATAGCACAATAATATTCCATCACAGTCCTATGCCACAACTTGTTTAGCCATTCCCCAATTGATGAGCATCCCCTTGATTTCTAACTCTTTACCACCACGAAAAGAGCTGCTATGAATATTTTTATACATATAGGTCCTTTTCCTTCTTCTTTGATCTTTTTGGGATACAGACTTACTTGTAGTATTGCTGGGTCAAAGGGTATGTATAGTTTTATATCCTTTTGGACATGGTTCCAAATTGTTCTCCAGAATGGTTGGACCTGTTCACTACTCTACCAGTCATTCATTAGCATACCTATTTCTCCCTCATTTCCTCCAGAATTTGTCATTTCTGATAGGTGTAAAGTGGTAGCTCAGTTATTTTAAATTTGCATTTCTGTAATCAATAGTGATTTAGAGGATTTTTTCATATGAATATAGATAGTTTTGATGTTCCTCTGAAAATTCTCTTCATATCCTTTGACCATTTGTCACTTGGAGAATGATCAGCTAGGTGGTGCAATGGATAGAGTGCCAATACTGGACTCAGGAAGACTCATTTTCCTGAGTTCAAATCTGGCCTCAGACACTTACTAGCTGTATGATCCAGTGCTAGTCACTTAACTCCTTTACCTCTGTTTCCTCATCTGTAAGACGAACTGGAGAAGGAAATGGTAAACCACTCCTCTATCTCTGCCAAGAAATCCCCCAATGGGGTCACAAAGAGAAGGACACAATTGAAAAATGACTGAATAAATAACTCCAATTGGGAAATGGCTCTTATTTTTATAAATTTGACTCAGTTCCCTATATATTTGAGGAATGAGGTCTTTATTGGAGAAACTTACTATAAAATTTTTGGTTTTACTTCATTGTCTATGGTGCCTTTTAACAATATGTAGGTTTTCTTATCTCTTTTAATTAGGTCTATTTTTGCTTTTGCTTTGTCTGAAGTCATGATAATTACCTCTGCCTTTTTCACTAGAGTTAAAGCATTTTAAATTCTGCTCTAGCCCTTTATTTTAACTCTGCATGTGTTTTTCTGTTTCAAGTTTGTATCTTGCAAACAATCCAATGTTGTATTCTGGTTTCTAATTCATTCTGCTATCTGCTTCTGTTTTATGAGTGAGCTCATCCCATTCATATTCACTATTATGATTACTGTGTAATCATCCTGCCATCCCCTTATCTTCTTTTTTCTTTTTTTTCTCTCTCTTTTTATCCGTCCTTTCTCAAAATCTATTTTTCTTTTTCCTTTTTTTTTTTTGAAAGGCATTAGGGATTAACTGACTTGCCCAAGGTCACACAGCTAGTAAGCCAAAGTGACAATTAATCCCTTCCACATCGTCATTTGTTTTAGAGATTTGCTTGGACACCCTGATTATGTGAGATAAATTTCCCTAACTTATCTTTCTTCTCCCCCCACCCCCACCAGCATCCTTCTCTTGAACTCAGGTCCTCCTGACTCTAGGGTTGGTATTCTATCCACTGTGCCACCTAGCTGTCTGCTGCCCCCCCCCCACCCCCAATTGCTTTCTGACCATTTGTCTGATCCTCTTACTATCTCTGGGCTGAAAGCTCAGGAGGCTGCTGCTGTCGCTGTGGCCACTGTTGTTGTTACCATGTGTTTAGGTTCCAGACAGGCCTGTGTCCCACAGACTTCTTCTTCAGCCCTCTTAAGTTTTCCTAGGCCAGAAAAACAGCTCACCCTGACCTTTTGTTGGCTCTGCCACTCCAACATTGATTTGAGGCATTGTTTTAAAGTTCTTTGGAGAGGAATGTTGGAAGAGTTCAGCTGGGTGGCTATCCCTGATCCACCATCTTGGCTCCACCTCCCTTCAAAGCTTCCCTGATGAGGAGATCAGAACTGTGGAGATACTTTGAGTTCAAATACTGGAGTGAGAAGAAACATAAAGAAGCACTCATTAGTGAGTAATGATAAATGACTGAAGAAAAATAAACTGAATTCAAATACAGGGAGATGATAAACATGTCCCCTCCGAACTCTATCACCATTGGGGTTCATTGAGGGAAGTCAATTAGAAAAGGTCTTGCAGTGGGGTTCTGTTACATCTTGGTGATTTTGGAAAGAGAATGGAAAGAGAGGGAAAGAAGAGTATGCTTGTGGAAGGAGAAGAAGAAAAGTCAGGGATATTTATCTCACGTAATCAAGGTATCCAGCAAACTTCTAAACAAACAAAGACGAGGAGGTTGAAGGGAGCAGCTGACACTTTGGAACTGTGGACCAATTCATGAGCCCACCAATCAATGTGCCTGTTTTCTCACAGGCACTCCAACATTTGTCATTTTTCATTTTTCTCAACTTTGCCAGTCTGATGGGTATTAGGAAGGATATTAGAGTACCTTTAATTTGCATTTTGCTAATTATTAGTGATTTGGAGTATTTTTTTTCCCATGGCTACTGGTAAGAATTCGGCAGTTGAAAGACAGAGAGGGTGTTACAGGAATACAGTAGAAGTGAGCTAAGGCAAAGAATCATGACAGTTCAATGCCTCTTTGTCTGGAATATAGAGAGGATAAGTGATATGAAAGAGAAAATTGAAAAGTTAGGGTTATGACAGATGGGGAGGGGCTTGAATATCTGGCAGAAGAGTTTCTATAGACACTGAAGATTTCTGAGTGGGATGATGACACGTGCACCAAAAAGATAATTCTGGCAGTGGAACGAAAGATGGACCGGCGGGGCCAAAGAGAGGAAATGGAAAGCCTGTCAAGAGGCTATTACAATAATAGCCACTGCATGGGTGGTTATGAGAACCTGCCTGTACTAGGGTGGTGGGCATAGTCATAAAGAGCAGACAGATGCAAGGATAGTCCAGAGTCAAAATTGGCAGGGCTTGATAAAACTGATGGCATATGTGAGATGAGGGGGAGGAATCAGTCAAAGAAAATTCCAGGGTTATGAATGTGGGTTGCAGGTGAATGGTGGTGCTTTTAAAATGGGAAAGTGAAAAGGCAAACAGATTTGTGGGGGGAAATAATAAACTCTATTTGGGACATATTCAGTTTGAAGGTCCAGTAATATATCCAGGTAGAGATAACCTGAAGGACTTTGGAGATATCAGCTTGTATTGGAGGTGCAGGCTTGGGAATGATCTTTATCGCAATGGTAATCAATGCCATAGAAATGAATGAAATTGTTGAGAGAGAAGCAGGCCAAGGGTAGACTCTCCCTTACTCCTTAAAGACAAACAGTTGCCAAGTGTGTCAATTCTCCTTCAATGATATCTCTCATGTCTGTCCCCCTCTGTCCACTCACAAGGCTTCCATCTTGGTTCAGGCCTTCAATCTCTTCTCATTGAAGAGGCTATTATAATAGCCTCCTGATTGGTCTCCCTGAATCAAATATTTCCCCCTTTTAAATCCATTCTCCACCCAGGGGCCAAAGTAATATTCCTAAAGAACATGTCTTACCATGTCACTTCCCTGCTCAGGGAAGATATAGGTATTTTTGTTTAATGTACTTAAAAGAGTATTCTGAGACTCAATCAATTAATCAATAAACATTTATTAAGCGAATACTATGTTCCAGGCACTGTGCTAAGTTCTTGAGCAGTCTATAGGTTTCACTAGACTGCCAAAGGGGTCTGTGACACAAAAAACAGTTAACCCCTGCTCTGGAGGCTCCCCATTACTTCTCAGATCAGGCACAAATTCTCATATTTAACATTTAAAGCCCTTTACAACCTGGTCTCTACCTACCTACATTTCCAGCTTTATTATACATGGTTTTTCATACCGTCTGTAATCCAAAGTAGCATTTTTGCCATTCCTCACCCAGAGCATTCTCTCTCCTGTCTACATACCTTGGTGCAGGGTGTCCCTTGTGCCTATAATGCCCTCTCTGCTAACCTCTTATTCTTACTATAGAATCCTGAGTTTCCTTTAAAGTTCTGCTTAGATACTAACTTCTGCCATTAGCCCTTTCCTGATTCTTCGCAGCTACTGGGGCCCTTCCAAATTTATATATATAACAAACAATAAGAACCCCTGCTGCACCCAGGAAGTGCTGGAGCTCTGCATCTTCTCCTTCTCCACTAAGGGGCCAATCAGCTCTGCACCCAAGCATGTGGTCAGACAAAGGTCAGTCCTGGGAGAGCCTGGACTCTAATGAAGAGGGTGAGGCTCCTTTTCTCACAGTATTCAACTCTTCATTTCCTCACCCTGGAGCCTCCAAGGAAGATTTACTTAAAGCTCAGGTTTGGGTTCATGTCTAAGAAGTCCCCAAAGTGAGAGGGAGGGGAGTAAAGAGGTAATTAGTTGTAATGGAATAGTATTGTGCTATAAGAAATAATGAACAGGCTGACTTCAGAAAAACCTGGAAAGACTTGTATGGACTGATGCCGAGTGAAGTAAGCAGAACCAGGAGAACGTTGTACACAGTAACAGCCATGGTGTGTGATAATTAATATTGATAGACTTAACCATTCTCAGCAATACAAGGATCTAAGACATCTCCAAAGGCCTCATGATGGAAAATGCTATCCATATACAAAGGAAGAACTATGGAGTTTGAATGCAGATCGAAGCATATTATTTGCTATTTTTTTTCTTCTGTTGTGTTTTGTTTCCTCTTTTCTTTTCTTTTTTTTTTTTGTTTCCTCCTATTGGTTTTAATTCTTACTTACAACATCACTAATGTGAAAATATGTTTAATAGGAATGTGTATGTATATCCTATATCAGACTGCATGCCATCTTGGGGAGGGAGGTGAGGAGGGAAGAGAAGAAAAATTTTAAACTCAAAAGCTTATGGAAGTGATTGTTGATAATCCAAAATAAATTAATTTAAAATAAAAAGGTCACTGGCATCAGCCTCTAATACCCTCCTCAATTGCCTTATGCTTTATTTACCTGAGCCAAGTAGCCTAAGTGAAATAAACAAAATAAAATTCATGGAAATTGCCAAGCAAAATAAATAATAACAACTCAAAAGAAAAAAAGAGGTGATTAGTGTACAATGTAAATCAGATATGGAGTAGGCACTTATTTCCTACACATAAAAGAAAAGCTTAACATAAAAAATCCTTCCAAGCACACTGACAAAAAATATCAGCAAGCAGCTGTAGGAACTATTATTATAATTTCCCAGGAGGTTGAGACTTAAATATCAATATGTGAAGCAGTCTCTGGGACTGGTGAATG
This sequence comes from Vombatus ursinus, assembly GCF_900497805.2. Classification (NCBI taxonomy): domain Eukaryota; kingdom Metazoa; phylum Chordata; class Mammalia; order Diprotodontia; family Vombatidae; genus Vombatus; species Vombatus ursinus. Next base: position 26,402,464 of record NW_020940358.1, read on the forward strand.
GGCATTTCACCTTAGAGTACTATTCCCCTCAAGAGATGTGACTTCTGGCAAGACTGGTTAGGGACTGGGCTCATCCTCTCTCCTGCTGATAATTGGCAACCAGTGAACCCAAGATCTTTGAGTTACTCAAACTCAGAAGGTTGCCATATGGGAGGGGTCCCCATGCTTCTGTCAGAGAGGAAATGTTCTCTCCCAACCCTATCCCTCATGAAAGAGGCTGAAAAGTATAAGGGGACTGCTTCATCATTTCCAAAATGCCAAGAGTCCTTCAGCACTGAGTCACACATGGTCATGGGAAGTAGCCAAGGACTCTGTCATCCCCAAAATATCCAAACATTGAGCTAGCACAGTGGCCATTAGGAAGCAGATGAAGCATCTCTGTACATGCCCTGTTATATCTTTCTGTATGTCTGCCTATCTATCTATCTATCTCATATATGTGTGTGCTATTTCTCCCTAGAGAATGTAAATTTCCTGAGGACAGGGTTGTTTCATTTTTGTCTCTGAATTGCCAATACTTAGCATAGCATCTGGAACAAAGTAGGTGTTTAAGAAATGTTTGTTGCTTGCTTACTTCTGTGATTGATTGAGGAACACTCTCATTCAGGATTCAGAAAGAGAATGAAGAATCATTAAAGAACCAGGCTATCCAATATCTCTGAAGCCAAAAATCAGAATCCCCAGCAAGGGGGGATGGGGGGTGGGGGAGGGTTGGAGGGAGGTGTCACACACAAAAGGAGGAAGGGTTCACCGAGTCAAAAGCTACAGAGAAGTAAAGGAAAACACAATAAAAGAACTGAACAAAAAGGACACTGGATTATTGGTGGCAAAGTGAACAAATTAGTACTATCAGTGGTGCTGTCAATTGGTATAATCTTTTTGGAAAACACAGAAATGTAGGATAAGAGTTAGAGAATTATTCATGTCCTTTGACTCAGTAATCTTACCACTAGAATTATATTCTAAGGATGTTTTTGAAAGGAAAAACTCCATTTGCATAAAAATATTCATAGTAGTTTATTCATAATAATAAAAACTATAAATAATCTGTAAACCCAACAAATTGGGAATGACTAAACAAATTATGGTAATACTTTAGAAGTAGCTAAGTGGTACAGTGGGTAGAGTGTTGGGCCTAGAGTCAGGAAGATCTGAGTTCAAATCCAGCCTCAGAGACCCACTAGCAGTGTGAGTCTGGGCAAGTCACTTAACCTTTGTTTGTCTCAGTTTCCTCAGGTGTAAAATAGAACTAACAATAGCACCTACCTTTCAGGTGAAGATCAAATGAGATAATAATTATAAAGATCTTAACATAGTGTCTGGCACATAGTAAGTACTATATAAATGTTAATTATTAATAACCATATTAATAGTTGATTTAAATAATAAATTAATAATAATAGCTAGTATTTATTTAGCACTTTAGGGCTTGCAAAACATTTTACATATATAATCTCATTTGAGCCTTACAACAATACTGTGAGTTAAGTGTTATTATTATCCTCATTTTATGTTGAGGCAACTGAGGTAAACAGAGGTTGAGACTTGCTCAGGGTCACACAGCTAGTAAATGACTAGGGCAGGACTTGAACTGGTCCCCCTAAAGGGCCAATACTCATTCTACTATGCCACCAAGCTCCCTGTGACATATGAACACATGGAATATTATTGTGTCTTAAGAAATGCCAAATATGAAGAATACCAAGAAGTTCGCAAAGACTCATATGAAGTTATGCGAAATATAGAAAATAGAATCAGAACAACATATTCATTGACTATAAATACATACAAAATAACAGCAAGAAAATATGAAAGATTCAAGACAAAAAAAATCAAAAGGGAACACAAAGAAAAAGGGTGCTTTTATTACTGTTTTGTTGCAGTTAACATATGCTTTATAAAGACAAATAAATCATGTGGAGCTAGTATTTTTATATCTGGGTTTTGTTTGTTTGAATATATGTTTTGTTGATGGTTACCAAATTTAGAGTTTGTTTGTTTTTAAATAGACATTGGGTTTGTCAGTAGGGTCACTCGTGACCTTAGAGAGAGCAGTTTTTTGAGAACAAAATGGGTGAAAGTCTGTTTTCAAAAGGTTGAGAAGTCTGTAATGAGGAAGTGGAGACATTGGGTGTAGACAACTTTTTCATGAAGTTTCATCATGAAAGGAAAGAGGGAAGTGGAATGGCAGCTCTGAAGGCTCAAAGTGTCAAGGGAAAGTTTTTTTAGGACTAGAGATGCTTGACCATTTTGCAGGCAGATAAGAGTCAATAAAAAGGGAGAGATTGGCAATGCATGAGCAAAAAGGCATGACTACTGGGACAAATCCCTGGGCAAGGTCATAGAATCCCACAATCTCAGCACTGGAAAGAACCTGAGGCCACCTAGCCCCACTCATACCTGAGCAAGCATCCCCTCTACAATATCCCCAAGTTTTGCTTGAAGGCCTCCCCTGAGGAGGAGCCACTGCCTCCCTACAAGGTCTTTGGGATCACTTGAACAGCTCTAATTGTTGGGGCATTTCTCAGCCCCACCATCCTGTATATCAAATCTCAATTTGCCCCTTTACAAGTGGCAGGCCTGGAGTGAGGAAGACTCATCTTCATTAGTTCAAATCTGTGTGACCCTGGGCAAGTCACTTAACTCTTAACACTTAACCCTTGCTTCAGTTTTCCTATCTATAAAATGAGATGGAGAAGGAAGTGGCAAAACACTCCAGTATCTTTGCCAAGAAAACCCCAAATGGGGTTGCAAAGAGTCAGACAAGACTGAAATGACTGAATAACAACAGACTTCCTCTTACTGCTCCTCAGTACTATCTCCAGGTCCAGACACAACCAGTCTAATCTCTCTTCTAGGTGGCAGCCCTTCAAATACTTGAAGACAGCTATCATGTCCCTCCTGAGTCTTGTCTTCTCCGGGTCAAGAGGTTATTTACAACATCATTTATAACTTGGGCTGCTGGAACACCAGCACTAAAGGATGGTTTTTAGTGTAATATGGGAACCAAATTTGCTCTTCAGAAATATCTGTGAAATTATAATTGATGAAAGTTACAATAATAACAACTGTCTTTAGTGCCTTAAATTTGACAAAGCATTAATCTTATTTGAACCTTGAAGCAACCCTTTAAGGTAAATGATAATAACATCTACTTTTCTGGATTATTGTGAGAATCAGATGAGATAACACTTGTAAACACCTTGAAAACCTAAAAAAGCTATGTAAAAGCTAGCTATAATTATTGTTGACTTTATGCACAATATTTGAAGAAGGCAAAAAGATTAGCCTTTGGAAGGAGTGATCTTCCTTCTAGGACCAAACGAAAGGACAAGGTACAGTCAGTGATGCTGATGAGGAAGGGAGCTGTTGAAGCTAGATGGTCCCAATCTTCTCAGTGAAATAGAAGATTGGATAATCTTCTGTAAGCATGTAGTGTGGTAACACTCTTGGTAATGAGAAGAGAGAGAAGAAAATAGACTTGAGCAGTGTTATGGGAAAGTAGCTAGGAAGGTGATTAGAGATGCACAGGTACTACTATGTCACTGCCCTAATTCCAATGGTCCCTATTACCTCTAGGCTCAAATATAAACTCCTTTCCATTTGACATTTAAATAAAGCCCTTCACAACCTGGACCCAACCTACCTTTTCAGTCTCATCACACATTGCTACCCTTTTTATGCACTCTTCAGTCCAGCCTAACTGACCTTTTTTTCCTTGTTCCTCAAACCCCACATCTTCTGTCATCTCGTGGCTGCCATGCACTCACTCCCTTCTAATCTTCATCTCTTAGTATCCTTCAGCTCATATGACAGCTTTTACAGGAAGCCTTTCCTGAGCCTACCACAACTACTAATGCTTCCTGCTACAAAATACTTTGTATTGATTTTCCATATATTTTGTATATTCTCCCCTGCTAGAACATACACTCCTTGAGGGCTGATATCATTTCATTGTTACTTTGTATTCCTGACTCCTAGTATACTGCCTAGCACATTTGTTGTTTAGTCATTCAGTCATGTCTGACTCTTTACGATCCCATGGACTTGTCCATGGGGTTTTCTTGGCAAAGATACTAGGGCAGTTTGCCATTTCCTTCTCCAGTGTGTCCCCATTTTATAGATGAGGAGTGTGGTAATTGCTTAACAAATGTTTGTTGATTGACTGATAGAGCCAGACTTACGGCTATATCTGTTAGAGGGAGGGTTGGACAAGAGGGAAGACTCTTAGACCAGGAATGGGAAACAAGTACAAAGGGTGGTAGATCAGTCAGCTGTGTTCCTATAATATAAGACTTAGGATTAATCTACCTCAGAGTTGGAAGAGAATTTGGAATGTTTGTGTTTTGCTGCATGCTTTCAGTGCCTTCCTGAGGTTATTTTCCTGGTTGTCTGTTGCCCCCAAGAACTGGGTAAGGGTCTCAACAAGGACACATCTTCAGATGCCCTTTTACTTTTCTCCACACGATTTCCCAGTAATTCAGCTTACCTTCATCTTCCATGCACTATGACTTGGGCTGGACAGCTACTGTTGAGCTCCCACACAATCCTTCTCCCCTACCCCACTCTCACCCCCGACCGGTTCCTCAACTTCCCAAGAAAACATCCAGTACTCACTCCTGAATTTGTCTTCGATGTGCTTGCTCTCTGTCCATCTCAGAACAGCCTCCATGTTTCTCTTCCCCTATTCAAGTCTTACTCATCCAACAAAGAAAAACTCAAGTCCACATCCTCCACACCTGCTATTTGCATTAGTTGTTCCAGTCCTTGGCATTAAACATTTGGCCTGCAGGCCAGATATGGCTTACCTGACCATGGTTTGTGATCATTCTGAGTTTTCTAGCAGGAAAAATTCTTGTACTTAATTAGTTAGCATGAAGGTAGGCTGGAAGGATAGTAAGGACTTACCACCTACCTGGTGCTGCTATCGTGTAACTGACCCCTGCTGAGGGTCCTACGAATTAGTCTTCCCACCTTGAATCTCTCTCTTCTTCAATCTAACCTTCACACTATTGTCCAAGTGATATTTCCAAAGCCCAATTCTGACTACGTCATTCTCCTGCTCACAAAGCTCCAGTGTCTCCTTGTTACCTCTAGGCCAGGGGTTCCTAACCTGGGGGTTGTGACCCTGGTTTTTTGGAGTTTTTTCTAATTTGGTAACTTTTTCAATATAATTGTTATTCTTTGTAATTCCGTGTGTTTTTATTTTGTGCATTTAAAAACATTATTCTGAGAAGGGATCCATAGGTTTTACCAGACTGCAAGAGAGGTCCATGACACAGTTAAGAACTCCTGCTCCAGGAAAAAATGCAAACTCTACTGTTTAGCATTTGAAGTCCCTCCCAACCTAACTGCAGATTTCATACGTCTTTGTTGTTGTTGTTCAGTCATGTTCAGCTCTTCATGACCTGGGTTTTCTTGGCAGAGACGCTGGAGTGGTTTGTCATTTCTTTCTCCAGTTTATTTTGCAGATGAAGAAACTGAGGCAAACAGGGTGAAGTGACTTGCCCAGGGTCACATAGTGACCATAGTCACGAAGTGTCTGAGACCAGATTTGAACTCAGGAAGAAGAGCCTTCCTGACTCTAGGACCAGCTCTCTATCCATTCCATATGCCAGCCAAATGGGCCTATTTCCTGTTCTTCACACATGGTATTCCATTTCCCCTATGTGCATTTGCTCAAGTTGATGCCCATTACTGGAATGTACTCCCTCCCTGCCTCTACCTCCTAGAATCTCTTGTTTCCTTTAAAGCTCAGTCCAGGTGCCACCTCGTATTTATTAAGCCTTTCCTGATCCCCCCCAGTTGCTGATGTCTTTCCTCACTCTACAAAAGAATTACATTTTACTAACTTTTCCAAATCTTTTATATTTATTTAGGTGAGTACATGTTGTTTTCCCCATAGAAGGTAAGCTCCCTGAGGTCAGGAACTGTTTTGTCTTTGGATCCCTAGGGCTTAGCACAGTAGTGGGAACACAGTTGGCACTTAATAAATGTTTGATTGACTGGATTAATTAGTGATTATTAAAAAATTATATGGACTTAGAACAACATGGATTTCTGGTCACATGACACATTGTTGAAAAAAAACTGAGACTTCTGATCTGTTTTGTCACTAACTCTCTATGTGACCACAGGAAATCATTCTCTCTGGGCCTCATTTTCCTCATTTGTACATTGAGAGGAGAGTAGCTAGGTCATTCAGTGATTGGAGTACTAGCCCTAGAATCAGGAGGACCTGAGTTTAAATCTGGCCTCAGACACTTACCAGCTGTGTGACTCTGGGCAAGTCAGTCAGCCCTGACTGCCTCCAACAAAACAAAATAAAAATAAAGTAAAAGAAAATAAAATGAGAGAGTCTTCAAGGAGCCTTGCAGCTCTTGCATTTCTATGTTCTATGGCCTCTCCAGGTCTGACATTCTAGGTTCTAAGTATTCTATGAATACTGTTTATATTCAGTGTTCTAAGATCTCTTCCACCTCAAATATTCTGTGTTCTAAGGTCCCTTTCTGTTCTGACAATCTGTGTCCTGTGTTTTCAATTCCTTTCCAGCTCTGATTTTCTGTATTCATAGACCTTCTCTAGTTCTAAAACTCTTGTCCTAAAGACTCTTCCACTCCTAAATTTCCATGTTCAACATTCTAAGATCTCTTCCCTCCCTGATGGTCAGTAGTATAAGATCCATTTTAGCTCTGATGTGTCCAAACTGCCATCTTATCACCAACGTGACTTCGAATAAGTCACTTAAACCTCTCTAAGCTTCACTTCTCTTATCTTTAAAATGAGGAGATTGGACAAGGAGGCTTCTAGGACCCCTTCCTACTCTAAACCTGGGATCTTATGTAATCTTGGGGGAACCAAAAGAGGTGGGTTCCTCTCCTAGTTCTAACCAGCTCTTTGCGATTTTGATCAAACCATTTCCTGTCTCTTGAGCCTGTTTCCTTCTCTATAAAACAAGGAGAATAATACTTGCAGCCTAGCAAAGAGGATATAGCCTCAGAATCAGAAAGACTTGTTTTCACATCCTTCCTCTGACTTTCTATGCAAGCTATATAGCCAAGGAACAGTTACTTGGCTGGGGCCAGGCCTCCAAGGTTATAAACTGAGAAACAATCTCCCATCTGTATTGGGAAGAGTAGTTCCTCACCAAGAGCTCCCTATAACAATGAAATCACATCATCATCATCATCATCATAACAATAACAATAATCTATTTATCTAACACTTTTAGGTTTTCAAAGCACTTTACAAATATTATTTCATTTTAAGATTTTATGTTTACAGAAATCCTGAAATATAGATGCTGTTATCATCCCCATTTTATAGATGAGGAAATAAAAGCAGGCAGAGGTTGTGATTTGCTGAGGGTCTCACAGCTAGTAAGTTTTCCTGATTCCACACCTAGCACTCTATCCACTGTGCCAACGAGTTGCTTAGATAGATAGACAAACAGAGAGAGAAACAGAGAGAGAAAAAAAAATTGTTCTTCCTGCTTTGCAGGATTGTTATGAAGCAAGCACTTTATAAACTCTAAAGCATTTTAGAAATGTGAGATAGTATTACTACTGACATCAATCTTAGGTCAATTAACCACTCCAAGTCTCAGTTTCCTCATTTGTAAAATGGAGGATTTGCCCTATCCTACTTCACTCATTAAATTGCTGTGAGGCTCAAATGAGTTCATATTTTTAAAAGTCAGCAATTATTATTCATCATTCATCCAGTTACTGTCATTCAACAAATACCTAAAAGGCCTGATTATATGCCAGGACTTTTGCTTTGGTGAACACAAAATAAATGAGATCAGTCACTTTCCTGATGGAGTGTACAGTCTAGTAGGAAGGGTGAACTGAAAATGTGGACACAAATGAGAACAAAACACACAACAGAATATGGTAAGTGCATGAGAGGAAAAGGAGTATCTGTTCCTTCCTGAACAAAGAGAAGTAGTACAGCGTAATGGAAAGAGTTTGAATTTTGACCCTGACTAGCTGATTTACCTAGCACTTCCCTATTCTAAGCCTCTGTTTCCTCATCTATAAAATGGGGATAATAATAATTACACTGTCTACCTAACTGTGCTATTATGAGAAGAGGGCTTTGTAAATGTTAAATTGCTATGTGACTGGGAAACATTATGATGATTAATACATGTTCAGTCCCCTGCATGCAAAGCTGGCTGTTAAATTTCCCAAGTAATCTTTAGAATTCAAATTCTCGGCTTCCATTGATTAGCTATGTGACTTTCTGAAAATGACTTCCCTTCTCTTGCCTACCACAATAAAATGAAAGGGTTAGATGAGATAATCTCCAAGGTCTCCTCCTACTCTCCAAAGCTATCACACTGTGATCTCTGAGGAGCCCAGTGGGGCCCCCAGGATGCCTGCCTTCCCTCCCCCACCCAGAATACTTAATGTGACACCTGGGCTGCCAGCTGTAGAGGGGAGGGGGGGAGGGGAGAGAAGGGAGATGGAAGAGAATAGGGAGCAGGTTCCTCTTTCCTCTCCATTAAATTTCTGAGTTAAGTCTATTTTTCAGAAACCTCACTGAAAAGTGACAGGATGTGGTCATGCTTCTCTCCTAGTTCTATTTCCACGGCTCCAGATAATAATGGTAAAGCTAATATGTTTGTTTTTTCCCTGGTATACAATTAATTATCTATGACCAAAAAAAAAAAAAAAGTCAAAAAGATTTAAAACCCAAAAGATTTAGCTTTGGCAACAAACATTTAAATAGAACTTCAATTAACCAATTTGCTAATTATTCTTCCCTGCTTTGGATTTTAATGGACTTTAGGGTTTTAGACCTGCAACAAAGTCAACCTGAGGTGAAAGACATTTGGCATTGGAAGGACATTGCAAAAGAGTTTTAATTTAAACAACTGAAAACATTCAAGGTGAGGGTAGACAAAAAATATGACAAGTGGGACAAAGACACCCCTAAGTACAGTGGTGAGAATACTCGACTAGGGGTCAGAAGAGCTGGATTCTTGGCTTCTGGATACACCACTAAAAAGCTGAGTAAGTCACTTCCCTTTTTTACTTTTTAGTTTCCCTCACCTGTAAACTAGAAATCATAGCAGTTGCACCATCAGCCTCTTAGGAGTGTTGTAAATTTTTAAATTCTATAGAAATATCAGCTAACAAAACGATAATGTTCAAAGACTAGATGATCTCCAAAGTCTTTCCCAGCCCTAACGTTTAATGTCCTAGAAGTCCTTCTTGTTCAAACATTCTATGTCCTGCATTTGCTCTAGCTCAAATTGGGAGGGATCCAGTTAACACCCAGCTCAATTCTGTGTTCAAAGGCTCTTTCCAGATTGAACATCTTGTGTTCTAAGATCCAGCCCAGTCAACTCTGACATTCTATGTTCTCAGATCTCTTCCCAGTACTAACATTCTATGTCCTAAGGTCCCTTCCAGCTCTAACAGTTTATGGTCCAAAATGACTTCATCCATCTCAAAATTATCCTTAAAATGTTATGTTATTCTACTCTGGTAAAATGAAAATACAGTGATCAGTTTTACTGTCTTTTAAGCATCCAAACAGCTAAATGCATTCAGCTTTACGTGCATGACCTCCATTGGAATCATAACCTCTGAAAATTAAGAGGAGTCATGCAGACAGGAAAATCAGACTAATTACAGTTCATTTAAGTGAAACTTCTATAGTATCATATTCTGTACCGTGCTAATTGATAGAAGACTATTTTGAGGAATACATATACATAGGAATACAGCTTTTCTAAGTTGATATTTTAATGTTGGTTTCAGGGGGTTGTAAGTTTTGCAATGCTCTTTTACCAACCTCACACATATTTAAACTGTATTTACACAGTAGAGTGAGATCATTAGAAAGTTAAAAAAAAATAAATGGAGTTGCTGACTTAGTGATCATGGGATGGCATATTAGCAAGAACCCTGGCCTGAAACCCGGGAGACCAAGATTCTGGTATTGGCTTCATCATTAGTTTATTTGAGTAAGTCCCCCACCTTCCTCTCTCTGTGCTTCAGTTTTGTTTTGGTTTTTTGTAAAATCAGGAGGTTGAACTATATGATCTCTAAGATTCCTTTCAGCCTAGTATTCTGTGATCACTAGTATGTTAGAAATGTTTGATTTTGAACTTGGTGCAGGACATCATTTGGTATTTCCCACCTTTTCATTTTTTCCATCTAAAAATGGAGGATTCTTTCTTTCTGAGAGGCAACATGGCCCCAGATGGGGAGTGAGAAGAGTTCTCTCAGCTTTGCCACTTCTTAGCTTGTGATGTTAATAAGCCACTTACTTTCTCTTAATCTGTTTCTTCAGTCTGTGAAATGGGGATTAAAAATACTGGCATTCATGATACATTGTAGGGGTTTGTAAGGAAAGCAGTTGGTAAACTGTGAAGTAATACAGAACTGTGAGCTATTGTTATTTTAGCTTTCAAAAATTGCTTAGCTGTTGTAAAAACTATTATGATAAAAAAGGGTAGGGGGATAAAAGATATGAAATGTGCTTTGTAAACCATAAAATGCTTTATAAATGTTGGTTATCAACCATCATAATAATACTATCACTGCATATTTGCCAAGGCCTGTCAATTTGACCTTGGTAACATCTCTCTTATATGCCTCCTTCTTTCCTCTGTCATTGCTATCACCTTGTTGCAGGCCCTTATCTCCTCGTGGCTGGACCGTAGCAATAACCTGCTGGTTGGTCTCCCTACCTTGCCCAAGTCTCTCCCTACTCATGTATCCACCATTCAGCTGCCAAAAAGATCTGGTCTGACCACGTCGTCCCCTTCCTGCCCACTTCCTCCCCTCCTTTCAATCAATTCCTGTCCCTGCCCATCACCTACAAGATCAAATATAAAATCTTCTGTTTAGCATTTAAAGCCTTTCATAACCTCTCCCTCCCCCACCACCTTTCCAATCTTCTTACACCTTTCTCCCCTCCACTTTACTCTGCAATCCAGTGACAATGGCCTCTTTGCTTGTTCCTAGAACAAGACACTCTATCTTCCAACTAACTCTAAGCATTTTCTCTGGCAATCCCCCATGCCTAGAATGCTTTCCCTCCTCATAGCTGCCTCCTAGCTTCCTTCAAAACTCAACTGAAGTCCCCTTCAACCAAAAACTTTCCCCAATCCCCCTTAGAGCTAGAGCTTTCCTTCTGTGATTATCTCTAATTTATCCAGTCCATATTTTGTTTATACATAATTGTTTGAATGTTGTCTCCCCCATTAGACTGTGAGCTCCTTGAGGTCAAGGACTGGCCTTTCTTTGAATTCCCCAGAACAAAGCACAGTGCCTGGCACATAGCAGGTGTTTAATAAATACATGTTGCCTTAACTAAAGAAAAGGGGAAGAACAAGAAAGATATTGAGCCATTCCCTAATCGGTGAGGACACAGTCCATTTCTAAATTTTTGCTATCACAAAAAAATGCTTCAACGGTCTGCCTGGGACCTTCCTTTCTGACTTTGATCTCCCTAAGGTCCTACTGTACGCAGTAATGGGATTACTGCGTTAAAGGGTATGAATAGTTAAATGGCTTTTCTCACATAATAGCAGGAGCCTTTTTCAAATGCATCCACAGACCCCAAAAACCTTTTGAATACTCCAATCCCCAGTAAGTCAGATAAGGACTCCTACCAGGTTTAAGTAAAGCTCTTTTGATATCAGCGATTTGGGGGTGGGGACGGTTTGCTTCTGTCTCAGTCACTCCTTCAAGCTTTATCAGTCTACCTGACCCCTCCTGGTGGAAGAGAAGGTATGGTCTTGGCGACCAGTCTCTCTTCTTCTCAGCCTTCTTTGTGGTTCCATTTTAGATAAGTAGAAGATCAGTGTTCTGTGCCAAGATTTGGAAGTGAGAAATTAGACACAAGAAAGAAGCAATGGCCTCAGCCTCTAAGAACTTCGAAAGATCCCCGAAGTCCCCTTGAGAGTTCAAACTGAAGTATTCCGCTGCTTCCCCATCTGCCTCTAATTAAGCCTTATTTTCTCAAACCAATATTTAGTATCAATTTTTAATTTTTTTAAATTTAATTTCATTGTTTGCTGTTGATTTGATTATTGGTATTGTTCTTTCCTTGCTGCTCCCCTCACCCCCAAGAAATGTGCTATACATTGTGGCAGCTACAATTATGGGTTAAATAGCCTTTCTGTTGAGTGTCCAAGGAACCTGACCACAAGTTAGAACACGGTTTCAACGGGAAAGTAAGAAAATGTTCCTTGGTTCCAAACACTTGACTTAAACAAGGGAACTTTTGGGATCCAACACATACATAGACTGGGAATTGCTTGGAGAATTTGGGTCCTACAGTTAGCATGGTGTGGTGGAATGAGCACTGGACTAGGAATCAGGAGACCTGGGTTCAAGTTCTAATACTTTTTATCTCCATGGCCTTAGGCAAGGTGGCTTCTCTAAAGCTTGAATTCTGAAATTCCCAACCATTAACTAAAGTTGCTAATGCTCAGGAGGCATTTATAACAGCCACAGGAGGTAAGGGCCCTCTAGATCCAAAGCCAGAGCCGAGGCCTCTCCTTAAGTGACAGGGAGTAAGGGAGAGTTCAGAAGGCCCTGGAATGTCAGAACTGGAAGGAAGCTTTGAGCACACGTAAAAGAGATTGTTAGAGCTGGAAGGGACATTAGAACATAAGAGCATCAGAACAGGAGGAGAGCTTAGAACCAGAGCTCAATCTTTGTATCCAAAGCAAATAACATGCAGTACATTCTCAACTAAGGGAGCGGAACTAGGGAGGGGAGAAGACTGTCCCATAAGAAAGGAAACAGAGAAGGGGCAGCTTGGTGGCACAGTGGATAGAGCACTGGCCCTGGATTCAGGAGGACCTGAGTTTAAATCCAGCCTCAGACACATAACACTCACTAAGCTGTGTGATCCTGGGCAAGTCACTTAACCCCATTGCCTAACCAGGAAAAAAAAAAGAATTAAAAAAAAAAAGAAAGGAAACAAAGATTCCAAGACTTGAGTGCTACTGGGGACATTGCTACTGTAGACTGGAGTGGGGAATAGTGAAGAAGAATCATCCCATTTTGAATTTCTGGGAGATTTCTATTTTAAATAATTTTCTCTTGTTAACCAGGTATTTAGCTGAAGGACTGTCAGGACCCTCTGACAAAGCATTAGTCACTTTGCCATGGTTCTGCTTAGACTACCGAATGTCAGAGTTGAAAAAGACCTAAGAACATAAAATATAGAACCCCAGAATTATAAAGGACTTCAAAAAATAGAATATTGGAGGGGCAGATAGGTGGCGCAGTGGCCACCACTGCTCTGGCCTTGGAGTCAGGAGGACCTAAGTACAAATCCAGCCTCAGACACTTAACACTTAGTACCTGTGTGACCTTGGGCAAGTCACTTAACCTAGATCACCTCACAAAAAAAAAAAAAAAATGGAATATTGGAGCCAAAAGGGCCCTTAGGACACAGAGTATCCAAAATAGAGTATCAGAACTGGAAGAGATCTTAGCAATCATCCAACAATCCCCTTTGTTTTACAATGATCAGTAGAGAAAACAATATAAAAATCTCAGGAGCTTCCCTAACATTGGTTCGTGCCTCTTCCATTGTATGATTTGAGAAGTGACAAAAATCCCTCCAGCCACAAAATCTCTCTCCAAACACATTGGCCTCACCAGTGTGCCATGTGAAGTTGTTCAACCCCCCAGCCCCTGCTAACATCATCCCCCACCTCCTGATTTGTGGGAAAGAAGTATGGGTGGGAAGAATTAAAAATCAAATTGGCTTCTTGGGAGATAGTAGGAGCCTATTTAAATACTTACAGCTGATAATGTAGCATCACAAAGGATGACATGTGTGCCCCTTGTAGGGGTGTTTGCTCAGCTCCCAGATGGACAGGGCTCCAGAAGGGAGTTAAAGAAATCTAGAATTGGATGAGCCCTTATAGAAGATTCCATCCCATCTCAGTGATTGAAGGGGAACTTGGACATCACTGAGTCCAAACAGTACGCGAGCAAGAATCTCTCCAATAGCAGCTCCTGACAAGTGGCCATCTGGCTCCTCTTGAAGATATCCAGTGTTGGGGAAATCACTATCTTCCAAGACAGCTCATTCCACTTTTGGACAGCTCTTTTTTGTTAGAAAGTTTTTTCTTTGCCTTTCTGTAACTCCCGCCCGTTGCTACAAGTTCTTCCCTCTGAGGTTAAGCCTCTTCCAATTGAGAGCTCTTCAAATACTTAGAGGTATTGATTGTGTCCATCCCTCCCAAGTATTCTCTCCAAGCTAAACAACCCTAGTTCTTTCAACTGATCCTTGTTCTGTATGATATGGTCTCCACTCTACTGACACATACCTTTGGATATGCTCCAGCTTGTTAATATCCTTCCAAAAATATGGAGGCCAGGGGTATTTAGGTGGCACAGCAGATAGAACACCAGGCCTGAAGTCAGGAGGACCTGAGTTCAAACCCAGCCTCAGACCAAACACTTAACACTTACGAGCAGTGTGACCCTGGGCAAGTCACTTAACCCCAATTGCCTAAAAATTTAAAAAAAAATATGGCAGCCAGAACTGAGTGTGGTACTCTAACTGTGGTCTGTTCAGAGCATCCTACAGTGAGACTATTCATTCTGGATGCTGCATTCTCTTGATATAGAAGAATGTCATATTAAATATTTTGGCTACCATGTTATATCATTGAGTTATTTTGATTAGGCAAGCCACTTAAAACCCTCAATTTTTTTAGGAACTATTGTCTAGTCATGCCTCCCCAATCTTATACTTGGAAAGATTAGTTCTTTTATCCAAATATAAGACTTTACATTCATGTCTAGTAATTTTAATTTTAGTAGTTCTGGCCCATTGATACAGCCCTTCAAAGTCTTTCTGGATCTTAATTCTGTCATCCAACATGTTACCTATCTTTCACAGCTTGATAAGTGTGATACCCAAACTTTGATCTAAAACAGCCTAGGGGCAAGGACAGATTCCTGAAGCACTCCAGTAGAGACTTTCTTTCAAGTTGGCATCAATTTATTAATGACTACGTTTTACACCCAATCATTAAATCAGTTCTGAATCCATTTACTTAGATTATCACCCAGTCCATATTCCTCTATCATATCCACAAAGCTGGCATGAGAGACTGTTCAGTGCTTTGCTTGAGGTCTCTGGGTATATCATGGCTACCACATTTCTCTAATCTGCCAGGATAATAAACCTGTAAAAGAGAAAAGGAAATAAGGTTTGTCTGTTGAGACCTATTCTTGATGAAGCAGTGCTGGTTCTTCCTGACTTACCAATTCCCTTTCTAAATGGACACAATTCATCCTTTCAATAATACAGTTTGGGGGGGGGGTGGAGTTAGGTGGTACTGTGGATAGACCACTATCCTTGGAGTCAGGAGTACCTGAATTCAAATCTGGCCTCAGAAACTTAATAGCTGTGTGACCTTGGGCAAGTCACTTAACCCTGATTGCCTCAAAAAAAAATTGCAGTTCAGAATTTTGACAAGAACTGAAGTCAAGATCACTGGCTTATAGTTTGTTGTCTCCATTTTCTTCCATTTTTGAAAATTGAGACATTTGCCCTTTGTCAGTCCTGAAGCACCTCCAAGAACACTGATAGAGGCTCAGTAACTGCTTCTGCTAATTCCTTCAGTATCTTGTGATTTAACTCATCTACCCTTGATGACTTGAACGTATTGCAGGCTGCTAGGTATTGTCTTAACCGGGTCTTCACTTTTCTTGGAGCTCAACTCCCTGTTAATCATTTTTGTTCTAACCTTCTCATTCCAAAGATCATTCTCCTCAGCAGAGAAAACAAAAAAGCAAATTAGGAATTGGGAGCACTGGAACAATCCAGGAAGGTGGTAGTAGCCTTGGGTGCAATCGAGGGGCGTTGGGGGTGGAAGCACAAGGAAAGTAGAGAAGACAATTTTGAAAAATAGTTTATACAGGTTGCAGCTAGGTGGCACAGTGGATAGAGCACTGGCCCTAGAGTCAGGAGGGCCTGAGTTCAAACCCAGCCTTATACACAACCCTTGCTAGCTGTGTGATTGCCTAATGTGCCCCAATTGCCTTAAAAAAAAAAAAAAGAGGAAAGGCCTCTTACTTATTATATAGCTATGGTCTCTGCCCATGTTATTTTTGAACTGTGCCATCTTATTTTTGAACTATTATTTACATCTAGCCCTGGAGGTGAGGATAATTCGAGTAAGAGTGTGATAAATGTGGATACAGACCCTTAATGGAAGTCTCAGGGAGGACATTGCTACAAAGAAGCTCATGGTTGGGATACTAAATACGTAGGCTGATGTACAGGTACAGTATCCTCTTCCATTATCCTTGAGATTTAGATTTCCTGCTTACTGGGGTAGAGGGTGAGGGTGTAAAATGTGTCACATAGCTACAAATATTCAGTAATCCTCCTTTTTCTTTCTTTTTTTTTTTCTGGGGAGGCAATTGGGGTTAAGTGACTTGCCTAGGGTCACACAGCTAGTGTCAAGTGTCTGAGGCCAGATTTGAACTCAGGTCCTCCTGACTCCAGGGCCAGTGCTCTATCCACTGCACCACCTCGCTGCCTCAATCCTCCTTTTTCACGTCCTTCTGGGTCACATTTCCATCCCCTAATTTCATGATTGAGTTTAGGATCCCCTTATTGCTCTCTCTCTCTCCACACACACATACACACACACACACACACACACACACACACACACACACAAATGCACAGCAAAGATTTATTTCTTGTAAGTGTGAAACCTAAATGCTATGTTAATGCAATCATGTGTTTATTGGGCCAACTTGAATGGACAGATTGTCCTTGGAAGGATGATTTCTTTCACAGGATAAAATTGTGAATAAGAATCAAAGAATAAAAAGAAGAAGAAAAACCAATTGCACATAAAATCATAAGATCATAAATCTGGATCTAGAAGGAACCTTAGAGATCATCTTGCCTAGCCCCCTCATTTTACAGATGAGGAAACTGAGGCCCAAAGAGATTAAATGACTTGCTCAAGCACATGAAGGTAATAAGTAATAAAGGTACGATTCAAATCCAAATCCAGGGCTCTTTCCACTGTACTGTGCTTCTTTCAAATCTTACAGAGAATCTCAGGGAGGATGAAAATCAATGGAGATGAGACAACTGAGTCATTAGTATTTTTGTTGAGACTAAAAGCTGAAGTTTGAGCAAACTCTGTGAATGAGATCCATTGGTCCAAAGAAAGACGTGTAAAAGGAACACAGAGGTAGTCAAGTCTGTGGAGGAAAACAGGAAGTATTAAATTAGAACCTTAAATGAAGCTTTTGCAGGAATTTTTGCATGATGTCCGGGATGGTTTGGGCCAACCACATCCAAATTAAGTTAGCTGAAAGCCTCAATTCACATCAGGAAAATCCCATACAAACAGCTCCAGTCTGATTGGGTAGTAATGACTACAAATGAGATGTAGCCTCATTTTGCCTAGTTTCTTTTCAATAAAGTCTTTTCATCTATGTATTATTTTTTTAAAAAATTTATTGATAGTCTTTTTAAAAAATTATTGTTACTTCCAAATAGGTCTCCCACCATAGAACCCTTCCCTATGATAAATAAATACAGCTAAGTGAAACAAATCAGCAACTTAAATCTTTTCAGATATTTCATTTTCTTTGTTGCTTCCCTGAAGCACTTTAAATTAGGGGGAAAAAATTGATATCTTTTGTTCTTACATCACAGACACCTCCCAATATATTTGTATTCCTCCTTCCTATAGAACCATCCATTGTAAGAAGAATAATATGTAGCCTTTTTAGACTCTGGGGTTCCTTGTCCCAACTTGCACTGACAAGTCATATCCTCAGAGTAAAGGTGGCTAATTCTTCCTCTGGGGATCCAGAGGGGTGGGATATCTTTATAGTGCTCTGATCTTGAGTCTCTGTTCCAGTATAATCCTCTCTAATCAATCTCTAAGTACCAGTTAATATCTCCTTAATTTTTATACAAATTACATACAGTTTATATTTCCCCATTAGCACTGATATAGTGATTTGTGTCCCATTATCATTTTAACCATTTCTGTTCTCCTTTATATCACTGATAAGCATTTAACATTAAATAGCATTTACAAAGGGATATTTGCTGAGAATATATATCAGAAATAGAAGTAAAAAAGCACTCCCCACCACCACCAGGAGGGCACATTTTCCCTTTTTCCACCTTGGTGCATGGACAGTAGGTTTAAATTTAAAACAATTGCTACAGGCAGAGCTAAGATAGTAGAGTAAAAGGAAGAAGTACAGACAAACTCTCTCCCACCACTCCAAATAAATCCAGAAAATTCACCAGGCCAAGTCATGATTGGGAAATCCAAGAAAAAATCATAGGGAGTGATTTTTCAAGCCGAAGATAGCATAGGGAGATAGCGCACTGTGGACACTGGGACAGAATATAGCCAGGAATAACCATGCGGAGCATTCCAGTGCTAGGAAAGACCATAGGCCAAGGCAAGAGGAGGTCTCACATCTAGCATAGAGGGGCCTAAACATGTACAGGAAGCGGGAATAGGTACCAACTGGCAGCTCTGTTGTTTACTACCTGGTTCTGTAACTCAGTTCTAAGTCACATATCCAGGGTGGACAGAGGAGGGAACTTGTACATAGAGGAGACAGACTAGGGTTAGAAGCAGTCACAGACCCTAGGCTATGAATCAAGAAAGAAGCAAACTCAAAAGCAAGCAGCATTTACATGGTTCTGACCTCACAGGAATGGAGCAAGGTCTCAGTTCCAGCTGGTAACCTGGTATGAAGCTTGCAGTGGAATAACTAGGACAAGAATCACAGACCAAAGGGGAGCCTACAGCTCTGTCAGTCTTAACTAACAGAGAGTTCCAGCCAACTGAGTTGAGCAGCAGTCTACTAGAACTCCAATCAGGGGCAAGCCCATAGATATGTTGCTCAGACCCAAACTCAGATTAAGAATTTGCACAGCTCAGATTAGGGAGGCAGTGATCAGACTTTGCCCCACAGGGGTAAGATCACTTTAGGATTACTGAAAGCTTGCAAGTCCCCAGCCTAAGCTGTCCCTAAGATCCTAGAATAACACAATAATCAAAAACCCAAGAGAGTAGCAACAAAAGAGTTCAGACATTCCTTCCAGAAGTACTCAGATTCCAGACATAATATAAAGTGTGAAATTAGGAACTACACTGGAAGAACGAATAAACAAAAAAATAATCATACCATAAAGTGATATTTTGGTGACAGAGATGCTCAAGACACAAACCAGGAAGAAGAGAATGACTCCAAAATATCCATAAATAAACCCTCAAAGAAAAAGAGCTTGAAAATGAATTGAACTAAAAATCTGGAAGACATAAAGCAAGAGTTAAAAAAACCAAAAATTTTAAAAGATTTTTACACGTGAAATGAGAACACTAGAGAAAGAAAATTGAAAAAGAAATGAAATCTATAGAAGAAAAATTGGAAAAGAAATTAACTGTTTGGCACAAAATGTACAAAACCAAGCTTACGCAACAAATCCCCTGAAAATTAGAATAGATCAAATAGAAGCCAATGATTCTACGAGTCAACAAGAAATATTAAAGCTGAGATGAATGAAAACCTAAAAGACAGTCTTTAAGTAATTAATAATCAATTTATTAATTAGGCTAGCTGGAAATCAATAAATTGATAATCAGTCATTTCTCTTGGTAACCAAAGACACCAAGGGAGACCCTGAAATGCCTTAAATTCTTTCTGAAAGGGAACTCCCTTAACAAGTGAAACTCAACCCTGATTTGGTGGACGTTTAATGAGGAGGTAGGCTAAAAGTCTTCAGCTGCTCTTGCTGAGAATGTGGCTAGATCATGAAACTCAGCAACCTCAGGGCATCTGGGAAGGGGAAGCCATTTCCATCCAGACCTCTCCAGTTAGTTTTCTCTTTCATGAACTGAGTTGCCCTACTCTCTAAGGAGGGGATCAAGGACGGGGGTTCTTCCCCCAGACAAAGGCTGGACCTTACTGAATTCTGTTTACACTCTAAACAGAAATTAAGTCTCCCAGTTGTGTGGAGTCCCACCAGCCTAGTTATGGAGCATGTGCCTTGGGAGCTAGGAGCAAATCTTATCACTCCTCCATGCCCTTCAGAGACTGGTTGACCTTTTCAGGAGTTGGGTCTTAACAGAAATAGGCAGAAAAGGGTAGACAACAAATTAATAACTAGCTATTAATATAATAGTATGATATTAATTTCTCTCAAAGAAAAGTCAAAAGACAAAACAACAACAACAACAAAAAAACAACAACCCCAGAAGAAAATGTAAGGTATCTCATAGCAAAGCAATTGACCTGGAAAACAGAGAAAAGAGAAAAAATTAAGAGTCATTGGACTATCTAAAAGCCAAGAATGAGAAAAGAACCTAAGCATCATATTTCAAGAAATCAAAAAAGAAAACTGCCTGGATATCTTAGAACCAGTGGGCAAAGTAGAAACATGAAGATTCTACCAATCACCTCTTGAAAGAAACCCCAAAATAATAACTCTCAGGAACACCACTGGCAAAATCTGGAGCTTCCAGATCCATCAATCAATCAATCGATAAATATTTATCAAGTACCTACTATGTGCCAGGCATTGTGCTAAGCAAAGTAAAAATGCTGAAAGAAAGAATTCAAATACCCAGGAACCATAGTCAGGATCACACATGACTCAGCTACCCTTTTAAAGAAATGGAGAGCAAGGATATGGTATTCCAGAAGGCAAAAGATTTAGGCTTACAGCCAAGAATAACTTACTCAACAAAACTGAATATAATCCAGTTTGGTGGGGGGTGAGGGGGAGGAGTGGACCTTTAGTGAAATAGAGGACTTCCAAACATTTCCTGATGAAAAGACCAGAACTACATAGAAACCCTGAAGTGCAAACAAAAGCTCTTTTCAATACATTACAATCACTACATGTTTATTTAAAGTTTTACCATTTCAAAGCACTTTTAATAAAATGAGTTACCTTATTTGATCTTCACAAAAACTTTGAGGGGATACTTTATAAAACTGAGATCAATGTTATGGATGAGGTAACTGAAACCTAAAGAGGTTAAGTAATTTGGCCATGGTTACACAGATAGAGTGAGGACACAATTTCCTCACTCATAAATGTCATTCTCTGTAGCGCTTGATATATGTTCCTTCTTCCCCTTTTGCTATGATCTCTCCATGCCAAATGAAAAGGTTAGACCAGATGACCCATGGGCCCCTTCCAGTTCTAACACTCTATATTCTAAGGATCCTTCCAGCTTTTTAGTTTAAACTTTCTCGCAGTGTAGGTATACTTGGGTCTATGCAGTGCCTACCTCCTCATTAAATGTCCACCAATTAGGAAGTTACAGATGGAAACCGATTGTTGTTGTTGTTCGATCATTTTTCAGTTGTGTCTGACTCTTCATGACCCCATTTGGGGTTTTCTTGGTATAAATACTGGAGTGGTTTGCCATTTCCTTCTCTAGCTCATTTTAGAGATGAGGAAACTAAGGCAAACAGGGGTAAGTGACTTCCGAGGGTCACACAGCTAGTAAGTGTCTGAGGCCAGAGTAGCACTCACAAAGTTGAATCTTTCTATGAGTCCAGGGCCAGCAGTATCCACTGGGCCACCTAGCTGCCCCTAAATGGAAACTAATACATTCGTTCAGAATTTCAGATGTCTGGCTAGTATATATAAGAAAGTCTGGAGTTTTGAGTGAATTTTCCATTTTCATGACAGTAAAAGGAGCAGGCATCAGTGCTGAGTACATATAGCCCAGGACTCTCTGGGATGTTTTTGACTCCCATAGAAAAGGATGCTTGCACAATAAGCTTAGTATGCGGGTAGAATTCTCCATCAGTGGGGCTGCAGGATCAGTTTTAAAAATGCAATGAACCATATTGTACTACACCTGGAGAAGGGATTAATCACACCAATTTCATGGATATTGATTTTATGACAATACTACTACTACTAACAATGTGGGTGTGTATACACACCCATTCACACCCTCTTCATCTTTGGAACTTAAAGTTCTTTAGCATATTAGAGGATAGTGGAAGGAGGATGAGACCAGGATCCAAGAGACTTGAGTTATACCTCTTGCTCTGCTGTTAGCTGGCTAGGAGATCTTGGGCAAACAATTTCTCCTTTTGTTACTCTCAAAACAAGAGGGTTGAATTGAATGATCTCTAAGTTCCCTCTCAGCTCTTACATCCAGTTCTCTAAGATTAATTCTACTTCTAAGGTTCTATGGTTCTAGAATGAATCTGGTTTCTCCCATGTGTAGCCTGCTAATTGTCAATGAATGCCAGATCCTTTGGAAAGTTACGTTACTCCTTCAAGACCACTGGGAGTATTTATTTCTGGGTTGAATTAGGAAGTTACTAAATGACCTCTCTCCAGTATTCCAATGGATCTGTGATATCATCGATGTGGATATTCTGTCCAATGGTGCAGATAGCAACTCCTCCATACCTGCCCAATCTGTGTAAACTTTATTTATGTCCCACAAAAGGAAGTCTATCTGTCATGCTGGGGACCTCAGCATTAGCAGTCATCACAAGGATACCAAAGAAGCACATGGACTGCCCATCAATTATTCTTCATTTTTGCCACATGACTAGCCCATCTTCTTTTTTTCACTCATACATTTCAAATGATTTCTAACATCCTGGAAAGAATTAATAAACCTTATTCACATTGCCTTCCTTACTCTCATTGTGAGCATCTCAAGAATTTGTCTTCATGACAATTGCATGAAATACATAGAATTCATTTGCCAGATGCTGAAAATAAGGACCAGAGAAATCAAATGAGACAGCCAAGCTCATACAGTTGATGATACAACCCAATGATCCAGACTTCTTTATTCTTTGCCTCATTTACCAGATAACATTTTCTGCCTTTTTCTGTTATATTCTAATAGGGATTGGACTTGTGATTTCATGCATATAGGGAACATTTAGGTGAGGCAACTTTCTCTACCAAAACAGGAGGATATCTTCTCTACAGCTTGGTCTCAGAGAGCTGCCTAGAGCACTAAATGGCTAAGTGACTTGTTAAGAGTCACAGCTAGAGGCAGCTAGGTGACACAGTGGATAGAGCTCCGACCTTGGAGTCAGGAGGACCTGAGTTCAAATCCAGACACAGATACTCTACACCTACTAGCTGTGTGACCCTGAGCAATTCACTTAACCCCGATTGCCTCACCAAAAAAAAAAAAAAAAAAAAGTCATAGCCAGCATGTGTTAAATGCATGACTTGAACCTAGGTCTTCCAATTTTCTATCCACTCATGTGGATGCTGCCTCTTGTGCTTTTCTAATAGAATATTTAAAAGAGATTCATTAACATGGCCCACATGTATTTATCCTATGATTTTCTTTCATCAGACCAAACCAAAGAACATATTAATGCCAAGCAAAGGCATTCATTTGAACAAACTAGCAAGCATACCTAAAAGGAGTATACCAGGTGTGCTGGAACACTCTGCAGCATGCATCATTTTTCAGTCCTTCCCTTTCTCCCCAGGTCACTGTGCTAGGAAATGCCTACAGCTAGTGCCAGTATACCCAGCACTCAGCACACTCTTTTAGATATGCCTGTGCTATCAAGGTAAATAATAATGAAAAATCTCCTCCCCCTGGATCTCTGCCCTTTATACACCCAGAGATTCCTACCAAAGGAAGAAGGAACATACCAAGTCATACATCTTCAGCTTCTAGGATTGCATCCCAGCTGAAATACCTCTCTGTCTCTGAATTTCAGAGGTTGCCACTGGCTGCTTCCCCATAAAACTGTTGAACCCATTGGCTGAGTGGCTTTCTCTGCTAACTATCTAAGGCCCAGGCCATCACCAATCGTCTTGATTCTAGCTTGCCACCGGACTTCAATGACTCTGGAGGAGAGAGTATAGCTCTGCCTCACTTAGATCCAATTCACTCATGAACAACAAGTTGCTGATGTCACATGCTGGACTGCTTTGTCAAATGAGCTGTCATCTGCTGCTTATCTACTGAGCTGCTGCTCTCAGCGGCTTCTCCAATCTCTTCTGAATCATCCAGCATTTAATTGTTTCTAGGCTGCCCTTCCAATAAGATGCTACTATGGTCTGCTGTTTTGCCACATAATTTCAGCTGTTAGGTAACTTTCTTGAAGTGGTTCCTTTAGAGCTTTTTTTTTTTTTTGGTGAGTCAGCCCATGTGGCCTCAGGCCATTTTCAATTCTTTTCCAAGTCAGATCCAAGCTTGCCTCCAAATGTCACAGTAAGAGGCTCTTAGGTCAAATCTGTCTTTTGGACTACTCTTCTACCTCCTCAGAAGGAACCCTAAACCAGGCTTACTTGGTATTTGAGTAGGAGTAAGTAAATTCCTTTCAACTCCCATCATGTCCCTACTCCCTAGTTCCAACGTCACATAGATTACTTTGGAGTTTCACATACCCATGCTGAAAGGACAG
This sequence comes from Vombatus ursinus, assembly GCF_900497805.2. Taxonomy (NCBI): domain Eukaryota; kingdom Metazoa; phylum Chordata; class Mammalia; order Diprotodontia; family Vombatidae; genus Vombatus; species Vombatus ursinus. Next base: position 26,426,892 of record NW_020940358.1, read on the forward strand.
GATGGAACTTCTGAACTTTGCTCCACTTGAATGAAAAACTCGGGAAGTCCTGATGTAGACAGGTTAAACAAATACATGGTATCCCCATTACTCCTAAAAAGTCATGGCTGATAATATACTGCTATAGCCAAACTACTACAGTGAGATTATAATAGGAAACAGGGAACTCTAGGTTAAGGAGTAAGGGTCTGGAAAGCCACTGACAAACCCCAGTGGTATAGTCAAAATCATCTCAGAGTCAGGAGATCTAGTTCTAAAGACAGTGCTATCATCAACCCTATGACCTTGGGCAAGTCACTGCCCTTTTCTAAGCCTCAGTTTTCTCGCTTATAAAATGAGAGGCTTGGTCTAGTTAATTTCTAAGGTCCCTTCTAGTTCTAACATCCTACATTTTAGGGTCCCTTCCAGCTTGGATATTCTATGGTTATATAATTCTGTGGAATCTTTGGGGTGAGTATGCCTGAGCATGATTACAAATTCTTAGAGTTGGAAGAGAACCATGGGCCATCGAGCCATACTCATGCTTGAACAAATGTCCCTCCTAAAATATCTGACAGGGGCAGCTAGGTGGTGCGGTGGATAGAGCACCAGCCCTGGAGTCAGGAGGACCTGAGTTCAAATCCAGCCTCAGACACTTAACACTTACTAGCTGTGTGACCCTGGGCAAGTCACTTAACCCCAATTGCCTCACCAAAATAAATAAATAAAATAAAATAGATGACGGCTTTTACTTGATGATCTTCAGTAACAAGGAGGAAAAACACTTTCCTGAGTCAGCCCATTGCTCATTTGAACTATCCTAATTGTTGGGAAGTTTTCCTTACAAGAAGAGCCTAAATCTGCATTTTCCATCCATTGCTCCTCATTCTGTTGTCTGGGGCCAAACAGAACAAATTTAATTCCTCTTCCACATAGTCACCCTACTAATACTTCAAGAAAACTATCGTGTCCCCCTGAAGTCTTCTCCTGGATGAATATTTCTAGTTCCTTCAAACAATATGGCATAACATTGAGGATATCGACCATCCTGATACCCTCTTCTGGTCACTATCCAGTTTATCAATATCCTTCCAAACATGGTCTTGAAATCAAGACCTGGTTTCAAATCCTGCCTCAGACACTTAACTGTGTGACTCTAGGCAAGTCACTTAACTTTTCTGCACCTCAGTTTTCTCATCCATAAAATGAGGAGGCTAGACTGGATGAATGATCTCAAAGGTCTCTCTTTTGCTCTAAATGTATGATCATCGTGAGCCTATGTGATCTCAGAACATAGTCCTCCAAATGATGTCTATCTAGGGAAGGGCATAGCAGAACTAGAACCTTGCTTGTACTTTTCATTGTTGCACTCTCTGTTCTAGAGTCCCTTCCAGCTCTGGTGGTCTGTGGTTATAGGTTTCTGTGGAATCTTTGGGGTAAGTATCGCAGAATATAATCATAGACTCTCAGAGTAGGACGGCAACTCAGAGGCCAGCATGTCCTTTCTGAGTAAGAGTCCCCTCTGTAACATACCGCAGATTTCCCTTGAAAACCTTCAACTAGGGAAAACCCACTATTTCCTTAGTTCACCCACTGATGGAATTTTTTTTTGTTGTTGTTGTTCAGCTGTTTTCAGTTATGTCTGACTCTTTGTGACCCTATTTGGCAAAGATACTGGAGAGGTTTACCATTTCCTTCTCCAGCTCATTTTCCAGATGTGGAAACTGAGACAAATAGGGTTAAGTGACTTGCCCAGGGTCACACAGCTAGTAAGCATCTGAAGCCAGATTTGAACTCAGGAAGATGAGTATTCCTGAGTCTAGGCACAGAACTCTAGTCACTATATCACCTAGCTCACTACTGATGGAGTTAGGAAGATTTAAATTTAAATTCTGCCTCAGGCACTTACATAGTTGTATGACCCTGAGCACATTAATCAACTTCTTGGTGGTAATAATAGCATCTATCACACAGGGCTGTTGTGAGAATCAAATGAAATGCATGAATACAGCACTTTGAAAATCTTAAAATGCTATGTAAATAAGCTATTATTATTAATTTTTGCTCTTTTAGACAGTTCTAATGATTGAAAATCTTGTCCATTCCTTTCTTAGCGCAGACTAGTATGTAGAAAGGGGAGAGGGAAGTGGTTGATGGAACCTGAGCTAAATGATAACCATTACGCTTGCCATTTGAGAAGCAGCTTGACTGTAGGCATACCAGTCATTTTTAGCACCAATTAAGGGAGTGGTCTCCCTACCAAATACCTTCTGGGCACCCTAGGCCCAGCCCACATTGACCATACCCCACGAACATTTCTACCACAAGGAACTCTAAGGGGAGAAAACCCCTTTCTCTTTTCTCCACCCAATTTCTGCTCAAACCAAGCTGCTGTGACTGGTTTGTGCTGAGCACTCTCCCCAAATTCCCTTCTTCCCCATCCTCCAGCTAACCTAGTTTCCTAAGTGGCTTTCATACACTAGGTTTTCTCTATTTGTTATAAGGTCAACAATTGCTATAAATATTCAATGGGCTTCTAACTTCCCTGGCCCAGTTTTATAATTTTGTACATTGATCTAAGAACATAAACAAATTAACACAAGAGACACTGTCCAGTCATTGCTTGCTTATGTTGGCCCATTATATAAAGCTGTAATTTGATAACAAAAATTAAACCAGTACAGTTTAGAATCTTATAACTGAAAAGGACCTTAATGGTCATCTAGTCCAGGAGTTCTTAACTCGAGGTTGATAAACTTGTTTAAAAATTTTTTTTGTTAGTAATGGTATTTCAATGTAATTAGTTACTTTTGTCATACTCTGTATTTTGTTTTATACATAACTGAATTGTCTGGCTTTCATTGCCCTGAAGACAAGGTAGGTTATATTTATGTGCCTTGCCCAGGGTTCTCTGATACTCTTCAGGTGTTTGAAGAGTCTCTCTGCTATTGATTTAAGCCTTTACCAACTGGGTTCCCCAATTTTATAGGTCCAACCACCCCTCTTCCACTTAAGCACTTAATCGTCAGAATAGCTTTTACAAAGGAATATTTATGTCAAAGGTACAGCAAGAATAAACATATATAAACATTCCTCCCAGTATCCTGGGGGGCCATAATATAATATCTTATCTTATAATATCTCAGGCACTGTGGAGGGAGTAGGGGATCAGATTCCCACTTCAGTTCCTACACAGTATTAGTCCCATTCCTACACAGCATTAGTCCCATCATGTTCCAAGTCCAAAGACCTCCTGGGCTTGTTTCTTGGTAGCCTGGCTTTTTAGAGTTTCCCTATTGGGCTGGCAGAAACATCTGGCCTGGACTCCTGGCCCCTAGATCCCCATGGCTTGAGGACTCAGGTCCAGGGAATTCTCTCCCTACACCTAGAACTGAAAAGGACAAACAAAACAAGACCGAAACTCCATGTCTGTTTTTTAAGACCATAGGATCTAAGGGAAAGACAAGGCATACCTTTCCCCAACTGGTTTACAGCATGTGCCCAAGCTATAGGTGAAGGAGACCTTTACCCTCTGAACACCACTGGAAAGAGAAACATTGTCCCAGTCTGATCGTTTTAAAGACAGAGACAGTTCTAGCTACACAGTCAAAGGAGAGAGCCTGCTTCCATCCACATAGTAGACCAGTGCAGGATGCCTTCTCCCAGAAGCTGGTCCCTGGAGTCTCCCTTGTGGGTGCCTCCATCTTAGATGATCTGGCCTTGTGCCAAAGACCCACGACATCTGCATTTAAAAACATTATTCTGAGAAGGAGTTTATAGGCTTCCCCAGACTGCCAAAGGGATCTATAACACACACACACACACACACACACACACACAAGTTTCATAATCCAACTCCCTCATTTTTCAGATGAAGAAAATGAGGACTAGGGAGGAGGAAGTAAATTGCCTAGTATAAGATCCAGGTGTTCTTTCTTTATGTCCACTGCTGTTACCTCTGCAAGAGACTACTTTGTGATATTTGGGGATACATGCATGGATTTACATAGTATTAATGAAGATAATCACCACAGTTCTTACACTGAGAAGTAAAGGAAGATATTTCTATTACTTCAAAATAACAGGTAAATAATTACATGTGAAGACCGGGAAAATAACACGTAATTGAACATTTCTCATCATAAACATGTAACATTCAGGGGGAAAAAGTACAACTAGCAACCAAGATTACCCAATCATCCATATGAATTTAATCTTCCATATTCTATTACCCATCCAAAGCATACACTGAATTACATGTATGGTTAAGTATTTTAGCATTTGATTAAATTTTAACATGAGACTATTTCCTTTCTAATGAAACCCATAAAATACTAAAATATGATTAGAAATTACTGTCACATTAGGTTTTTTAAGGTCAAAAATATAAAATATGTATCTGTTGAGACAAGCAAGACATGACTAAGAGATTTCAAAAAAGCGTCATATCCCATCAGAGTGCTATAGAGCAGCATTTCTTTTTTTTTAATTTTTTATTAATTTATTTTGATTTATCAACAATCATTTCCATATGCTTTTGAGTTTAAAACTTTTCTCCCCCTTCCTCCCCACCACCCTTCCCAAGACAGCACACAATCTGATATACGCTATACATATACATTCCTATTAAACATATTTTCACATTAGTGATGTTGTAAGTAAGAATTAAAACTAATAGGAGGAACCACCAGAAAGAGGAAACAAAACTCAACAGAAGAGAAAAAAAATAGCAATTCAACTTCCATAGTTCTTTCTTTGGATGTAGATAGCATTTTCTATCACGAGGCCTTTGGAGATGTCTTAGATTCTTGTATTGCTGGAAAGGGTTAAGTCTATCAACGTTAGTCATGGCATGACATGACTGTTACTGTGTACAATGTTCTCCTGGTTCTGCTCACTTCACTCAGCATCAGTCCATACAAGTCTTTCGAGGTTTTTCTGAAGTCCACCTGCTCATCATTTCTTACAGCACAATAGTATTCAATAACATTCATATACCACAACTTGTTCAGCCATTCCTCAATAGATGGGCATCCTCTCAATTTCCGATTCTTTGCCACCCAAAAAGAGCTGCTTTGAATATTTTGGTACATGTGGGTCCTTTTCCCATTTGTATGATCCAGAGCAGTATTTCTTAAACTATATTCTATAAGACACTCTATTCTGTGAATTCAGTTTTATTCAGTCCAATTCAACATTTATTAGTGTAGATTACTATGTGGCAGGTACTGTGCTAGATGCCAGGAACAAAAAGGGAAAAAAAAGTGAAACAATCCCTGCCCTCATCGAGCTAACATTCTATTGGGAAAACAACACACACAGAGAAGTAAATTTAAAATGTGTAGATAAAAGAAATACAAAGTAATTTGAAGGGTGATGTACCCCCCTGAAGGAGATCAGGAAAGGCCTCACAGAAGGAAGCAATGCTTGATCTGAGCTCTAATGGGAGCTAGGGGTTCCAAGAGGCAGAGGTGAGGAGGGAAAGGATTCCAGGTATGGGGACAGCCTGTGCTCTTTCATCAAGCTGGTCAGTTAGCTGGAATGAAGAGTTTGTGAGGAGGAGGGGTGGACAACAGACTTGGAAAGACAGGTAAGAGTCAGAGTGTGAGTGGCATTAAATGCCAAAGAGGAGTCTGGATTTTATTCTAAAGGGAACAGAGAATCCTTGAAGCCTTGTCAGTGAGCCGGAGATAGACATAGTCAGATATGTGATTTAGGAATATCCGTTTGGCAATTATATCTCTCTTTTTGAATTTTTTGCATTCTTCCTTGGGTTATAGTTACAGGCAGCCAGATGGTGGGGTGTATAGAGTGCTGGGCCTGGAGTCAGGAAGACCTGAGTTCAAATCCAGCCACAAACATTTATTAGCTCTGTGACCCTAAGAAAGTTACTTAGCCTCTGTCTGCCTCAGTTTCCCCAATTATAAAATGGTTAGAACTTACCTCACAGGGTTGTTGTGAGGATGGAAAGAGATGTTTGTAAAGTGCTTAACACAGTGCCTGGAACAAAGTCAGTGCTTAATAAATTTTGTTCTTTTCCCCCTTTCCTTTATAGTTATTTATATATTTAGTGGTGGAGTTGGTGTAGTTCTAGTAGAATGTAGGGTAAAAAAACGGAAGAGTTGGTGACCAGTTACTTCCTCTTTCTATCCCCACCCTCTAGAGCTGGGTGGCAGACCCTCTTCCCCTGCTCCTCCCTTCACATGTGATTTCTCCTTAGTCAATGCCTTCGACTCTCTCCCTGGGTGGGATAGTTTATCTTTCAAACCAGCTCCAATAAGAACAAAGTAAACAAAGTAAATCAGGGGTTCCTGAGTTTACTCCAACCAACTCATCTGCCACACTTTCTCCCATCAGGATTGCCTCAGGCTTATGGTATATAGATGGATTTACTTTTTCCCTTTATTTTGGGGATGCTATAAAAAATACGTATTAATAAAATGCCTTTTGTCACTCTCCAGTTGCCTCCTATAATTCCACTTCAGTTGCCAGGCCCATGACTGCTGGAAAAAGAAGGAAGTTTTCTCTGGTCCTCTCTGGACTAGCCATTCCATCTTACTCCTGGCACCTTCTCCAATAGCTTCCAACAACTTCACACCAGTTGCCTTGCCCCCCATGTGGATACCTCTCCATAGCACTGTATCACGCCTTTCCAGGTATACAATGCTGCCTGATACTGTAAGAGGGTTCCACCCTAACCTGAACCCCTAGGGATGATGACAACCCACCTGAACTCATTCATCAATGATTAACATACCCCCATCCATTCATAGTCTCCCCATCCAGTGATTCTGAACCCCAAGCTATCATTATTCAAATCCTATTCTCCATCTCCCTTGGAATGCTCCCCTATTCCCAAACCCTGCAACCCAACTGCACCATCATCCTACTCTAGAGTTACCCATCCCTTTCACAGTGCTCTCTGAGTTCTGGTCCTTAGGTAACAAACTTTTTTCCATCTTAAATCTTTTCCATCTTCACTTCTTCCATTTTTTGGTACTAACTGGCCCCTGGTTCCCTCATGATGACCCTGGTCAACCTTTGCAGTACTGGTTGTACTTTTGCTTCATTCTCCCTCACCCTACCACCAGTTGTGATATAGGAATATTCCTTGTTTTCCCTTGCCGCTTCAGGTGCTCCCTCTATCACCATTACTCAGTAACCTCTCTTTTGACGTTTATTCAATCCATATTTGTCACTCAAGCTACCGACCTCAAGGACACACTCCTTCCTTTATTGTTGAATTGCCTGCCTCATGGTCTTTTTCTCCTCCTCAATTCCTGCCCACATACTAGAAGACTTCAGCATACACACTGAGACTCCATCAATCACCCAAACCTTCCAGTTCCTCAATTTACTTGTTTCCCTCGACCTACTCCATCATCCCACCTCAGCTACACCCAGAGACATAACCTCGATCTTGCCATTACCCACAGGTGTTCCATTTCTATGTTCATGAATCATAATGAAAAAAGCTCCAAATCACTAATAATGAGAGAAATGTAAATTAAAGTAATTCCGAGGTTCTACCTCACAGCCACTGGATGGGCAAAAAGGACAAAAAAGGAAAAAAACAAATGTTGGAATGGATTTGGAAAAAAGGTATATTGATGTGCCTGTTAGTGGACCTGTAAGTAGGCACAAACATTTTGGAAAGCAATTTGGAATTATACACAAAACATCCATGCCCTTTGATCTAGTTATACCACAACTGGGCTTAAACCCAAGAAGAGATCAAAGAAAGAGGGAAAAGGTCCTATATGTACAAAGATACTTACAACACTTCTTTTTGAGGTTGCAAAAAACTAGAAACTAAAGGGATGCTCATCATTTGAGGACTGGCTAAACAAAATGTGGTACACAAAAGCGATGGAATACTATTATGCTGAAAGGAATGAAGAAATAGATGATTTCAAAGAGACATGAAAAGATATGTACGAACTGACAAAGTTTACACTGGTAAAGTGAAACAAGCAGAACCAGAAAAACTATTTATATTATGTTACAATATAATCCCATAATCCCAATGTTATAAAAACAAGCAGTTTTAAAGACTTTATAAATTGATGAAGAACGAAATGAGTAGAACCAGAAGAACAATTTATACAATAATAATAATACTGTAAAGACAAATAACTTTGAAAGTTGTTAAGAACTCTGATCAATGTAATCACCACTCGTGATTTAAAGGATTGATGATGAAGCATTGTATCCACTTCTTGACAGAGAGATGATGGATTCAGGGTGCAGAATAAGACATATATTTTTTGAACAGGAACAATAAGGGAATTTGTTTTGCTTGACTATGCATGTTTGTTACAAGGATTTTGCTGTCTGTTTTCCCTTCCCCCTCTCTCCTCCCCGACCCTGCTGCCACACACAGTGGGGTGGGGAGAGAGAGGGAGAAAAAATAGGTTTCTATTTTTAAAAAACTCTTAAATTCCTTTATCTGATCATAATTTGTTGTTATGCCACCTCTCATTCTGCCTATAGTCCCTAAACCTGTTCCTCCTCTTCGCCAGGACCACCCATCCCTCCAACCCTCAGTTCTTTTCCAGGCCATTACCCCTTCACACTCTCCCCTTTCCCATTGTGATCCCTTGGAGGATCACTTCAGCTCTACACTGCCCTCTTCTCTCTGGTCTCTTGTACCCCTCCCCTTCTTATTCTAACATCAGTATTGCTTAGCCAAGCCTCAGCCTTGGATTACTTCCACCATCCACTGACTTTGCTCCTATTCACATGCTGCTCAAGGAAGCTGGAGAAAATCACAAGACCTTGCTGACTAACTCTACTACTAACTTATACAACATAACCTCAACGGGACACACACTGCAGCTAGATAGTCCTTTTACTCCAGCCTAATTGATTCACTATCTCACTCACCACAGGGGTTTTCCACACCTTTTTCATCTCTCCTCCGTGGCTCCCTCTCTGAGAATGGAAAGACCATTCCCCAAGAACTCTCTTTTCTCCTCTCTTCCTCCTCTCACATTACTCAGTTGCCTTCCACCATTTTCTTCTCCTTTATCCATATCTCCCAAAGGTGACCTTTATTGCAAAGGCAAACCCCCTCTATAAGCCCAAGTGACCCTATCCCATCCCATCTTCTCTAGCAGATTGCCTCTCTCTATTATCCCCACTCTGTCACTAACCTTCCATCTCTCCCTGCCTATTGGCTTCTTCCCTACTGCCTACAAACATGCCTATGTCTCTGCCATCCTCAACGAACCTTCTTGATCCATCCCTCTCCATCAACTATCGTTCTATAGCTTTCCTCTACTTTGTGGCTAAATTCCTCAAAAAGGCTGCCTCTAATCAGTCCTGCCATTTCTTTTCCTCTCATTCCCTTCTTAGGCCTTCTATAGACTGGCATCCAATCTCATTATTCAACTGAAACTGTCCTTTCTAAAGTTACTGATCATTTCTTAGTTGCCTAAAGGTCCAGTGGCCTTTTCTCAATCTTCATTCTCCTTGGATGCCCATCAATTGGGGAATGGCTGAGCAAGTTGTGGTATATGAACGTGATGGAATACTATTGTGCTGTAAGAAATGATGAACAGGCTGACTTCAGAAAAACCTGGAAAGACTTGTACTGTCTGATGCTGAGTGAAGTGAGCAGAGCCAAGAGAATGTTGTACACAATAACAGCCATGTTGTGTGATGATTAATATTGATAAACTTAACCCTTCCCAGCAATACAAGGATCTAAAACATTTCCAAAGGCCTTGTGATGGAAAATGCTATCCACATCCAAAGAAAGATCTATGGAAGTTGAATTGCTATTTTTTTTCTCTTCTGTTGAGTTTTGTTCCCTTTTTCTGATGGTTCCTCCTATTGGTTCTCATTTTTACTTACAATATCACTAATGTGAAAATATGTTTAATAGGAATGTAAATGTATATTCTGTATCAGATTATGCACTGTCTTGAGGAGGGTGGTGGGGAGGAAGTGGGAGAAAAATTTTAAACTCAAAAGCATATGGAAATGATTATTGATAAATTAAAATAAATTAATAAAAAATTTTAAAAATGTAAAACAAACAAAAAAACACAGACAAAAAAAATCTTCATTCTCCTTTATCTCTCTGCAGCTTTTGATGCTATCAATCACCCTCTTCTCTCTAGATTTTTGGGACCTTATTCTCTCCTGGTTCTCTTCCTACTTATCAAACCCATCCTCTTCAGTCCCCATTTCTGGGCCTTCATCAAGATCAGGCCCACTAAGCGCTGCTGTCCACCAAGGCTCTGTCCTAGGCCCTCTTCTCTTTTCCTCTTTACTATTTCACTTGGTGATTTCATTAGTTCTCATGGACTTAAATGTCATCTTTGTACAGATGATTCTGAGATCTATTTATCCAACCTTAACCATTTACCTGACTTCTACTCTCTCATTTCCAACTGTCTCTTGGATATTTTTAAGTGGATGTCCCATAGACATTTTAAACTCAACATATCCAAAACTGAATTCATTATATTTCTCCCCAAATACTCCCCTCTTCCAAATTTCCCTATTATTTTAGAGAGAACCACCATCTTCCCAGTTATCCAGGCTTGAAACTTGGGTGTCATTCTCAACTGTCTCTTGCTGCTCCCCACCCCATCTAATCAATTCTTAAGTCCTATCCATTCTACCTTGTTTTTACTTCCTTCTGTCCTTTGATTCTGCTACCACCTTGGTACAAACACTCATTACTTTATGTCTAGAGTTCATAGGTTCCCCAAAGTGGGTGATACCACCCCCAGGGGGTGCTGGAATGATGGGGGTAGTAGTAGCCTCAGGTGCAATTGGGGGTGTTAAATAAAAATAAGGGGGCAGTGGAAGCACAAGGAAAAGAGAAAAGATAAGATTCTTGAAAAAACATTTGTACATGTACAAAGTTAATGCTGGAGTGATTACATTATTTTCCAAATAAACACACAAGATGCAAGTTAAAACCCATCAGTGGTCAAGTCCACAAACAGGTCTTAACAAGCAAGTGTTGGCAGGCCAGTGTAGTGCATTGTCAGGAAGTCCAGTATTCATTGACAAGAACATGTGCATGTAATGACTCATTTACAACACGATACTATGTGGTTACTGATGCAATATTTCATGCAGAGGGGCAGCTAGGTGGTACAGTAGATAGAGCTCTGGCCTTGGAGTCAGGAGGACCTGAGTTCAAATCTGGCCTCAGACACTTGACACTTACTAGCTGTGTGACCCTGGGAAAGTCACTTAACCCTGATTGCCTCACCAAAAAGAAAAAAAAAATTTCAAGGCAGGAAAAAACCCACAAATTTACAATAAATTATTAAATTGAAGATGTGTCATTTTTTAAAATAAAATTTTATATTTTTTGAAATGACACAAATTTAAAAAAAAACCTGCTAAAGGATTATTTCCGGGGGGCACTGAGTATTTTTTTTTGAAAAGGAGGTGGTAGGCTAAATAAGTTTGGGAACCTATGGCCTAGACTATGGCAATAGCCTTCTTGCTGCTGTTGTGTTTGTCCTTCATTTTCGAAGAGGACCATGACATCAGGGAGATGACTGACATGACTTGCAATTGACTTTGATTTGAGTGAGGGAGGGCTGTGCAAGGTCAACAGCCTCACTTTCTCCTCTAGAGTCATCTGGGTCCATTGGCCAGATATTCATCAGGATGACTGGAGAAGGCTCAGGATGCAGTGGAAGACCCTGGCCCTTTTAAGCTAAGGTCTTTTCAGATTCTCACTTTGAGTGAGGCAACCCACATTCAGGGAATAGGTCTCTTTAAGAAGTGAGTCAAGGGATGGCCCCTTTAATAAAAAAAAAAGTCAGACTGGGAGGGGAAGACCCTCAGGGTTGTGGACCAAAAGAGAAACAGTTGCTATTTGCATTCACTCTGAGCCAGGAGGGTCCAAAAAACCACCATTAACTGGTGCTTGGGCAGGGACCCCTTGTCCAGTCTATGAGCTCCAGAGTGAATTGGGTTTAAGGCTTAGCCTTTGAGAAAGCAATCTAGTCAGTAAACCCCAAGTGAACTAGGCAGCTTTTGGCCATCAAAATTTACCTTCCTTTGGGAGGAGCACCTTCAGGTAAGAGAAAAGGAGTGGAGAGGAAAGGAGAGGTACGGGAGGGGTGGGGAGGAGAGATCTATTGCAAGTCATATCACCCTCTCCCTGATGTCAAGGTCCTCTTCCAGAAGGAAGGACAAAGACAACCTGTGAGTAGTCTGAGCTGCCTGAATGGGGCTAACTCAGCTCATCATCTCCAATAGCCTTGGTCTCTGTACCTCAAGTTTGTCTTCTCTCCCATCGATTCTCTACTCAGCTATCAAACTGATCTTCCTAAAGCCCAGATTCAATAAATTCAAAAAAATTCAAAAAAAAGGGTTCAATAAATCCTTTTACCTCCCAATCAAATACAAAATCCTCTCTTTGGCTTTCAAAGCCCTTCATAATCTGTCCCCTCTTACTGGCTTCCTCACACAAGACATTCTTCCCAACTAGGATCTGTTTTCAGTGGTTCTTCCCCAAGCCTGGAATTCTCTCCCTCCTCATATCTTGTCTCCTGGCTTCCTTCAGAACTTACCTTCTATAAGAGCCCTTCCCTAATCCTCCTTAATGCTCGAGCTTTGCATTTGTGATTATCTCCAATTCATACTACATACTACATATCGTTTGTTTATAGTTGTTTCCATTTTATTTCTTCCATTATACTGTAAATTCCTCAGAACAGGGACTGTTTTGGTTTTTGCCTTCCTTCGGAACCTTTCTTTGGACTTTGCAGAGTCTGGCACATAGTAGGTGCTTGATAGAAACTGGTTGGCTTGGCTTGGCTTGACTTGAATGGTCACTTGAAGCTCCCAATATTGTCCCAGGGATTGCTTCCCAGTAATAATAAAATCGAGACTTCTCTGTGTGTGTTAGCCTCCCACTCAGCTGTATTTAACCATTAACTTCTGGGAGAGGGCAAGAGTCAGATAGATAGGAGGGATGGGAAAGTGTCCGCTCTCAGCCACAGGAACAATCGTTCCATGAGGTTTCTTCATGGCTTTGGCTGCAATCTTTCTCTAACCAGTTTGTTTGTAGTCGTGGCAGTCAGTGCAGGGAGCCCTCACCTCCCCCACCCCTCCCTGAGCACAAACACCCCAGCCGCCCATTGTCCGTCTCCCATTTCACTCACACAGTGTCACCCTCATGTTGCTCTCCTTTTCTTCCCTGGTCCTTAAGAAACGGGAGGGGCTAATCTTTCCAACGTAATCTCTCTATCTGTACCGAGGCTCAAGTAGATAAACACTTGGGAATTTGTCTGAACCGTAGAACTCCAGTTACACGTCTTTTTTATCTCTTCTGCTGTATGATAAGCAGGGGTAGTATATCTCTGTACCTCCTAGTAAGCTAAGCACAAGGCCTTACCCAGAGTAGGTGCTTAATAAAAGTTTATTGAATAGAGCTTTCAGTGAACAGCTGCCAAATCTAGCATTATCCAGCTCTTACTGTGTGCAGTGCGCTTGTGCTGAGGAGATTTCAGGATATAATAAAACAACAGCCAGTGACATCCGTTCATTCCACCCAACACCAATGGACAAAGATATATTTTAACTTTCTATTTTAGCATCGGCAGCCTCATGGAGTTAATATTTCCCATGATTTTTAGCAGTGAGAGCACAATATATTCTCACTAAATGCTTTTGGCCCAAAAGGCTTTTCTTAAATTTCCTCAAAGGTTTCTTCAGACACAAAGATGCCTCAATTCCATCTGAACAGCAATCACATTGCCAGTAACGACTACATGTTAATTAATAATGATGCTCAGGTTTAATGAAACAGTGAATTGGTAACCAGCTCCCTGGCTGGCCTCATAAAAATGGATGGCCCTAACAAGCAATGATGGTGTGGCATTTAAATCTCATATTAAGGGTAGCATTTAAAATATAGCCACTATAAGGAGCCATTATTTGACATTAAGATTGCCTTAAGCATTTTGTGTGTTTCAGCTCCTGGGTGGAGTGAGGTGAGAGTATGTGTGAGTAGGTCAATTGACTCTGCTTCCAGTGTCTAAGGAGAAGCTTGTGGCCAGAAAAAAAAAAAAGTAATATAATCAAATGTCAGATCTGGAAGTGACCTTAGAACATTGAATGTCAGAGCTGGAAGAGCTCTTAGAACATAACATGTCAGACCTAGAGGGTGTCTTAGAACACAGAATGTCAGAGCTTGAAGGAATCTTAGAATACAATTTTAGAACTGGAAGGAGAAGAGGAAATGTCAGAGCTAGAAGCAAATTTAGAAATCATATAATCCACACCCCTCTTTAACAGACAGGGAAACTGAGTCCTGAGACAGAGAAGTAGCCCTTAATTGCATGGATTTAGTCGCTGTCCTGTTGGCAAAATCAGCTGTGGTCCCAGGAAATCTTGTCCTATCAGCCCTGGTCCCCAAAGTAGGACAGAAAACAAGGTTGATAAGTGCAAACACAAATCTCTATTATGTATTCCTTGCTTTAACCCACTTAACCTTTTCAAATCCTTTTACATATCACTCCTTCCCATGCTTTGGATCCTACCAAACACCCAGTATATTCCGTCTCCAATGTCTGAGCCTTCTGCTCTGGTTACTGGCTGTACTCCCATCCCTGGAATGTACTCTTTCCTCACCTGCACCTCAAAAAATTATATTTTTTCTTTAGACTGCTCAAGTGACACCTTCTACATGTGGCCTTTCCTGATCCTCCCACCTGTGAGTGCCCCCCCCCCCCACAATTTTTATGTATATGTCTATCTCAAAAGAATGTAACCACCTCTGGGCAGGAACTATGGCATTTGTGTCTATTTCAACACCTGACTCAGTTTTTGGTACATTGTAGGCTCTTAATATATGCTTATTGAGTGACAGATAGACAAATAGACAGACTCCTTGACTGTGGCATTGATGAGCCCTCTTTTTCCCCTGTCCATAAAGCAAGAACTACAGGGTCACAGCTGCTGGGTGAGGATGTGGGTACCCAGCTTGTGCTAAAAATGACCTGAAGATTGTGTACATACGTAATGGGGAATTCCACTTTCCCTGCCAGTACATGGACATTTTAACATTTCATTTTCCATGGTTTACCTACAAAGATTCCTTACCCCTGAAGGGAACAGAGATGGACAGTGGTAATGCTAGAAGAAGGACAACAAGAATTTAGAAGGTGAAAGAGAAGGACCCTAGAGGACCTAATGCTGCCAGGGTTTCACCTGTATTGATACTGGATTTCTTACACTCAGACTGTACCAGCCAGGTATAGCTCCTGGAGCCTGTTATCAGTTTCCCATTTCAACTCTTGGGCTCTAAGACTAGAGCCCAGAGCCAGAATCATATTGTCCTTTGTTCCTATGAAGCTGCCTTCAATGGAGGCATCCTTCCTGAGCTATTACAGTGCAGTCTGAACTAGCTGTCAAGTCAACCACTTGTATCCAGCTATAAGCAGATACTGACCCCTGATAGTCCCATGACCCAAACTATGGGCACAGGAGGTGAGGGGTGGGGGGAGGGGGAGAGAAGGACATCAACCTGAATGGAGGTTCCCCCCCCATGTTTTTTATTTTATGGGAGAGGGTGTAAGAGCAGGATGGAATGAGAATCTGCTTGTGATGTGAGACTGTACCGATTTGGTTTTAACAGGCTTATGTTTGTGTTGCCATTTGATTAAATGCTTTTTATAAAGTAATGACCTTGGTAGAAGCTATTCAATGAAGCAGAGCTAAAAGGGATAAATGGGAGTGGCTCTGTAGTAGGGCCCCTCAAGATGAGCAATTTGATTGGTAGACCCAAACACACCCCTAAGCAGACAACAGAATTGAGCCCCTCCTCCCCCTCCCACCCTCCCCTCCTCCGCGCTGGGCTAAGGTGTGATTGGCAACCAGCTACAATGAGTTGAGACGGAGACTAACATCTACTTGGGCTGATGATACTCACTGCTCCCTCTGGTGTTGAGGCATAGGCATTACAATGCAATTAAGTTCAACAAACATTTCTTTTTCTTTTTTTATCGATATATTTTGCTTCAACATAAAAACGCTAACGTACTCACAATAGAATTCCCCACGTTGTAGAATATTCCTAAATAATCAACAAGCATTTATTACTTTGCAGCTATGTGCATAGTAAGGTGTGCTCTAGGGCATGCAAAGACAATAGTCCCCTCCCTCCAGAGGTTGACATTACACCAGGGATATACCACATCATATCAGTCCATTTGAGGAAACCTGGAGATGTTTGCCAAAGAACCAGATTAGCACTGAATGCTAAAAGTAATAGGTCTTTTAAAAAATATATATATTTTTTAATTTATGGAATAAAACAAGCATTTTCATAACATAGTATAATAAAAAAGATGATTGCACATAAAACTGAAAATCTGTTATGTATAACTTGCTATTCCTTTTAAATATATAATATAGTTATCATGCAAATTTCCCCCCCCACCCTAGAAATGGCTACCATTAGACACTCTAGAGATGGCTACCATTAGGTACAAATAGTTGTAAATATGTAAAAATATTCTGTACATACTTCTATTTGTCAGTTCTTTCTCTGGCTGCAGAGAGTGTCTCTCTTCATATGGAATTTATTTTTAATTTGTGTATTTATAATAGTCAAGATGATTTATTCACTCAAAGTGGCTCTTAAAATAATATTACCGTTTCTGTATATAACGTTCTCTTGGTTCTGCTCATTTTGTTCTTGGTTCTTCATTATTTCATGCAAGTCTTTCTATGTTTTCCACAATCATTGAGCTCATCATTTCTTACAGCACAGTTTTGACTCCAACTGGGAAAGGTTTGTGGCTGGGAACGTGAAGGGAATTCAGGGGCCACAAAGGAAGAAAACAACGAAAGGCAACTTCTTTGGGGCATGGCAGAAAGAGAAATGAGGGTTGATCAGTGGCCTTGTGGAGAAGTGGCTCCTCAGTCTGGGGACTCCCTGTATTAACTCTTCACTCATTTGTCCAAATGGCTGGGGGAGATGGCTTTGGTATTATCTAATAACAACAATAATAATAGCTAGTATTTATATAGTGCTTACAATATGCCAGGCACTGTGCTAAGCACTGTACAAATGTTACTCATTTGATCCTCACAAAAACTTTTGGTAGGTAGGTATCATTATATATACTGGGGTTTTTTGTTATTTGTTTGTTTGTTTGTTTTTAGGCAATTGGGGTTAAGTGACTTGCCCAGGGTCACCCAGCTAGTAAGTGTCAAGTGTTTGATCTGAGGTCAGATTTGAACTCAAGTCCTCCTGACTTCAGGGCCAGTGCTCTATCCACTGTGCCACCTAACTACCCCTGGTAGGTCTTATTATTATCCCATTTTACAATTGAGGAAACTGGGGCAGGAAGAGATTATTCATTCATTCAATAAATAAGGTCCTACTATGTGCCAGGCTCTATGTCAGGGGTACAAAAAGAGGCAAAAGACAATCCCCTGCCCTCAAGGAGCTTACAATCTAATGGAGACAACATGCAAACAAATATATACAAATAAGTTATACACAGGATAAATAGGAAATAACTAAAAGAGAGAAAGCACTGGAATTAAGAGGAGCTGAGGAAAGCTTCCTGTAGAAGGAGGGATTTTAGCTGGGGATAAAAGGAAGCCAGAGAGGTCAGTATTCAGTGCAAAGGAGGGAAAGCATTCCAGACCTGGGAAACAGTCAGAGAGAATGCTGAAATCCAGAGATGCAATGTCTTGTTTGTGAAACAACCAGGAGGTCAGTGTCACTGGATTGAATGCTAAGCAGAGCATTCTGTATTTGCTCCTGGAGATCAATGAGAAGCCACTGGAGTTATTGAGAATGGGGGTAAAGTAACCTGCCTGCCCATGGTCATACAGCTAGGAAGTGTCTGAGACAGGATTTGAACTAAAGTCTTCCCAATTCTTGGCCTAGCATTCTGTCCACTGTACTACTGACCCCTCTGAAGTAAGGCAGTAACTGAGGACTATAAAGTCCCCATACTAGGAATATTCCACTTATTATAATGGGTCACTTTTTTTTAACTTTTTTTTGGAGAGGGTGGCAAATGGGGTTAAGTGACTTGCCCAGGATCACACAGCTAGTAAGTGTCATATATCTGAGGCTGGATTTGAACTCAGGTCCTCCTGACTCCGGGGCCAGTCGCTCCATCCAGTGTGCCACATAGCTGCCCCCAATGGGTCACATATTATGGAAGCCTAGGCCGACTCATCTTCCTGAGCAATAGTGAAACTGCCCCAAGCAGTTTCTACATTCTAACCTCTCCTATCTGATGCCCATTTCTTCTCTGCCACTGCCACTGCCACTGCCCTGGTCCAGGCTGTCCTTGCCTCATGCCTGGACTACTTCAGTAGTGTTCTGGTCGTCTTCTTGCTTCAGGTCTCTCCCAACTCTAGTCCACCCTCCACACGGCTGTCAAAGTGATCTTCCTAAAGCATAGCTATGACCACATCAGCCATCCTATTCGATAAACTCCAGGGGCTTCCAATTACCTCTAGAATCAAATAGCAAACCCTCCGTTTGGCTTTTAATGCCCTTCGTAACCTGGTGCCTTTCTACCTTCCCATTGTTCTCACACCTTACTCCTATCCACACTCTCTGTGCCACAGTGACGCTGGCTTCCTTGTGGATTCCTTTTACTAGACACTTCCTCTCTCGCCTTTCACTGGTTGTCCTTCGTGCCTAGAATTCTCTCTCTCTCTCCCATCTTCTGGCTTCCTTGGCTTCCGTCAGATCCTGCCTAAAATCATGCCTTCTACAAGAAGTCTTTCTCAACCCCCCTTCATGCTAGTATCTTTCCTCTAAACGACCTTCACTTTATCCTGTATACATCTTGTCTCTACATAGTTGCTTGCATGTTATCTCCACCATCAGACTGTAAACTCCTTGAGAGCAAGGCCTGGTTTTTCCTTTTATGGTATCCCCAGCACTTAACAATACTTGGAATTTAATAGATACTTTTTCATTTGACTTGAGCAGGAATTTTACAGGAAAAAGTTGAGTCTCACTCAGGTACCTCTCATTGCTTTCTCACCTCTGATGCCACAAGTAAGGAAATGTCAAATTAGCGAGGCTGCATGGTTCATGGAAGTTTCTTGCATGGAAGAGAAGTTGCTAGACTGGGTGAAGGGGCTTATGTAGAGCAGATAGTTTGTTACAAGAAATGTGAGTGCCTGCAAAACACCCTTCTTCTTCTTCTTCTTCTTCTTCTTTTTTTTTTTTTGGCTAGGCAATGGGGTTAAGTGACTTGCCCAGTATCACACAGTTAGTAAGGGTCAAGTGTCTGAGGCTGGATTTGAACTCAGGTCCTTCTGACTCCAGGGCCAGTGCTCTATCCACTGCACCGCTTAGCTGCCCTGAGACACCCTTCTAAACACAGGATTTTGTTTTGTTTTGTTTTTTCAGACTACAACAAACACGTACACAGTTAAGTAAACACAAAAATCATCTGAGAATGGAGAAAAATACTAACTGTTGAGCAGATCACAGAAGGCTTCATGAAGGAGGTACCACCTGAACTGAGGTCTGAAGGAACTCAAGGCCTCTAACAGTCAGAGGTGTGAAGGGTGAACGGTCATGAGACTTGGGTGAGTGTCCAGAGGCAGGAGATGTAATGCCATGTTAAAGGATTATTATTAGTAGTAATGATAACTAACATTTATATAGTGCCTACTATGTACCAGGCACTGCATTAAACATTTTACAAATATTATCTCATGTGATTCTTAAAACAACCTGATAGGTGTTGGGAGATAAGTGCTATTCTTATCCCGTTTTATAGATGAGAAAAAGGAAGCAGACAGAGGCTAAGTGACTTGCCCAGGGTCACATAGCGAGGAAGTATCTAAGGTAGGATTTGAACTCAGATATTCCCGACTTCACGGCCAGGGCTCTCCATCCTTTGAGCCACTGAGTAATCTTAGTTTGACTAAATTGTGGAGAACATGAAGGGGAGTAATGTGAAATGAGATTGGAAAAATAAATTGGAGCCATATTGTGGAAGGCCTTGAAAATCAGGCTGAAGAACTTAAGTTATTCTAGATGTAAAAGGCAGACACTGTTACTTTTTGAGCAAGATAGAGACATGATTGGACCTTGGGAGGAAGATTAATTTGGCAGTTTTGTGAAGGATGGATTGAAGAGAGAGGTGATGCCAGGAGACCAATTACAATATTGCAATAGTTAAAGCCAGAGGAAATAAGAGCCTGACCTAGAGTGGTGGTCATTGGTAGAGAAAAGGGAATAGATGTAAAAAATGTACACCTGTGATCCCAGCAACCTGGGAGGCTGAACCTTGAGAGTGGGAGTTCTGAGCTCCAGTGGGCTAAGCTCATAGGGTCTACACATTATGTTCAACATTAATATGATGAGCAACCCCCTTTGCCAGGTGAAGGGGCCACCAAGTTGTCTAAGAAGGGGTGAGTCAGCCCAGATCAAAAATGGAGTAGGTAAAAGCTCTCTGTGCTTTGACGAGTCCCATCAGAATGAGGCTCAGCCCAGAAGCGCCTGCATTTCCAGCTTGGGTGAGAGAGGGAGACCTAGTCAAAAAGAGGAGGGGAGGGGAGATATGCCTGGAGCTAGCTGCCTGGTAATAACACCTTTACCCCAGTCCTTCAAATTCCCTGCAGCTTTTCATGCGACCCTTTTGTGACCCCTTTCCCCTAACTGATCTACCTAATGCTGGACTCCAGCTCCACATCACACAAGGGAGGACTTTTGCTATACTCTAATACTCATCATGATCTATTTAGAGTATAGTTCTATACACATCCATCATCCTTAATACCAAACCTTAGGCCAGGGGCTGGGTTTGATTTATTTTTTTTATCACTTTAATGCCAAGCACAGTTTCCTCCGATGCAGTAAGCATTCTCCTCATTTATAAAGAAATTCTAGGGCACACCCACAAGGAGAGATTTGCTTCTGGATAGAAGGGGACAACATCAAGTATGAAGAGGACAGATGTATAGGGAAATCAAGATACATGAAGCACCTGGAGAGGCTGGTACATTCTTACTGCCCCCATAGGCAGCATGGTGGTACAGTGGAAAAAGTACTGAACCTGGAGCCACGAAGATTTGAGTTCAATCAATCAATCCACATTTATTAAGAACCTACTACGTACCCAGCACTGTGCTAAGTGCTATAGTTCAAGTCTAGCCCCAGACAATGTCTAGCTGTCTAACTTGCCTGGGCAAATCACTTAACTTCTGTTTGCCTCAGTTTCCTTAACTATAAAATGGGGGATAATAATGGCACTTACTTTCCAAGGTTGTTGTGAGGATCAAATGAGATAATAGTTGTAAAGTGCTTAGCACAGTGCCTGGCATATAGTAAGTACTTGATAAATGCTTATTTCCTTCCTTCCTGTTAGACATCTCAAACTGGATGTCCCGAGGATATCTTAAACTCAGCATGTCCAAAACTGAACTCATTATCTTTTTCCCAAAAACCCTCCCTCCCCTTCCAGACTTCCCTGTTAAAGTCCCATTCACCCAGGCTCACAACCTACATATCTTCTTTGACTCCTCACTCTTGTTCCTATATTCAGTCTGTTGCCAAAGCCTCTCAGTTTCACTGACCATGTGACCCCTTTTCTCCTCCCATCCTGGTGAAAGGCCTGTACTACTGAAATAACCTGCTGGACAGAATCTCTGCCAAGTTTTCCTATACCCAAACTCCTCTGCCCCAAGTACTCTGGAATCCAGAGACAGTGGCTTACTTCCTTGTTCCTCCTTGAATAAGACACTCTTATCTCCTGACTTCTGTTCCACAATTCATCTGGAAATGCTTGTCTTATTTTTCTTTTATTAAGTTCAGAATTAGAAATTTTAAGAAGATATTTTTCTAAATCTGTTTTCTGACAAACCATTCCCAGTTGTCAAATAGAAAATTTTTCACCAAGTAGTTTATGTTCTTGGGTTTATCAAAAACCAATCTGTTGAATTTGGTTGTTTCTCATTCTTAATTATCTCATCTGTTCCATTGATCTACTTTTCAATTTTTTAATCCACATCAGATAGTTTAGGTGATTAATGCTTTATAATACAGTTTGAGGTCTGGAAATTCTATTACCCTTTCCTTCCTATGTTTTGCCCTATTATTTCCCTTGAGATTATAGACCTTTTTTTTTTTTTTTTTTTTGGTGAGGCAATCAGGGTTAAGTGACTTGCCCAAGGTCACACAGCTAGTAAGTATCAAGTGTCTGAGGCCACATTTGAACTCAGGTCCTCCTGACTCCAAGGCCAGAGCTTTATCCACTGTGCCACCTAGCTGCCTCCTAGACCTTTTGTTCCTCCAAATTATTTTGTTACTATTTTATCTAGCTAGAAAGTAACCCTTTGGTCATTTGATTGGAAAAGTACTAAATCTGTAAATTAATTTAGGTATAATATCATAACTTTTATCATATTGAAATAGCCCACCCATGAAAAATGAATAGGCCTCCAATCATCCATTTTCTTTATTTCTTTTCTAAATATTCACCAAGCATTCTTTTAAAAACAGATTCTAAAATTTTGCCAGGTACTAGAATCCAGCTAACTGATCTAAAATTTTCAAGTCTTCACTTTCTTCCCATTTTTGAAAATTGGAACAATACTTGTCCTTCTCCAGGGATGAAATGCCTTTTCCATTCTCCTTGATCTTTCAAAAGTCATTGACAGTGGCTCAGCAATCACAGCTGCCAGTTCTTTCTCTACCCTAGGATGTAGTTCATCCAGGCCAAGTGATTTAAACTCCTCAAGGGCAGGTAGGTGCCCTCTTGTTATCCCCTTACTTATCTAGGTTATTAATTCTCCATTAGCATTTTTCTTCCCTTTCTAGTACAAAGCTCATTTTCCCTGGCAGAGAAAGCAGAAGCAGCTCTGCCTTCTTACCAAGATAAATTATAATTGTCCTATCCACCTTGAGCCACAGTCCTAGCCTTTCTTTGAGTCTCCTTTTCTCCCAACATACCTTTAAAAATGTTTTTATTAATGTCTTTTCTAATATCACCATAGTTTCCCTCCAGCACCCTTTTACGTCCCCCTCTCAGAGAGCCTTCCCATGTAACAAATAGTATTTTTAGGGACAAAAAAAGAAGAGGAAAAAATCCATACAATTGATCAGTACACTGAAAAGTTTTGAAAATATGTGTGACATGCAACAGCGATGGGTTTCCTACCTCTGCAAAGTGATGGACTGGGAATGTCTTCTCATCTCTTCTTTAGAGTCATGCTTATTCTTTTTTTTTTTTTTAGAGTCATGTTTATTCTTTATAATTTCCCACATTCACTTTTAATTTTTTTTTCTGTGTGTGATTGTTCTTTCTGTATATATTGTTGTAGTCATTATGTTTTCTTAGCTCAGTTCCCCCAATATGCCTTTAAACAAAACTTGTATTTTTGTTATCCTTAAGTTTCTCCTTCAGCTCAGCTCATGAGCTTTAGCACTGCTGACATTATTCTTACAAGAGAATACCACATTTCTGTTTTATATCTTTTTTTCCCTGCCCTTCTCATAATCATCTAAAAATGTTCTTTTTTTTTTTTTAAGGCAGTTGGGGTTAAGTGACTTGCCCAGGGTCACACAGCTAGTAAATGTCAAATGGTTGTTCTGAGGCCGAATTTGAACTCAGGTCCTCCTGACTTTAGGGCTGGGGCTCTATACACTTCGCCACCTAGCTGCCCCTAAAAATGTCCTTTTAAGATTGAAGCTGGCTTATAAGTTTCCTGACTGATCTCTTCAGTCATCTTCCATTTCTCTTCCTTGTCATAATTGTTTTTGTGTCTTCAGAATTTCATTTTTTAAAAACTTCCCATTCCTTCTGGGCCAACTTCTGCAGTATAATCTTTAACAACTACCCTTTCTTTGAAAACTGCCCTCCTGAAAGTGGCCTGATCTCAAACTGTATTATAAAATGATAATCATCAAAACAATCTGGTAATGGCTAAGAAATAGAGTGGCAGATCAGCAGAATAGATCAGATACACAAGACACAGTAGTAAGTGATCATAGTAACCTAGCGTTTAATAAACCCAAAGATCTAAGCTTGTGAGACGAAAACTCGTTATTTGAAAAAAAAACCAAAAAACTGCTGGGAAAACTGGAAAACAGTATGGCAGAAACCAGGTATGGACCAATATCTCACATCGTATACCAAGATAAGCTTAAAATGGATACATAATTTAGACATAAAGGGTAATACCATAAGCAAAATAAGACAGCATGGAATAGTTTACCTATTAGATCTATGGAGAAGAGAAGAATTTATGACTAAACAAGGTAGATAGAATACACTACAAAATGAAAAATGGATAATATTGATTATATTAAATTTAAAAGGTTTTACACAAACAAAATCAATGCAACCAAAATTAGGAAGAAAGCAGAAAACTGGGGAGGAAATTTTACAGCAAGTAACTCTTTTATTATTAATTTATTTTGATTTCTCAACAATCACTTCCATAAGCTTTTGAGTTTTAAATTTTTCTTCCCCTCCCTCCCTACCTCCCTCCTCAAGAGGGCATATAATCTGATATAGGCTATACATGTACATTCCTATCAAACATATTTTCACATTAGTGACGTTGTAAGCAAGAATTAGAACTAATAGGAGGAACCACCAGAAAGAGGAAACAAAACACAGCAGAAGAAAAAAAATAGCAAATAATTATGCTTTGATCTGCATTCAAATTCCATATTCTTTCTTTGGATGTGGATAGCATTTTCCATCATGAGGCCTTTGGAGTAGCAAGTAACTCTTATAAAGGCCTTATTTCTCATATATATAAAGAACTGAGTCAAATTTATAAGAATATAAGTTATTCTCCAATTGATAAATGTTAAAAGGATATGAATTGACAGTTTTCAAAGAAATCAAAGCTATCCATCTTCATATAAAAAAATGCTCTAAATTACTATTGATTAGAGAAATGCAAATTAAAACAACTCTGAGGTACCACTTCACACCTATCAAATTGGCTAATATGACAGAAAAGGAAAATGATAAATGTTGGAGGAGATGTTGGAAAACTGGTACACTAATGCATTGTTTTGGTTTTTTTTTTCCAATTCAGCGAATATTTATTAAGTTCCTAATATTTTCAGGATATGGTGCTAGGTCTCATGCCTATCTATACAATATCTTTTCTCTCCCCCCTCTTTCTTTCTTTCTTTCTTTCTTTTTTTATTAATTTCTTTTGATTTATCAACAATCCCTTCCATAAGTTTTTGAGTTTTAAATTTTTCTCCCCCTCCTTTCCTCCCTCCTCAAGATGGCTCTCAATCTGATATAGGCTATACATATATATTCCTATTAAACATATTTTCACACACGAATGCATGGTAGAGTTGTGAACTGATCTAACCATTCTACAGAGCAATTTGGAACTATGCCCAAAGGGCAATCAAACTGTGCATATCCTTTGATCCATCATTATCACTACTAGGTCTGTATCCCAGAGAGATCCCAGAAAAGAGAAAATATTTTACATTTGTACAAAAATATTTGTCGTACTTCTTTTTGTGGTAGCAAAGAATTGGAAACTGAGGGGATGCCCATCAATTGGAGAATGACTGAATAAGTTGTGTTATGCTTGTAATGGAATACTATTGTGCTATACAGGATGGTTTGAGAAAAAAACCTGGAAATGAATATGAATTGATGCAGAGTGAAGTGAGCAGAACCAGGAGAACATTGTACACAGTATCAGCAATATTGTACAATGATCAATTGTGAATGATTTAGCTATTCTCAGCAATACAAGTGATCTAAGACGATGCCAAAGGACACATGATGAAAAATGCTATCTGCCTTCAGAGAAGGAACTGGCATCAGAATACACACTGAAGCATACTATTTTTCACTTTCTATCTCTTTGTTAAAGTTTTATTTTACAAAATGACTAATATGGAAATGTTTTACATGAGTACACATATATAACCTATATCAGATTGCTTACCATTTCAGGGAGTGATGAGGGGAATGGAGGAGAGGGATAGAGTGATAGAATCTGGAACTCAAAACTTAAAAAAAAAATGTTTAAAATTGTTTTTACATGTAATTGGGGGAAAAATAAAATATCATTTAAAAAAAGAAAAATAAAACTGCCCTCCCAAAATCTAGGATGTATATTCTTGGCTTCCTTTTACTTCTCTGTCAAAAATTTTAAGAAGTGGTCATTTTTTCTCCCCAGTTCTCATTTTCATCCTTCAAAACCAATTCTTCTGTTGGTGAGAATCAGCTCAATTAGGTCGAGAAAAGCAACTTACTTCACTGATTCCTCTACCATTTAAAGGTCATGACATGGTAGGAATTTTTGTTATTAAGTCATTTTTCAGTCCTGTCCAACTCTTTGTGACCCCATTTGGGGTTTTCTTGGCAGAGATACTGGAGTGGTCTGCCATTTCCTTCTCCTGTTCATTTTACAGATGAGGAAACTGAGACAAACAGGGTTAAGTGACTTACCCAGGGTCATAGGGTGTATCCCTTGAATTTGGAAATTCTGAGCTATAATAGAGAAAAAGCTGATCAAGCACCGATACTATGTCTGGTATCAATATCATGAGGCGCTGGGTGGTAAGGGAACTTCCTAGGAAGGAGAGAACAGGCCTAACTATATCAGGTCAAAGCTACTTTGCTGATCAACAATAGTCAAGCCATGAGTGGCCCCTAAACTTGCAGCCTGAGACCTAATTTCCTCTACCCCCTACAAAAAAAGATAATTTAAATATAATTGATTTCCTTTGTAGTTTTATGGATTTTCCTGTGAAAGGGTCCACAGGCTTCATCACACTGTCAAAGGGGCCCATGACACACAAAAGAACCTCTGTTTTAGAGGGTCTATAATGTATTTAGATCATAGTATTGTTTCTGTTTCTACCCATATAGATCTTTACTCAAATGCTTTTCTCCTCCTCCTTTAAATATGCAGAAGAGTCTACTTAGGTTTAATTATTCCTCTTTGGGTCAACACAAAATAGGTCTCTCCATAATAAAAAGTCAAGTTTTGCTATAAATGTTTCAAGAGCTAATCACCACCTGCTTTAACACATCTAGCCTCAACAGAACTGTGAATGAGTGAAATCTTTCCAAGTGCAAGGTAAATGGAAAGTAGGAAAAGTATGTCTAAAATGCCTTCTACACAGTAGTAGTAGATCATGAAAGGTTCAACTTTGCTCACATAAAAAGGGCCCTAGAACCATGTCAGAGTCCACACAGTCATAACCCTTCTTCCATTTGAAGTTATGAACCCACTGAAGATATTTCTTCCCCTCAGTCATGGGATCCATGTTGGGTAACTTGAATTACTGCTCCATCCTCCGTAGTTTTGATAGACTCGCAGCTAGCATTTATTTAGTGCCGGGCACTGTGTTAAGTGCCAGGGATACAAAGCAAGGCAAAAGACAGTCCCTGCCCTTAAGGAGCTCTAATGGGGAAGACAAAATGCAAACCATTATGCACAAACCAGATATAAAAAGGATATATTGGAAATAACCACAGAGGGAAGGAACCAATATTAAGAGGAACCAGGCAATGTTTCTTGTGCAAAGTGCACTTTTAGCTTGTACTTGAAAGAAAAGCCAAGAGATGGAGATGAGGAGGGAGAGAATTCCAAGAATGGAAGACAGCCAATGAAAATGCAGCTCCACTGGTGATGGCTTCTGAGTTCCCCTGGACACTTAGATCACCTCATTTAGATTTCTGGAGAGGTCTTGGTCCAAAAAGGCTCCACTCTTCGGCTGAAAGCCTGTCCCGATCCCCACTTACAGAATACATGCAGCTGATTCATGGGCCAGCTAAGGAAGCAGCTGATGAGAGAGCAAATCAGCATCTGGGTTTTTATTTGGGAGGAGAATAAGGTGAGCTCCTTGGAGTAGACTACCTGTCTTCTTTTTTCCTCTCTCTATTTTTTAGCTTTAATTTATGAACTGCTTCTACACAAAATAGTTCTTGGTTTCTTCTAGGTGGGGAGTGAATCTGGCTTCTGAAATCTACTTTTGACTCAGAATGCTGGGTACATGCATGTAGCCTCCATGAGGACTAGGGAGATGGGGGAGGGCAGAAGGATAGGGGACCATGGGTAGCCAGAATCCTGTAGAGACACAGCAGCTGAGACTAGCAAGGCTTGGCACTGGGTTCTGAGCGTGTTCAAGTGAGAGGTGAAGAGGAACCTCAGGTTATGATGAAGGATACACCAGGTTTAATTACCTTACTGAGAGAGAAAGTGGATGGAGTCAACTCATATATCTTTTTAATAGATAAAGCTTCTCTGGAAACCCCACCCCAGGCAATACACAACCTTCTTATTCTTGGATACTCCCTCCCTCAATTCAGATCAGCAACTTTGAGACTGAGAGAGCTGGCTGGAAGGTTAACTGATGATATCAACTAGTTACTAAGAATAATTTTCCAGAGAACAATGTAGATTCAAGTCCACCTTTGTGGAAATAATAATAGCTACCATATATATAGTGCCTACTATGTGCCAGACACTATGCTAAGAGCTTTATTAATAGTATCTCATTTGATCCTCACAACAACCCTGGGAGGTAGGTGTTATCATTTTACAGTTGAAGAAACAGGCAGAGGGAAGTTAAATGACTTTGGCCTAGGTCACAGAGCTCCCAGTGACATAGCTCGGGGTCTTCCTGACTCCCAAGTCCAGGACTCTCCCCACTGTGCTACCTAGTTGCCTCCTAAAAAAACAAACAGACAAACAAACAAGGAACAAGTTTTTGGAAGAGGTTACCCAATGAACATGAGAACCAAGAGCAAAGAACTGGATTCAAGTTACTGAACCAGGTTTTCTTTTTTTAGGGGACATGGGAAAGTTACCACAAATCCAACCTGTTCATGGTACCCTTTGTCCTAGGCTCATGGGGCTAAAGAGATGATCAGGGGTAGCTAGTTGGTGCAGTGGAAAGAGCACTGGCCCTGAAGTCAGGAGGACCTGAGTTCAGATCCGACCTCAGACCAAACACTTGACACTTACTAGCTGTGTGTGACCCTGGGCAAGTCACAACCCCAATTGCCTTTAAAAAAAAAAAAGAGATGATCAGATTCACTAGCTATTCCCTAACATCTAGCAGAACAGGCTTTCTAGATGAATACTTACCCAGTAACCATTACCTTTAAGCCATTAATATGTGAGAAAAGGGGCGGCTAGGTGGCACAGTGGATAGAGCACTTGCCCTGGATTCAGGAGGACTTGAGTTCAAATGTGGCCTCAGACACATAACACTTACTAGCTGTGTGACCCTGGGCAAGTCACTTAACCCCATTGCCTAGCCAAAAAAAAAAAAAAGCGAGAAGGCAAAAGCAATATATAACCCATATGTATTCCAGTGCAGGGCGGCTAGGTGGCACAGTGTATTGAGCACTGGGTCTGAAGTCAGGAAGACCAGAGTTCTAATCTCATCTCAGACACTCACTAGCTGGACAACCCTGGGCAAGTCACTTAAGCCTGTTTACCTCAGTTTCCTCATTTGTAAAATGAGCTGGGGAAGGAAATGGCAAACCACTCTAGGATCTTTGCCAAGAAAACCTCAGATGGGGTCACAAAGAGTCAGACAGGACTGAAAGGACCGAACAAAATTCCAGTGCAGTTTACTAACGGATTTGAATGACAGCTAGTTAGATCTTAGATGAAAAGTGAGTGCAGAGGATGAATGTTGCCAAGGTTGCCCCAGGTTCCCAGATTTCTCCATGCTGATGCAAGCACCAAAATCTATATGAAGGTCCAAGGTCTCATATCTCCATGTTTGCAGTAGCCAATGGGATTTGTGGATGGACTGCTCCTATTTATATACAGAAAAAGATCTATTTCTAACTTCCTCATTTCTCATCTGCAAAGCCCCTAATCTCCAGGGTTTTTTTTCCCCTAGATTTCTGAGTGTTACTTGACCAAGGCACACGTGCTGAGCTCACAATTGTACACTCATGATTGGTCTTTAAAGCCATTCAGCCTTGGTGCATCTTCCAGACTCTCAGTGGTCTTAGAAATAGACACCTATTGTCAGGGGGAAACCTATGAGGGGCTGCTTTTCATAATTCACGTAAAGATGATGTGCTGCTGGTGACATTGGGAGGAAGTGATTAAATCAGGATGGGCAGTCTTGCTCAGTTTGGTTGCTGAGAACAACCTTGGTAGAAGCTGCTGTTTTCAAAGACTAGGGGAAGGAGGCAATCTCCTTTGCAGAAAATTCAAAAAAGTAAAAAAAAAAAAAACCAAACCCCTTTTAGCATGTAAATTTACGAAGCTATAGGTGGGTATGCTTCAAAGAAAAAATTGACCTCAACATGCAAGCAAAAAGGATTACCATAAACAATACTTAATAAAGTTTTTCAACTTAGAAAAGGAGTGTCCTAAAATGGGTATTTCATTAGCAGTTTCAAAGTAGTATTAGTCAGCCAGTCAGTAAGCATTTACTAAGGATTTACTATATCCCAGATTCTATACTAAGCCTGTTCTTCCTGGACTATCTCATTGCAAGGTTCACCCCTCTCCTCTCCTTCCATTGGTCAGTTCCTCTGCGAGCCTCCATTTGTGAAGGGGCCTCCATTTTGTGAAGCATTTATTAAGAATTTACTATGTGCCAGGTACTGTGCGCCCTGGGAACAGAAGCAGACACTCTCTGCCCTAAAGAGCTTACATACTAATGAAGGAAGATAACACACACAAGTGAGGGAAATTGTTTTTCTATTATATTGATAACCAATTATTAAACCAGGAGCCAGGGGTTTTTTTTAGCCTTTATTTCCTCATTTAAGGCCTAGCCCCTGTAGGTCAGTCAGCCAGTCTCTGAAAGACTTACTTCTGTTTAGAGTATAAACAGAATCTAATCTAGGTGAATTTCTGCCCCAAAGCAATGAGGCCATGCCCTGGTACCACCCCTCCCCCCAATGGAGTTTAGGGTGACCCAACTCATGAAGGAGAAAACCAATCAGAGTGGTCTGGGTAGAGATGAATTCCTTTGTCCAGATTGCTGGAGGTGGCTGAGTCTCATGATTAAGCCAAGTTCTTAGTAGGAGGAGTTGAAAACTTGTAGCCCATCCCCTTATTAATTGTTTACCAATCAGGGTTGATTTTTACCTGTCAGGGGCACCCCCCTTTTCCAAAAGTATATTAAGGTTTTCAGTCTCTTCATGTCTTTGTCATTGGTTAAAGAGAGAAATCTCTATCAATTTATTGATTATTAGCTAGCTTCATTAATAAATTGATTGTCAATTACCCAGAAACTGTATCTGGCTTTTCATTTGTCCCACAAGGGAGTTGAAAGGAAGAGGTGAGGTGCCAGGTGTAAAGGGAATATAGGTGAGGTTCACGATGCCCCAAAAGTATTACAATAATTACATCAAAGATCACTGATCACAGATTGCCATAACAAGACATAATAATAATGAAAAAGTTTGAAATATTGTGAGAATTACCAAAATGAGACACAGAGACATGATGTGAGCACATGTTGTTAGAAAAATGGTGTCAATAGACTTACTCGTGTACAGTTGCCACAAACCATTAATTTGTTAAAAAAAAAAAGCACTAATAACAAAGTGCAATAAAATGAGGTATGCCTGTAATAATAATCCTGGCTTGATCTATCACTCAGCCATACTTCTACAAGTAAAAATTCATAATCTATGTATAGAACCTTGAGCCATGAATTAGGTCATAGCAATCAAAATAAGGCATTGACTAATGAAAAAATAGACCAGAAGGGTCCCCAGTTGTCACACAGGTGCTCAATATCAGGGATGCTACAGACTTTGCTCTACCTCACAGAAAATACAGAAATACATAAAAACTTACCATAGTTCATAAATAATCTGTACAATTTTCTTTCCTTTGTTGGGAATCTCATTTTTCTGCCAGGGTATAGAGAGTCCTCCAGACTCATAGCACTACCCTAAGGATGTGGACTTCTTTTGGGCAGTAAATAATTGTAGGGTTGCTAGGTAGTTATAGTGAAGAGGTCTAGAGGTTTTGGGGTGCTCGAATGGACCTCAAGATCGTGATGCCAGGCCCTGCCTGAATGAATTCAACTCAAATCTTCCAGATAGAGAAAAAGTTTATTAGAGATAAATCACATAGGCCAGGTGACGCCTAAAAGCGGCACGCACGAGACAGTCTCAGCATTTGAATGGGGTCCAGGGTGGATCTTATACACACTAAAGTAACTTTGGGTGGTCAGAGGAGGGGGTTGGGAAAAGGGTCTAGGTAAGAATTCCAATAGGAAGGTCTGAGAGATTGAATAGACAATGGGAATAGATAATGAGAGGAATTGGAAGGTAGAAGTTTGAAAGCATCAGAAGGTGGAGCTAGGGCTTTCAAAGGGAGATAAGGGGAGTCGATAAGGACAAGAGTGAAAAAGTTTAAGGGTTTTCTGGGGCCTGTAGACAAATGGGAGCCAGATTCTTTTTAGGGCAAGGGGCAAAGGTGCATTTGAATAAGATCAAAAGGTAAGGACTAAGGATTTCAAAGGGAGGTAAGGAGCTGGGGCCTATACAGCCAGATTACCTTTGCTGCAAGGGGTGAAGATCTCAGCTTGGGCCAATACCCCATCAATAGGGGCAAACCCCCTGATATTTTAGTGTGTCCTGGAGACCCATATAGGTATCTTGCTTTATGGAATTATGCCAAGGGCTTAGCCTTTCCCCAGAAGGAAATGGAATCTGGGGTTGCTAGGTAGGCTCCATTCACCATAGACATTCTAGAGAGTTTTTCTCTCAATCCAGAAACTTATCTAGGCATTCAGCCTTATGGTACTACCCAGGGGGTTCAAACTACCCTAGAAAGTAAATGAACTTAGAATTGCTAAGGAGGCAATCCTCTTTTCCATCAAATCTCTAGCCTAACCTCCCACAAAAGTCCAAGCCAAACAATTTGTCCCCAATACCCACTGAATTGAAGAAATGGTCAAATGGGCATCTCTATCCGCACCTTTCATAAAAAAAATCAAAGTATCAGACAAAGGTTTACTTACTGTACACTCATGGATTGATGCGGCAATTCCCCAGTCAACCTCCTAGATCGTCGTAGAATACAGAGTGCTAGAGGGTTTTATAACATAAAAATTCAGAGCTGGCCTTGATATTACAGTGAAATTAAGGCTTAGGGAGAGGGAGAAAGGAAGGAAGGAAGTATAAAAGGAAGGAAAAGACAGAAAAAAGGAAAGAAATAAACATTTATTAAGTTCTTCTATGCCCCAGGCACTGTGTTAAACCCTGGGGTATAAATACAACCAAAAAGATGGTCTTTGTCTTCAAGGGGCCTACACAAAAGACAGCTCTTGGACTTATTTCACTTCTCCAAAAAGAAGTCCACAAGATATATACAATTTGGAATCCATTCATTTATCAGGATTTCAGAGTTGAGGGAGGCCATTACTATTATTACTATTCGGGTAGAATGTGAGCTCCCTGAGGGCAGGCACTGTCTCCCTTTGTATTCTCAGTGCAGGTACTATACTGGGTTAATACTTGAGACTTCATGAAGATTTGGTGTCCTACTAAACCTGAAAGGGAGGATATTTTTTCAGTGGGTGACCTGCCCATGGAACAAATACAGGCTGAAAATAGAAAACTAAAGTTAGCCACAGTGTCCCAGCTCCCTGGCCTCCTCCTGGAACATCCTGTACAGAGAAAAATATATTTAAGGAGAAAGGAAGCAGTGTGTGTTGAGCTCAGCACAGCCAAGTCAAGAATATTAGTGTAGCAAAAAACTCGGTGTTATCTTCCAAACAAAGGCTAAGGAAAGCTTAGAGGGAGGATAATATGGTGAAAAGAACATTGGATTTAGAATCTGAAGACAGGATCAAATCTCAGCTCCGCTGCTTAATAAGTATATTAACAATTCCATTCGATCCAACTCAAAAACTGTTTATTACCTATTTGCTAAGTATCACTAATGTGTAATTAGATTGCAAGTTCCTTGAGGGCAGGGACTATTTTTTTGTTCCCTCCCCACCTCCACCCCCCCAACCATTTGTATCACCAGCGCTTAGGACAATGCCCGGCATAAAGTAGGTGATTAATCAATGTGGGGCAGCCAGGTGGTAGATAGAGCACCAGGCCTAGAATCAGGAAGATTCATCTTCCTGAGTTCAAATTTGGTCTCATACACTTATTAGCTGGGTGACCCTGGGCAAGTCACTTAACCCTTCTTGCCTCAGTTTCCTCCTCTGTAAAATGAGCTGGGGAAGGAAATGGCATACCACTTCAGTATCTTTGCCAAGAAAACCCCAAATGGGGTCACAGAGAGTCAGACAAGACTGAACAACAACAACAATAAGTATCAGAGGCATCTAGGTGGTGCAGTAGATAAGGCAGGAACTAGGCAAACTCCTTGCCTATGTCCAGTGGGCCACCAGCTATCTGAAAGCTAAGACTGGTTTTTATGTTTTAAAATACTTTTATTGTATTTAAAGATGTAAAAACCATTCTTAGCTTGTGGGCCACAAAACAAAACAAAAAACAAAAAAAAATGGGGAGGGGTGTGTGTGTGTGTGTGTGTGTGTGGCATGAATCTGATCCTTCAGTCTAGTTTTCCAACTTCTGGCACTGAGCCTTGAGTCAGAAAGGCCTGAGTTCAAATCCTGCTTTGAACACTTACTAGCTGTGTGATTCTGGGCAAGCCACTTAACCTCTATCTGCCCCAAATGGCGCAAATAATGTAAAATAGAGATAATAGTATCTACCTCTCCGGCCAGGATTGTTATGAGAAATGAGATCACATTTATAAAATGTTTTTCACAATGCCTGGCACACAGTAGGAGCTTAATAAATTACTGTTTCCTTCCTTCCTACACCTCCTACAAAAAATATTACCTGATACCACAGGTATGCCCCCCTCAGACTTTAGTTTGTTTTGTACCTCTCTGGTGCACTTATGTCATGAATAATGTGTCTTCTCCTATCTGTGTTTGTGTCTTATCCCTCCGCTCTATATACTGTGATCTATAAGACTGGGTGCTGGAAAGAGGATTTGGAATCAGAGGCCCTAGGTTCCAGTCCTGCCATTTCTCACCTGGGTGACCTTGGTTTCTTTCTATGGAGTTGTTTCTTCATCTTTAAAATCAGGAATTGGAGTAAAGTACATCTAAAGTCCTTTTCAGCTGTAGCTCTACAGCCTAGAAAGTGAGGATAGAAGTAGATGCAAACTGTTTATAAACTAGGCCAACCCAGGGAAAGGCCAATTTTTCTGATTTTTTTTCTCTATATAGCTTGTTTGTACATAGCTGTTTGCATTTTGTCTTCCTTGAGAAAATCAAAGCCAAACATCATGTTTATTGGTAATTGCTAGCCTTACCAATAAACTAGATATGTTTGGAACTTTGTTGCCTCAGTTTACCTTAATTTCAGTCACAACATCCCCCATTAGATTGTGAGCTCCTTGAGAGCAGCAACTGCTCTTCTTTGTATCCCCAGTGCTTACCTAGTATAGTGCCTGGCACATAATAGGTGCTTAATAAATGTTTATTGACAGACTGACTGACTGGCCAAGCCTCTGGCATAAAATATAAATGCCTCTGTTTTCACAATCTGGTCCCAGCCTTTATTTCCAGATGGATTACACAGTACCTCAGCCACTGTGTTCTCTGTACCAGATATTCCATTTCCTGTTCCTGTGGCCTTTGCAGAGGATACCTGCCCCCCCCCCACCCCCCCACCCCAAATGTTCTTCCTCTGGTCTCTTCTCATCTTTCCCTTTTGGAACCTTGAATTCCCTTCAAGACTCCGCTCAAATGCCACCTCCTTTAAAAAGTGTTTCTTAACTTCTCCATTTCTTAGTGTTCCTCTACCAATCACTGAATTTATTTTGTACATATCCTCTATTTACTTACCTGTAAACACATTGTATCCTTCAGTAGAATGTAAGCTGCCAGAATTCAGGGACTGTCTCATTTTTGTCTCTCTATTTCCCGGACCTTGCATAGTGACTCGTCATCTAGTAGGTCCTCAATAAATGCTTGTGGAAGGATGCTCATTGTCACCGCTATTATTCAATATTGTACTAGAAAATGTTAGCTTTAGCAATAAGAGAGGAAAAAGAAATTGAAGGCAATGAGGAAACAAAACTATCGTTCTTTGCGGATGACATGATGGTATACTTAGAGAATCCTAGAGAATCAATTAAAAAACTACTTGAAATAATTAACAACTTCAGCAAAGTTGCTGGATAAAAATAAACCAACATAAATCATCAGCATTTCCATATGTTACCAATAAAGCCCAGCAGCAAGAGATAGAGAAATTCCATTTGAAATAACTATAGACAATAAAATACATTTGGAAGTATAGTTGCCAAAACAAACCCAGGAACTATATGAACACAATTACAAAACATTTTTCACACAAATAAAGTAAGACCTAAACAATTGGAAAAATATCAATTGCTCATGGGTAGGCCAAGCTAACATAATAAAAATTACAACTCTACCTAAATTAATTTATTTATTCAGTGCCATACCGATCAAACTACCAAAAAATTATTTTGTAGAGCTAAAAAAAAAAATTCAACTGGAAGAACAAAAAGTCAAGAATATCAAGGGAATTAATGAAAAAAAAATGCAAAGGAAGGTGACCTAGCCATACCAGATCTAAAACCATATTACAAAGTGGCAATCAATACTATTTGGTACTGGCTTAGAAGTAGAGAGGTGCATCAGTGGAATAGGTTGAGTACATAAGACAGTGGTCAATGACTATAGTAAGCTACTATTTGATAAATCCAAAGGCTCCAGATTCTGGGATAAGAACACACTATTTGACAAAAACTGCTGGGAAAACTGGAAAATAGTATAGCAGAAACTAAGCATAGACCAATATCTCATGCTTTATACCAAGATAAAGTCAAAATGGATACATGATTTAGACATAAAGGGTGATACTATACGCAAATTAGGAGAGCAAGGAATAGTTTACCTGTCAGATCTATGGAGAAGGGAAGAATTTATGACCAAATAAGAGATAGAGAATATTATAAAATGCAAAATGGATAATTTTGATTACATTAAATTAAAAAATTTTTATACAAATAAAGCCAATGTGACCAAGATTAGAAGGAAAACAGAAAGCTGGGAAACAATTTTTACAGCCAGTATTCTGATAAAGGCCTCATTTCTCAAATATATAGAGAACTGAGTCAAATTTATAAGAATACAAGTCATTCCACAATTGATAAATGGTCAAAGGATATAAACAGGCAGTTTTCAGATGAAATGTCAAAGCTATCTCTAGTCATATGAAAAAATGTTCTATTATTAATTAGAGAAATGCAAATTAAAACAACTCTGAGGTACCACCTTAACCTTTCAGATTGGCTAGATGATAGAAAAGGAAAATGATAAATGTTGGAGAAGATGTGAGAAAATTAGAACGCTAATGCATTGCTGGTGGAGTTGTGAACTGATCCAATCATTCTGGAGAGCAATTCGGAACTATGCCCTAAGGGCAATCAAACTGTGCATACATACCCTTTGATCCAGCAAGAGCACTTCTAGGTCTGTATCCCAAAGAGATCATAAAAAAAGGAAAAGGACCCACTGCACAAAAGTATTTTTAGCAGCTCTTTTCATGGTGGCAAAGAATTGGAAATTGAGGGGATGCGCATCAGTTGGGGAATGGCTGAAGAAGTTGTGGTATATAAATATAATGGAGTACTATTGTGCTATAAGAAATGATGAACAGGCAGACTGCAGAAAAACCTGGAAAGACTTATATGAACCAAGGCTGAGTGAAATGAGCAGAACCAGGAGAACATTGTACACAGTAACAGTCACATTGTGTGGTAACTGAATTTGATAGACTTAGCTCTTCTCGGCAATGCAAGGATCTAAGACAACTCCAAAAGATTCCCAATGGAAAATGCTATCCACATCCAGAGAAAGAACTTTGGAGTCTGAATGCAGATTGAAGCATACTATTTTCACTTTTGTTGTTTTGTTTTGTTTTGTTTTTTCTTTCTTGTGGTTTTTTTCCCTTTTGTTCTGACTCTTCTTTTACAACATGACTAATGTGAAAATATGATTAATATGATTGTACATGTATAACCTATATCAGATTGCTTGCTGTCTTGGAGAGGGAAGGAGAAAAATTTGGAACTCAAAATCTTATAAAAATGAATGTTGAGGGGCAGCTAGGAGGAGCAGTGGATGGAGCTCTGGCCTTGGAGTTAGGAGGACCTGAGTTCAAATCTGGCCTCAGACACTTGACACTTACTAGCTATGTGACCATGGGCAAGTCACTTAACCCTGATTGTCTCACCATAAAGAAAAAAAAAAAGAGGGATGTTGAAAATTATCTTTACATATAATTGGAAAAAAATAATGTACCATTAGTAGAAAAAAATGCTTGTGGACTGTCTCGATGCTTTGGTCCAGTCTCAACGAAATACATTAATTATCTATCTGTTAACAAGTATTTACCAAGCACTTCCTATATGCCCATTGATCTTGGCTCCACTGAGCTGGGGAAGCAGAGGGAAGAAAAAATTTAGGTCATTCCCATAGAGCTCCTTCTTCTTCTCGATGCTTCTCACATCCCTCACATGCCATTTGCCAC
Source organism: Vombatus ursinus (assembly GCF_900497805.2). Taxonomy (NCBI): domain Eukaryota; kingdom Metazoa; phylum Chordata; class Mammalia; order Diprotodontia; family Vombatidae; genus Vombatus; species Vombatus ursinus. Next base: position 26,465,396 of record NW_020940358.1, read on the forward strand.
CATCTCCTTTTTCATTGCTATCTTACATGAAGAGGTGACCCTCCTCCTTCCCAAGGCAAAACCATCTACTAGCACAAGTGATCCCATTCCATCCTGTCTTCTCCAACACATTACCCCTCTATCATTGAGACTCTCTCAGTTGTTTTTGTTGTTGTTGTTCAGTCATTTTTCAGTTGTGTCCAACTCTTCCTAACTCCATTTAGGACTCTCTTGGCAAAAATACTGGAGTGGTTTGCTATTTCCTTCTCTAGCTCATTTTACAGATAAGGAAACTAAGGCGAACAGGGTTAAGTGACTTGTCCAGGGTCACACAGCTAGTGTCTGACTCTGGATTTAAACTCTAGGTCTGGTGCTCTATCCATTGTGCCACCTCCCTGCCCCTATTCCTCTTAATTACCTCCAATTAATCCAATCTGTACCTCGCTGGTACAGTTTGCATGCTGAATTCCCCATTAGACCTTGAGCTCCTTGAAAGCAGGGACTGTTTTGCCTTTCTTTGTATCCCCAGTGCTTAGCAGTTTCCCGCACACAGTAGGTGCTTAATAATGCATACTAATTTACTGACAGAAAAGAATTATTGAATTATCCCAAACAGTACTTGATTCTGAAAACAAAATCAATTACTCAGCCAACAAAAATCAATTAAGCCCGTACTATGTGTTCAGATTGCTTTTTCTTGCTTTCATTACAATATTTCTGCCCCATCTTTCCTGTCTAAACTGAGCTAGCTTCTCCTCAGGGACCCCCAAGTCTCTTCCAAAACATTTTCTGAACTCAGTTCCATTCAAATCTTTTCTAACTCCTCACCCTAAGACATGATTTTAAGGAAAGGGACAGGGAAGTGAGGTTAGAGATACTGTCGGTAAGAAGGCTAGATGACTCTCTTGTTTACCCAGGATCATATACTGCCCTATTAATATACATAAAAAACTTAAAAGTTGAAGTACACACAATGTGAAAGATGGAGGGAACAGAGCCTTACTGGGGTGGGCTCTGCTTACAGATGAGGAAATACAGAATTCTCTTGGACTTCTTTAGAAGCATAGAGAGGGTAACAGATTTCAATTCCTAGTTTGTATGAATAATTAGTTAAAATAGAAGTTGTTTTCTCCCTCATCCCCCCCCCTGCCCCACCCACCCCTGCTCATACACTATTTCTATTGGTCAAGACTGTCTAGCTTTCTCCCAATCCAAACCCACCAGCAAACTCCACTGTGGGCAACCTCCTGAACAGTGGCTGTCTGGTTCCCTAAGGTCTGTCCAGAGATTTGAGGTATGTGTCCTTATCTTTTTTCACAACTTCTACCCTCAGCAAAACTCCACTCTCAACCCCAGTCACTAAATTTGTGTGTCTTAAAATGTCCTGAGGTCCATAATTGCTAGTTAAAGCTCTGATGGAAACATGGGAGAGTGGGAGGAGGGGCAGGACAATGAGTGGGAAAAGAATTCACCCTTTCCAAGAAGGGTTTAGATTTCTGGATGAGAATTCCCCATTCTGTTTGTGGTGGTGTTTTGTTGTTGTTGTTTTTGGGTTTTTTTTGCCCAGACTTGTGATTTCAATGACCTAGGGAACTCCCAGTGGGGAAACTCTTTCTACCACTCCCCCTAATTAGACTCCTCCTCACCTAGGGAACAAGAAGAGTGAGTCATTTTTCATTTTCATTTTTTAGGCACCAGGTACAATACTTTATACATTCTGGTAAGGGGTGGGTTGGGTAGGGCTAACCTCTGGTTTCATCATCCTGGGGAATCCCTACTCCTCATCAACCTTTCCTGGGAAACTTAGAAACTTTGGGGATTGCCTGAAGCTTTGAGAAACTTAACTGCACTAGTTAGGGTGAAAGCCAGGACTTAAAACCAGGTCTTTTGGGTGCCAATGTAGACCCTGTATTCACTGGAGGTTTCCCCCTGCAGCTTCCCTCAAAGTCAGTAATGGTAAAGGCTTTCATATAGGCTTTTCAATTACAAACCACTTATTTGCCTCTCAACATATTTTTGAAATTGTTCAGTGAAGTAGACAGTGGAAAAGGCATTACAGTACTTTTTTTTAACAAATGGTGGAAACTGAGACTCAGAGAGGCTGTGTGAGACATGTCCAAGGGTCACAGGTAGCAAGTGTCAAAACTGGCACTGGAACCAAGCCTTTGATTTCAAGTCCAAAGCCTTTTCCACTGAACCACACTAACCAGTCACTCCTATTTGCTTGTAAAGGACTCGTGTTTATGACTTCATTTGGTGTAGTTATTTAAAAGCCTGTTCCCCAGAGTGAAACCTTAATAGGCTTCTGGAGAACTAGGATCCCTAGGGCTTGTTTTTTAAATGAGCTAGTAATCCAGAGTTTAAGATTGAAAACAAAAGCGAATGGGCCCACTTCCCAAGGATAGCTATTCTAGCTTGTTGGTGTAGTGACATCTAGTCTGGAAAGATGGCCTTGGATGCTAAAGAGACAAACAACTAGGGAGGGGTTTGCCTTCCTCTCTGATGGAGGCTTGAACCTTCTTTGGGGAGACATGCAGCCAACAGTTTGTTGGCCAATTTAACCTGTGCATTTTCCTTATCTGGCCGCAGCGTGTGTAAACAAACAACCCTACTAGCCTATCTGACTCAGCACATTGTACTTAATACATATCAGTTTAGGATGTTTTAGAGGCAGAGTTGTGCTCCCAAAAGCTTGTGTCTTCACATTTATGTCCATACTTTTGTTGTTGTTGTTGTTGTTGTTAAGTTGTTTCAGTTGTGTCTGACTCTTTGTGACCCCATTTGGGGTTTTCTTCACAGTGATTCTGGAGTGGTTTGCCATTTCCTTCTCTGGCTCATTTTACAGATGAGGAAACTGAGGCAAACAGGGTTAAGTGACTTGCCCAGGGTCACACAGCTAGAAAATGTCTGAGACTAAATTTGAACTCAGATCTTCCAGACCCCAGGCCTGGCTATCTACTGTGCCACCTCGTTGCCTCATGTCCATACATATCCTTCAGAAGTAGGCATAGATCAGACCTCTCTGTGTAAAGTCGAGCTTGGGAAGAAAATTTCTTAGACCTATCTATCCTATTTTCTTCTAGGGTCTGTGGAGGTAGGTTAGAAACACTTGGCTGTGGCAGCCTCTCGTGGTTCAGGGGGCACTTCTTTCCTCCTACATTTCTATTTATCTTTAAGTGCCAAAAGAAAGACTGAAGTATAAAGCTGAACATGTCGGGGAGAGGAGCCCCCTCTCAGCCAACTGGCTGGAGGTTGCAAAACTCAGCCCTTTGGTGACTCCTTTTAAAAAAAGAGAAGCTGGTCCTTTGCTGGGCTCACTTTTGTTGATTCTTCTGGGTGCCTGCGACTTAGGGAATGGGAGTGGAGTTTTCCAGGAACAACAGCCCATGTTAGTTTCCAAAACCTAACTCGTTCTTGGGCTTACAGTCCTGTCTGCTTTATACCCCAGGGAGGGGCTATGGATGAGGAGGGAGGGAGCTGAACTGTCAGATCACTGGTAACCCCTGGCTGCTGGCCAGGAGGTGAGGTCAGAATCTCCACCAGCCATTCTGAGAGGTGGAGTGAGCTGCACGTAACTCCGTCTTTGACCCTACAACTTTGAGATGAACTGTCTTTGAGTGCATCTGCCTCACTGTGAGAAACCAAGGGGAAAGCTCAGATTAGGAGAGGCCTGAAAATGTATACTCTACCACAGTTTAGCTCAAGCCCCCATGGTAGTTACAATCCCGTTTTCACTGTGGTTAAATGCAGAGTGAGTTTTTTGGGAATATGCTGAGTAGGGAAGAGAAGTTGGGGTCTAAATAGATTAGGGGCATCACCTAAAAGAATTATGAATTATTATTAATGTTATTCCACACCCCAAGATTTCAAACATGGAGTCCTGGAGAGCTAGGAGGGAAAGGCTGGGGGAAGACCCTGAGAAAGTTGAGTACTTTCCACTCATTTACATAGTTAGAAATAAGGTGGCATAGCGAGCTTTGCTTGCCATCTGGTGGCCTGGGCAGATACAGAATCCTGAGAACTGTACTAAGCTATACACCTCACTGTTCTAGGGGAAACACTGTTCCTAGGGGACTTCACTTGTCCTTTTACAAGGGCAAAAGTTTTTCATGAGAGAATACTGTGATTATGGGGGGAAAAAAAGAAACAAAAAGGGGAAAAATGAATGTGGTAGGATTATAAGCCTCTTGAAGGTAGGCATTGTGGTACCATGGAAAGATTACTAGTAGAGTGAGAAAGCCTAGGTTCATATACCACCTTGGATACTTAATAGTTGTGTGACCTTGGACTAGTTAATTATCTTCCCTCAACCTCAGTTTCCTCACCTAAAAAATGAGAGAATTGGACTAGATCTTTTCTGAGGTCCTTTTCAACTCTAGGTAAAGCCTATGTCTTTGGTTTGTTTGTCTTTTTTGGAAGTCAGGGTGGAGTAATGGGGTAGAATGCTAGAATCAGAGGGTCCTTGGTTCAAATCCTGCCTTTGACATGTATTTGTGGCTGTGGGCTAGTCTCCTGTGTAAAATAGGGAAAATAATACCTAGACTGTCTTACTGGGTGTTGGGAGGCTTAATTGAGATAACATATGGAAAGCATTTACAAACTTTTAAGTGCCATATCAATGCCAGTTATGATATATGTGGGTGTCTCACTAATAGAGGGGAAGGAAACAAGCATTTATTAAGCACCTATTATGTTCTAGGCACCGTGCTAAGAACTTTAGAAATATCTCATTTGATCCTTACAACAACCTTTGGTGATAGCTGTTACTCTGTTATTATCCCCATTTTATAGTTAAGAAAACTGAGGTAGACTTTGTTGGAGGTCGTATAGCTAGCATGCCTCCTAGGTGGCGCAGTAGATAGAGGGCTGGACCTAAAGTCAGGAAGACCCAAGTTCAAATCCAACCCTCGATACTTAGTAGCTCTGTCACTTTGGGGCAGATCATTTGGGTCTGCCTCAATTTCCTCATCTGTAAAGTGGGGATAGTAATAGCACCGGCCTCCCAGGGTTGTTGTGAGGATCAAGTGAGACAATATTTGTAAAGCCCTTTACAAACCTGAATGTGCTATATAAAAACTAGCTATTATTACTGTTATTATTCCATTTAGCAGACACTCAATAAATGTTGAATTGAATGTAAAGAGCTTAACCCACTACAGCCTAGTTTAGTGGGAAGAGCACAGGATTTGTGGTCAGGAGAAGTTGATACTATTTTAAGGTCCCTAACTTACTAGGACTGTGGACTAATTGTTTAACTTTTCTGAGCCTCAGTTTGATCTATGGATTGGGGATGATGAGACTTGCACTGCCTAGCTCCCAGGTTCATTTTGGAGAAAATTTTTGTAGTAGATAGAGTAGCGTATTAGTGGATTTTGTAATGGATAGAGCATCTTGGAACAGGAAAACCTGAGTTTGAATACTGCCTCAGATACCAGCAGTGTGACTCTGGGCAAGTCACTTGACTTCTCAGACTCAGTTTCTGTCTTGTAAAATGGGGCTAATGCCTGTATCTATCTCATGGTGTTGTGGTGAAGAGCAAATGAGATATATGATGTATACAATTCACTTCGTTAACCTTTAAAGTACTATATAAATTTGAATTATTATTATAGAAATGTGAGTTGTTATTGACCTCAGGGCTGTCATAAAGCTCAAATGAGATAATTATATGTACAGTTTTCCTTTTCACATTTTGACTTTCCCCATCGCAGTTTCAATATATTACAGGTCAGCATAAGAAATTAAATGGGAATTTTGGGGGAGTTTTGTTGAAGCCACAGATGACACACTAAGACAACACAGAAAAAGTTTAGAAACTCAAAAATGCATAAAATACATGCATAGTATTGTATAATTGCACCCCATATTTTACAATAAGGTACTGTAAACACCCCATAAAAGAAAAAGAAAAAATTCAGACTTCTTCTCTGCTACAAAGAGAGGGCCAAAAAATTTAGACAGATTTTCCAGATCGCAGAGGAGTGCTGCGTCCCTAACTTCCGTGATATGGAAGGGATAATTGTAAAGTGCATTTTTAACCATTAAGTAGTATATAAATATGAGCTCTTATTACTACTCATTCAACAAAGATTTATTGGTTGGTTATATTCAAAGTATCCCTCACTGACATCCTGACGGATGTCATTGACACCTCAAGTACCTGACCCTATGTTCTTAAGAAGGCAGGACCACCTTTGACTTAGCAATAGCACTTCTAGGTCTGTATCCTAAAGAGACCATGAAAATGAGAAAAGGACCCACATGTACAAAAATATTTACAGCAGCTCTTTTTGTGGTGGCAAAGAACTGGGAATTGAGAGAATGCCCATCAATTGGGGAATGACTGAACAAGTTGTGGTATATGAATGTAATGGAATACTATTGTGCTATAAGAAATCAGGAGCAGGCAGACTTCAAAAAAACCTGGAAGGACTTACATGAACTGATGCAGAGTGAAATGAGCCTTGTACACAGTAACAGCCACATTATGGGATGACTGACTTTGATAGACTTGGCTCTTCACAGCAATGCAAGAATCTGAGACAACTGCAAAAGACTCAAGATGGAAATTGCTATCCACATTCAGAGAAAGAAATGTGGAGTCTGACTGCAGATGGAAGCACGCTATTTGCTCTCCTTTTCCTATGTTATTTTGTTTTATTGCTTCATTCTCATGGTTCCTCCCATTAGTTCTAATTGTTCTTTACATCATGACTAATGGGAAAATATGCTTAACATGAAAGTATATGTAGAGCCTATCTCAGATTGTACACCGTCTTGGCTGGGGGAATAAGTGGGAGGGGGAGAAAATTGAAAATTCAAAATCTTTTGGAAGTGAATGTTGAAAACTAAAAATAAATAAATTAATTATTAAAAAAAAAAAAAAAAGGTAGGACCAGCCCTGGCCAATGAGACCAAGCTGGGACTGCTGGTTCAATCCAGCAGTATCTGAGGACTAGCCTAATTAAAAGTTCAAAAACCTCATTATCATAAGGTTAACTACCAGGAGATACATATTCGTGTGTGGTAGCTTGGTGGCACAGATAAAAGAACTCTGGACCTGGAGTTAGGAAGCCCAGAGTTTAAATCTAGCCTCAGATAGAAGCTAGCTATGTAACCCTGGCTATGTAAGCCTCAGGCTGCCTCTGTTTTCTAGTCTGTAAAATGGAGTAATAGTATCTACTCCATGGGCTGTTGTAAAGATAAAATGAAATAATTTTTGTAAAGCACTTTGCAAACTTTAAAGCGCTTTATAAATGCTAGCTACTATTATTTTGGCCACAACTCATGAAACTGTCTCCAGTGCTGAGGGTCACCACTACGCTGCTGATATTACCTTTCTTTTGAAGTATGAAAAAGTTATGGTCAAGCCCTAGTTAGTGCTAAGCCTTGCATTTTGCCAAAAAGGCAAATATTTATGTGTTTGCTTTAAAACCCACAGTGTGTGTGTGTGTGTGTGTGTGCTTTATACACCCTCTAACCATCCTAGCCTACAGTGATCATTCTTCCCTGGACTCATCCCTGTCCACCCTCTGCTTTTTGGATATTTAGCCTAGACTGTCCCAAACTGTGCCTTCTCCTTTCTTGTGTGTCTGCTAGAAACTCATAGATGAGCCTCTAGTGTCCTTGATTCCTTGGACCAAAGTTGAAGGGCATCGTTTAACTAAAGGTTCTTCCCCATCTCACTGCAGCTGCTTAGAGAGGAAGACATTTACATGTTCAGTGTAAAAAAATTTGGTAAAAAGGGCTATGTTTTCCCCACAGTGCATGAGAAGTAAGCAAAAAAAAAAAAAGTATTTTTCACATTTACTATAATTTTTAAAGAAAATATTTTTACAAAGAAGCAAAACAATTTAATGGTTGTTTGGCCCTTGTGGATTCAAGTCATGTTAGAAAATGTTGATTTTTCACAGGGTTCTTACATTGCAAGAGACCCACTTCAAACAGCAAAATAGTCTGGGTTTTGGGTAACTGTATTATAACTGCTGCAGTGGTGGGAAAGATAAAAACTAGTTGCTGTGTAAAATTAAAGCCATCTTATTCAGCAAGAGACAATCCAGGGTTATGGAAACAGTGATGGACTTACAGATTCCAGTTCATTAGCTGGGTGACCTTGGGCCCCTTCCCCTCTTTGAGCCTCAATTTGCTCATCTCTAAAATGGTGGCATAATGAATGGCTTTGGAATCGGGAATACTTTGGGTTCAAATGCTACCTCTGACATATTCTTAGCCATGTGAGCAATGACAAATCAACCTCACAATGTCTTAGGAGACTCTCAGAAGTGGAAGAAGTTTGTGCATCACATGGAGAGTTTCCCATATTAATGAAATCATGGGTCTCAAAAAAAAATGGGGATGATATTTGCACTACCTGCCTTACATCATTACTATGAGGAAAGCACTATGTAAACCTTAAGGAACTATAGAAATGTGAGTTATTATTGATCATAACTGTAAGTCAGTCTGCAGCTCAGCCTTCAAGTCCCCATCGCCCATCACAAAAGCCAGAAGGTTCTTGATTCCCTACCCTTGCCTTGTCTGGTCTTTGACTCTTCTCTTTAATCTAGCCCAAAAGCAAAGGGCCTTTGTTATCAATCAATATTTAGGTTGATTGATGAAGACTTTTTTTTCTCTTGTTGACTTAAAAGTACCTTGCTTGTGCTATTCAGGCCTGGACCATTGTATAGTTATGTTGATTTATACATGGTTGGGTGACTGAATCACTAGCTCTGAAGAGAGATGATTAGTGGATCTTTTTGTCAAATGGGAAGGAGCTCTATATTTTAGTGGCCCAGGAACTTGTCTTTTTGTTGTTGTTCAGTCATTTTTTTCAGTCATGTGCTACTGTTCTTGACTGCATTTTGGGTTTTCTTGGCAAAGATACTGGAGTGGTTCACCATTTCCTTCTTAAACTCATTTTACAGATGAGGAAACAGAGACAGGGTTAAGTGACTTGCCCAGGGTTACACGGCTAGTAAGTTTCTGAGGCCAGATTTAAACTCAAGAAGATGAGTCTTCCTGGCTCTAGGCCCAGAGCTTTATCCACTAACCCACCTAGCTTGTCCTTAGTTCTGTTCAACTCAGTATTTTTATCAGTACCTCATATGAAAGTATAGGTCAATCAGTCAATCAACTAGTATTTATTGAGTCCAAAAGACCTGGACTCAAAACCTACCTTGGACATCCATTAGCTGTGCGCTCTTTCTCAAATCATTTGACCTCTCTGTTCTATGGGTCTCAGTTTCCTCATCTATAAAATGAGTTGGACTAGATGACCTTGAAGTTCTCTTCTAACTCTTAATCTCTTATAGCTTACTATGTACTAGCCACTATGCTAAGCTCTGGGGATACAGACAAAAAAATGAAGCAATCTGTTCTCCAGGCCTTCTATTAGCAGAGATAGTTGGTCACATTAATATCAGATTTGTGGATGCCACAAAATTGGGAGGGGGAGCTAATATGCTTAATAGTGGAATTGGGATCCCAAAAGTTCATAGTAAGCTTGAGTGATAGGTCATATTTGAGAAAAGAAATCAACTAATTTTTATTTCTTCTATAGATTTTAGGCATCTTGTAGCTTGTTAAAGGCTCACTTAATTGAGTGAGGAAGAAAGGAATTTACATTTTGGGACATTTGTAAAAATTCAGTTTTATTTTAATTCTGAGTTCTTTCCCATCCTTTCCTACTCCTGAAGCCTACTTAAGAAAAACAAAACTCACTACAAATACGTAGAGTCATGCAAAAGAAATTCCCTAATTTCTAGTCATGTTTACTCACTGCCTTACCCCTCCCCCCCAAAAAAGAAGAAAATATACATTAATCTGTGTTCTGATTCAACTAGCTCTCTATCTGGAGATGGGTAGCATATTTCATCATGAATTGTGGTTGGTCACTGTATTGATATCAGAGTTCCTGAGTCTTTCAAAGTTGACCACCTTTACAGTATTTCTATTGTTTTATAAATTATTCTCCTGGTTCTGCTCACTTTACTTTGCATCAGTTCATACAAGTCTTCTCAGGTTTTCTGAAACCATCCCCTTAATTATTGTTTATAGCACAATAGTATGCTGTCACATTCATACCAACTTATTCAGCCATTCCCCAACTGATGGGCATCCCTTAGTTTCTAATTCCTTGCCACCACAAAAAAAGAGTGGCTATAAATATTTTTGTACATATAGGTCCTTTTTCTCTTTCTTTGGTCTCTTTAGGGTATGGATTTAGTAGTAGTATGGCAGTTCCATTGTGTTCCATAATGATTAGACTAGTTTACAGTATTGTAATCAGTGTATTAGTGTGCCTGTTTTCCCATAGCTTTTGCAGAATTTGACATTTTTTTTTGTCATCTTTGCCAATCTGATGGGTGTGAATGGTACTTAAGTGTTGTTTTACTTTTCAGCTTTCTAATTACTAGTGAGTTAGACCATTTTTTTCATAAGGCTATTGATAGCTGTGATTTTTTTTCTCTGAAAACTACCTATTCATATCCTTTGTTCCTTTATCAGTTGAGAAACGGCACTTATTCTTGTAAATTTCACTCAGTTCCCTATATATCTTAAAAATGAAACCTTTGTCAGAAAAACTTGCAGCAAATTTATTTTTTCTCAGTTTCCTGCTCTTCTTCTCAATTTAGATGCAGTGGTTTTGTTTGTGTAAACACTTTTTAATTTCATGTAATCAAAATTATTTTTTATTTTACCTTCTATGAACCTCTCTGTCTCTTATTTGGTCATGAACTCTTCCCCTATTCATAAGTTTCATCCTTGTTCCACTAATTTGCTTTATGATGTCACCCTTTATGTCTAAATCGTGCACTTGTTTTTAGCATATGTTGGTAAACAATGTAAGATGATGGTTTATACCCAGTTTTCTACCAGACCTCCTTCTAGTTTTCCCAGTGATTTTTGTTGAATAGAGAGTTCTTCCCTCAATATCTGGAATCTTTGGGTTTATCAATTGCTAGGTTGCTATGCTCCTCTGCTTCTATATATTGTGTGCCTAATCTGTCCCACTGATCAGCCTCTCTATTTCTTACCCAGTATCAAATTGTTTTGATGGTTAAACCTTGTAGTATAGTTGGAGATCTGGTATTGCTAGGCTCCCTTCCTTCCCATTTTTTTCCATTGATTCCACTGAATTTTGTTATTATTTTTTCTGAGCCATTAGTATTTCCTCAGTTGTTTAGGACTGTATTTATTTGTGTGAAAAATGTTTTATAATTGCGTACATATAATTCCTGTGTGTATCTTAGCAGGCAGACTCCCATTTTATACTGTCCATACTTATTTTAAATGGAATTGCTCTATCTCTTCCCACTGGATTTTGATGGTAATATAGAGAAATCCAGATGATTTCTGTGGGTTTATTTTATATCTTGCAACTCTCCTGAAGTTGTTAGATTTTAGTTAACTCCATGTTTCTTTAAGTAAACTATCATATTTTCTGCAAAAAAAAATGAGTTTTATTCCTTCTTTCCCTGTGTTTATTCCTTCAGTTTTTTTCTTGTTTTTTTGTTATACCTACATTTCTAATATAGACATGCCTCATTGCACTTTGCTTTATTGTGCTTTGCAGATATTGTATTTTTGTTTTGTTTTTACAAATTGAAGGCTTGTGGCAATCCTACATTGAGCAAGTCTATTGGTGCCATTTTTCCAACAGCATGTGCTCACATCCTGTGTCTCTGTGTCACATTTTGGTAACTCTCACCATATTTCAAAATTTTTCTGTATTATTATATCTGTTATGGTGATCTGTGATCAGATGTTACTATTATAATTGTTTTGGGGTGCCACAAACCATGTCCACGTAAGACGGAAAGCTTAATCGGTAAATGCTGTGTGTGTGTGTGTCCTGCCTGGTCCACCAACTGGTCATTCCCTCTTCTCTGTCCCTCTCCTTGGGCCTCCCTGTTCTCTTGAGACACAACAATATTGAAGAATATTACATTAACTTAGTTGATAAAGCAGTGGCAGAGTTTGAGAGAATTGACCCTAATTTTGAAAGAAGTTCTACTGTGGGTAAAATATTATCAAACAGCATCACATGCTACAGAGAAATCTTTCATGAAAGGAATTGCTGATCGTGACAAACTTCAATACTGTCTTATTTTAAGAAATTCCTACAGCTACTCCAGCCTTCAGCAACCACTACCCTGATCAGTCAACAGCCATCTACAGTGAGGCAAGACCCACCCCCCCAGCAAAAAGATTACGTCTCTAAAGACACAGCTGATGATTAGCATTTTTTTAGTGATAAAGCGTTTTTTAATTAATGTATGTACATTTTTTTAAACATAATACTCTTGCGCACTTAACAGACTACAATATAGTATAAATATAACTTTTATGTGCACTGGGAAACCAAAAGATTCATGTCGCCTTATTGTGATATTTCCTTTATTGCTGTCATCTGGAACTGAACCTATAATATCTTCACGATATGCATGTTATTGATGTTGCTATTGTAAATATTATTATTATTATTGGTAGTTATGTTATCTCATTCTCACCTTTTCTGAGGGAGTTCATATGAAAACAATCCTAGAACAAGTCTCCGTCCATCTCCCTAGGCTGCCTGGTGCTGGAAAAATGACTCACTGTCAATTCTTCTTGACTTTCCCAATCAGAATTCAATCTGGTGTATCCCCTGGATCTCTGTCAAGGAAGTATGTGAAAGCTAGAAGAGAGCCAGACTCTAAAGCTTCCTCTCAACTCTACCATCTTGATTCCACCTGGTCAAATGTAATAGACGAACTTTTGCATGGATAAATGTAAAGTCCTATACTTGAGTTTTTAAAAAATCCACAGTACACATTGAACGTGGTCGATAGAGTTAGATAAGTTGTTAGGTGAAAAAAAGGGGGGAGAAAATTAGTAGTAGTAGTAATTGTAGCAGTAGTAGTGGCGGTGGTGGTGGTAGTAGTAATCAGTAGTAGTAGTGGAATGGTGGTGGTAGTGGTGGTGGTGGTGGTAGTAGTAGTAGTGGTAGTAGTAGCAGCAGCAGCAGTCAACATTTATGTAACTCTTTAAGGTTTATGTAGCTTTTTACGTATTATCTCATTTGATCTTCACAACCCTGGGAGGTGCTATTATTATCTCCATTTTATAGATGAGGAAATAGGCACATAGAGGTTAAGTGACTTGTCCAGGGTCACAAAGCTAGTACATATCTAAGGCAAAATTTGAAAGTGGGTCTTTTTGATTCCAAATTCAACTCTATATAGTGTTCGACCTGGCTCTGCCCCTTTTAGTAGACTATAAAGTCAATATAAGTCAACACTGTGAAAAGTAACTCAAAAAGCTAATTCAGTAGTAAACAACATTAGTATATGCACAGCATCCAGAACAGTGGTGCATTATGATGCTCTTCTTGTCCTCAGCTTTAGCAGTATTGCATTCATTTCTGAGTAAGATTTTAGGAAAGACGTTAGCAAGCCATAGGGTGACTGGTATAGGGAGAAGACCAGAGACCATGACATCACAGTGAATTGGAGGACCTGGAGTTTATAACCAAAAGAATAGAAGGCTAGAAATAGACATGATTGCTGTCAAGTATCTGAAGGCTGGTCATGTGGAAAATAGACCCTGCTTGCTCTGTTTGGATGCAGAAGGCCCAACCAGAGACAACTGTTGGGAGTTAGAAAGAGACACATTTTGGCCTGGTGTGAGGATGGCTTCCTAACAATTGGAGCTGCCTCAGAATGTAGTGAGTTTGTAGGCAGAACGCAGTGAGTTTCATCACTGGAGGCTGAGTAACCATTTCTCAGGGAATGTCGACTTCCCTTTCAGCTGTGCCTATGAAACTAGCCAAATCGTCCTACTCTCGTAGATGATCTCGCCGAAGGAACACCAGGGGGCGCTATTTTCCCACTAAGGCCCGAGAAGGGACTGGTTTGATGGAGTGGAACTAGGGAAGGTGATATTCAGCTCCTTAGGACTTAACCAGCACTAAGGGGTGTGTTTACTTTGGGTTTTTCTTACCTGCAGTAGAATGGGCAGCCGCAATCAAAGTCAGGCAGGTTTCCTGAGCATTGAGGATGTGTTGAGATCTATATTAAAGCCCTCTGCTGCTACTGCATTTGCATCAGGAATTGCCTGAAATCCTCTGAACCAGGGATTCCAGGTTTCCAGGGCTTGTGATATACAGCCACCTAGCTCCTTTTCCCGCTGACACCCTCTTCCCCACTCCACCAAGGACTACTGTCTTCAGTTGCTTCTTTTGCTTGGCATTAAGTAGACAATTAGAGAACCAAACTTACCTGGTTAAACTAAGGCATTCCAAAGATGGGATGCAGGAGACGGTTAGTCAGGCAGTAATCTATCTTGCTCTTTGTAACTTGGGGCAAATTACTTAATCTCTATGGGCCCTCTTTTCCTTTTGCAAAACAGAGTGTTGGCTATGGATGTGTTACTTCTCTCCAGTAAGAAAGAAACTTGGAGGGGCAGCTGGGTGGTGCAGTGGATAGAGCTCTGGCCTTACAATCAGGAGGATCTGAGTTCAAATATGCTTGACACTACCTATGTGACCCTGGACAAGTCACTTAACCCGGATTGCCTCACTGAAAAGCCAAAAAAAAAAAAAGTGGGCAAGACACAGTTTAGATTTCATCTGCAGTATTAATAATTTTTTTTTAGCATAGACAATCAACAAAATGGTAAATCAAGCTCTGATTTGTAGTGTGATGATTTGTAAGATGCAAATGCTCACAATGAAAATTTCAAGATGGGCTGTAGGTAAGAGCTAGCTTTATCATATCCCTCAGGTTGGACTCCATGATTTTTGACATCCCTGCCCGGTTTCAATCCCCTGGTACAGAGAACCCATTCAATTCAAGTGAAAAAACCATTAAAAATTTCCTGACTCTTTGATTCAGGAAACCTGGATGAGATACGATCCTTTTTGGCTGTGTAACCCTGGTCAGAATCCTTTACTTCTCTTAACTTTAGTCTCTTTGACTGTAAAATGAGGATATAAGCACTTTCCCTAACTCTCCCATGGGGTTTTGGGAGAAAAATTTTATAAACCTTCAATACTTAGATGATACTTAGATACTTGATACCTTCAGTGTAGATACTCTTTCCAGCTATGTAACACAGTCCAGGTATAGGGGACAGCGTAGGCAAAAGCATGGAGGATGTTGGAGATGAAATGTTGTGTATGAGTGCTCATTTCTTCCCCCTCCCCCTTTCACTTCTAGTCATGGGTGGCAGCTAGAGCTTCTAATAAATGAGAGCATCAGTGAAGGCTTCTGAACTGAGACATGAGGCTTTCTGAGATGGAGTGTGTCGCAGACCTGAGAAGCCCCAGCAGGAAGGGAAGCAGGATGCAGGGAAGGGAGATGGCTTGCAGAATGGACCAAGTAATCCTGTTTGATTAGAATGTATGAAGAGTAAAAATAATAGGTAGCATTTATGTAGCAGTCTGGGGCAGGTAGGCGGTGTAGTGGGTAGGCCTGAAGTCTGGAAGACCTTCCTGAGTTCAAATCTAGCAGTGTGACCCTGGACAAGTCATTTAACCCTGTTTGCCTCAGTTTCCTCATCTGGAAAATGAGCTGGATAAGGAAATGGCAAACCACTCCAGTATCTTTGCCAGGAAAACCCCAGATGAGGTCACAAAGAATCAGATATAATTGAAAAACAACAATAACAACAAATGCAGCTATGTAAGTTTTGTAGAATACTTTACAAAAATCTCATTTTATCCTCAAAACATCCCTGGGAAGTAGGTGCTGTTGTTATCCCCATTTTTACAGATGAGGAAACTGAGACAAGCGAAGTGACTTGTTACTTACCCAGGATCACATAGCTAGTGTCTGAGGTTGAATTTGAACTCAAGGTCTTCCTGATTCTAGGTTGGGTGCTGTCTTCTAGCTGAAAAAGGGTAATATGAAATAAGATTGGAAAGGCATGGAGAAAATGGTGCTTGAGCTGAATTTTGAAGTAGACAAAGGAATTTTGAGAGCAGAGGTGAAATGGGAATGAACTGCAGACATGAGAACAGTCAGTTATGAATGTGTACAGATAGGGCCTTTTTTACACTGAGCATGCAGGATGACTGGATATCAGACTATGTGGAGGGGAGGGATGTGTAGGAGGACTGGAAAGGTAGGAAGGGGCATGCTTGTGAATGTATTTAAATACACGAAAGACTTTATGTTTGATCCTAGACATGATAAACAGAATCACCTGTATTTATTGAGTTAGAGCTGCACTTTCAGGAAATCAGTCACTTTGGCAGCTGTATGGAGGTTAAATTGAAGTGGGGACAGGCTTGGGGGGGCAGTTAGATTGCACAGTGGTTAGAGCACTGACCCAGGAGTCAGGAAGACCTGAGTTCAAATGTGGCCTCAGACACTTGACACTTACCAGCTGCGTGACCCTGGGTAAGTCACTTCACCCCATTGCCTCGCCAAAAAACAAAACAAAACAAACAAACAAAAAAAACCAGCAAAAAACCAAATAGGAGGCTTATTAAAATAGGCTTGGCTGAGAGATGATGAGGATCTGAATTTGGTGGGTAGCCCCAAGAAACAGCTCAGCATGCCAGTTCTATCAACTGTTAGTCTGTTTACTCCCTGTTGGACTCACTCACTATCCCTGTAAATTTCCTGTCCAAAGTGCCCTTACCTGGTACCACTTTCCCAAGGTGGGTTATGTTTACCTATCAGAACATAATTTCCCTCTGAATTTGTAACCCCTGCAGAGTGTTTGATATGCTTTTGTATAGATCTTGTAGTGTGCATGTTGTCTTCCCCGTTAGATTGAGAACTTCTTGAGGGAAGGGACTGTTTTTGCCTTTCTTTTCATCATCAGAGCTTAGCACATTGCCTGGCACATAGTAAGAGAGTAATAAATGCTCGTTGGCTGGTTAACTTGACTTTTCATGAATTTTCATTCATTTATTTATAGAGCAACCTGGAGAAAAGAAAGGCTATTAAGAATCTGAATCAGGAAACATTTAGAGACAAATACAAGACAATTAGGTGTCAAAATGTGAGATAGACACACAACTCAGAACAGCAGGGGAGCAGTCACTCAGGCTTACAGTCTTGGTGGCATCCTGCATTACCCCTCTCTGCCTTAATAGATTTCAGTAGCTTTCTGTTACCTCCACTATCAAAAATAAAGTACTTTGGCTTTTTTTTTTTCCAAGTCACAGGCATTTATTAAGCCTTATTGTGTGCTAAACAGGGTAGCAAACAAACCCTGGGAATACAAATGCAAGGAAAAAGAAAGCCAGTCCCTGCCCTCAAAGAGCTTACATTTTTTAAAAAATAACGATCTTTCATCTCAAAAAGTCTCAAGACGGAAAATGCTGTCCATGTCGAGAGAAAGAACTACGGAGTTTGAATGCAGATCAAAGCATATTATTTGTTCTTTTTTTTCCTTCTGTTTTGTTCTGTTTTGTTTCTTCTTTCTTGTGGTTCCTCCTACTGGAGAATTCTTCTTTACAACATGACTAATGTGGAAATATGTTTAATATGAATGCATATGTAGAGCTTATATCAGATTGCATGTCGTCTTGGGGAGGGGGGGAAGAGAGAGAAGGGGAAAAAATTTAAAACTCAGAAGCTTATAGAGGGCAGCTAGGTGGCACAGTGGATAGAGCACTGGCACAGGATTCAGGAAGACCTGAATTGAGCCTCAGACACACAGCATTACACTTACTAGCTGTGTGACCCTGGGCAAGTCACTTAACCCCATTGCCTAGCCAAAAAAAAAAAAAAGAAAAGAAAAGAGCTTATGGAAGTGATTGTTGAAAACTAAAAATAAATTAATTAAAAATAAAATGAAGCTAAAATAAAAATCTCTTTTTTGGAGGCAGTTGGGGTTAAGTGACTTGCCCAGGGTCACATAGCTAGTAAATGTCTGAGGCCCTATTTGAACTCATGTTCTCCTGATTTCAGGGCCAGTGCTCTATCCGGTACCACCTAGCTGCGTTTTTTGGCTCTTAAAACCCTTCACAACCTTGCTCCTTCCTACCTTTCCAGTCCTTCTTATCCTTTTCTCCTAATGTAATCTACAATCCAGTGACACAGGCCTCCTTGCTGAGCCTTGCACAGGACATCTCATCTCCCACCTGCATGCCTGGGTACTGACTGACTCCCATTCCTGGAAGGCTGCCCTGCCTCGCCGCAGCTTTCCAGCTTCCCTGACTTCTTTCAGAGATCCCCCTTGGGCAGGAGTCCTTTGCTCTTCCCTTTCCTCTGAGGTTCTTTCCTCTGAGATGACTCCCCATTTACACTGATATATAATAGCTGTATACTAGATATATAGTATCTTGTATGTGCATAATTGTTTGCATGTTGTCTCTCCCATTTGAATGGAAGCCAGCTTTTTGAAGGCTGGCATGATGCTGTTGCCTTTCTTCATATCCCCAGGGATTTGCACTGTGCTGGGAGCATACTAAGTACTTAGCAAATGCTTGGCTGACTGATTCTGACATTTGATTTTCTGGGTTCGAGGGTACTTTGCATCTCTACTTTATGAATCTATGAACCTTCTCATTTGTTCCTTATTCTGTAATAGGAAATTGTCACTTTAACATATTTTTGCTAACTTTTCTCCCTCCCCCACTAACATTTATTAGTTTGCTTTCTAACTTTCCCTCTGATCCTTCCTATAGGTACCAGAAAAGAGCAGAAATCTTAGTTTGAGATAACCTAACTAACCTAACTAACCTAATAACCTAACTAACTAACATTTAGATCTGAAGAAGAAGGGTCACGTGAATATTTTAAATTTACAGAAACTATTTAGGTAGGTAGATACAAAATATATTAGGTCAGAGGAAAGGGGCTGACCAAATCTCATCTATGCTTCTCTATGGATTCCTATGCACAATTCAGATGTTATCTCCATAAAGCCTTCCCTCTTCCCATCCAGCTGAGTGTGGTTTTTCCCTTTTTTGATCTCTTAGTACTTTATGTTCCTTTTCTACACTTATTCTGTTTTAATCTGCAGTCTGTTTATCTGTGGTCTTTTCTGTTTCACCATCTTTGTTCCCTCCTCTTCATCTCTACTCCCCCCACCACTCCCCCAAGCTCTTTGAGGGCTCTTGCACTGAGACCAAGACTATTATCTTTTAATCCTCCCCTCCCCAATCTCCAGCTCCAGCTCTGCACATTACACAGACTAGCCTCCAGATAAATGCTTATTGAATTTATAGAATTGGATGAATATGTCTGGGAAGGATGAATGTGGCACAGCTGTGACCTCAGCCTTCTAGGAGTGAAGTCGGGAGCTCTTGGATGGTGGTCACTTGTTCTAGAACAGTGCAAAAGAAGACAAGTTTGAGAGTTTAATGCTAGAAGATGAGGCAATCTTGCTCCAACCGGTAGCTGGTCCTAGCACATACCACGTGGTCATGGTCACAAGGAAAACCAGGGAAGAAAATGTGGATGGTACTGTGCAGAAATGAGAAAACAATTTCATACCCCGAGGGCAGCTCATAAAGGGAGTTCATCTTTTAAAAGACACATTAAGAGGAGCATCTCTGGAAGAATGGAGCCCTGCCTCCCCTCCTCCACTCCCACTCCCATCCAGACAATGAGTTCCTCTTTGTAGAAGGTGATGCCCCCTGCTGTATTTGGGTGGTCAGCTCCCCAGGGATTTGGAACTTACCCTGCTCACCAGCCTTACAGATCCATTATAAGAGGAAGCATTCGCTGTGAATGTCAAATAGCAATTTTAGACTTAAATCCGTCCCTGAAATTTCAGTTCATTTCCATCATATCCTCTGGCTATCAGTTTTGCATTACAAACGAACGAACTGCTTTTGGTAACCCAGTTATCACCTGCAAGTTTTCTGTGCTCCCAGAAAGATTTGGGATTTCATCTCTGTTTCCCTATTTCCATTGAATTTTTCCATTTTCGTAGCCAAGGTTTGGAACTTTCAATTTAAGCCTAGTCTAGTTATATTTCCCTGCCTTAGTCGGTTTCTTCCAACAGCATTTCCGAGTTTCTGTCTTTGTTTCTGACAAATAAAAGACTATTTCTCTTCTTAAGTTTTCTTCCTTGATCGTAGTACATAGTGTTAGAAATGGAAGGGACCTTAGAACTTAAAATGTTAAAGCTGGAAGGAAACTGTAAAATGAGGAGATTAAGCTAGATCATAGACACATAGCCAGAAGGAAATTTGAAATTTTACTCAATCCAACTATTTCATTTTATAGATTTGTCGTTCAGTTGTCTCAGTTGTGTCCAACTCTTCATGACCTCATTTGTTTTTTTGTGTTTGTTTTTGACAAAGATACTGGAGTGGTTTGCCATTTCCTCCTCCAATTCATTTTACAGATGAGGAAACTGAATCAGAGTCATGATTTGAACCCAGGTCCCATGACACCAAATTCCCTATTCTTTCCAGTATATGTATACCATGCTAGTTGAAAATTTTTTAGCTCTAAAATTTGTGTTCCATGTCAGTTCAGAGGATCATAGCCCTCAGAGGCCCTTTAAGTCAACATTTTATCAGTGCAGTTGAGACCCATGATCTCATAGGTAGTAAGTATCAGACACTGCATTTGAACCCAGATCCTTTACATAGCCAGTGCTTTTCCCACTGCTCCCCCTACCTCTCTGATCATCTTTTCCATTTTTGATACTGATTATTTGGTTTTCATCTTTTTAAAAGCCAAATTAGCTAAAAGTTTATCTAAATTCCTCCTTTCCACTCTAACCCACCAGCTCCACTTTTTCTTTATTAATTTAATAGGAAGGAAGAGAATAAGCATCTAAGTGTACCAGGCATTGCTAAGCGCTTTATAAAATTGTCTCATTTGATAAACCATCATTTGATGGTTTCAGTTTTGTTGGCCTCTTCTTTGATTTTAAGAACTTCTCTTTTGTCAACCTCCAGAGTTTGGTCTAAAAAAAAAAGATGAACAGAATTAGGTCATATGCACGTATTTATTTTCTCTCAAAGCCTTTGGAGCATGCATGTGGAGCTGCAGTCAAAACTGAACTCCTTTTGGGGTTAGGCTACACAGTTTATATACTCTTGCAACAGGGGCTAAAGTCACTCAGTCATTTTACCACTAGTCAGAGAAAATACCTTGATACCAGACTACTCCCAGGGATACCAGACTATTCCAGCCTTGGGCTATCTAGACAAAAGAATCTGTCTCCAAACAAGCTTGAGTTGTTGTTATTTGTCCTTCATTCTCCAAGAGGACCATGTCATCAGGGAGGTGATGCCATGACATTCAAGTGAATTAGATTTCAGTGAGGGAAGGCTGTGCAAAATCACCAGCCTCACATTCTCCTCTGGCCAGATTTAGATCAGGAGAACTGGAGATGGCCCAGGATGCAGTGGAGGACCTTGGTCTTTTCAGTTTAAGGTCTTTAACAGGTCTCAGTTTGATTGAGGCAATGCCCATTCAGTGATTAAGGCTTAATAAGAAATGAGGCAGAGAATTGCCTCTTTTACCTAGTTAAAAAAAAAAAAAACAGTCAATCTGGGAGGGGAAGACCCTCAGGGGTTCTGGCCAAAACAGAAACAATTGCTATTTACTTTCATTCTGAGCCAATCTGGGCCCAAACTATGACTGAGAGGGTCTTAGCCTGGGACCTATTGTTGGCCAGTCAATGAGAGCCTGAGTGATTTGGGGTTAAGGCTGGTCTTTAAGAAAGAAGAAAGAAAAAAGAAAAAAAAAGGATTTCGGAAATTAAAATTTACATTCTCTTTGGGCAGAGCACTCAAAGGTAAGAGTATGATAGCCTATGTGGACAGAGGGAAGGGAAAAGAAGGAGGGAGGGGGAAGGAGGGAAAGAAGGAGTTTTGCCTAACTGGCCAGTTCCAGTTTGGTCCTCAGTGGTCAGCTCCTTTTCTACTCACAGAGGTGGTTGTTTGTCCTTTTTTGAAGAGGACCATGCTATTAGGGAGGTGATGCCTTTTTTTTTTTTTGGGAGGGGGCGCTAGGTAAGGAGGCTATTCTCTGCCTCATTGCTTATTAAGCCTTAATCACTGAATGGGAATTGCCTCAGTCAAACTGAGGCCTATTAAAGACCTTTGCTTGAAAAAGCCAAGGCCTCCCACTGCATTCAAGGCCATCTCCAGTCCTGATATCTTTCCCCTGGCTCCTGAGGAGAGAGTGAGGCTGGTGACTTTCCATAGCCCTCCCTCACTTAAATCCAATTCACTTGCATGTCATGGCTTCACCTCCCTGATGTCATGGTCCCAAGCTTGACTAGAATACAATGGGCTTCCCTACTTTAGATTAAATTCCTTGCAAATTTGGGTGGGAGCAGTCCAGGATAAGGAGAATCAATGTAATGTCATTATCAGTAATGTCCTTCTGAAGAAAAACTGAACTTCAAGTCAGAACTTTGGAAGGAAGGAGGGAGCTCTGAATCTCCAAGATGTTGGTTATTAGTAATTACTTTTCACAATTTTAGTGTTTAATTTGGTTTACCAAAATTTGTTTATTTTCTAGGTCATTTAGTTGCATACTACTTCTTTTCTGTTTTTTTTTTGGGGGGGGGGGAACTGAGCAGTGGCGAGTGACTTGCCCAGAGTCAAACAGCTAGTAAATGTCAAATATCTGAGGCTGGATTTGAGCTCAGGTCCTCCTGACTCCAGGGCCTCCTGACTCCAGGGCCTGTGCTCTATCCATTGCACCACCTGGCTGCCCCTTACTACTTCTTTCTGTCAGTGAAAATATTTAGAGATATAAATTTCCCCCTGAGGACTGCTTTGGCCACATCCCCCAATTTTGGTATGCCTTTTCATGGTTGACATTTTTAATGGAATTATCTATTGTTTCTTTGATTTGTTCTTTGATCCACCAATTCTTTAGAATTTTCTTTTCATCAAATAATGACTGCCTGCCATGCTCTGGGCACTGTTAGGTGCTGTATTAGATAGGTATTCAAAACAAAAATGTAATCATCTGTGCCCTTAAGTGGCTTACATTTCATTGTAGGGGAAACAAAATATTTTTTGTACAGACACACACATATGCATATATACATACATATATAAATATATATACACACATATATATTCACACACACATATATGAAATGTATAAAGGATAAATGCAAAATTATTTCTGGGGGAAAGGAAGTGGAAAGCTAAACTCTTTGAGAAAGCCATCTACAATTGTCAATTCTACTTCTTCTCTCACTCTCTTCTAATTAACCATAGATTAGCCATCAACCTTATCATTCAACTGAAACTGCTTTCTCCAAAGTTACCAAGGATCTCTTCATTGCTAGATTGAATGGTCTTTTATCAGTCTTCATCTTTCTTGATCTCTCTGCAGCTTTTAATATTGTTGATCTCCTTTTCTCCTATATACTTTCTCTTCTCTAAGTTTTCTGGACACTGATCTCTCTTGATTCTTGTCCTATCCTGCCTGTATCATTCTTCTATGTTGGATTTTCCATGTCATTTCCACTTACTCTGGGTGTTCTTCAAGCCTATGTCCTGGTCCCTTTTCTCTATCATCATACTATATCAATTGGTAATCTCATAAACTCCCATTGATTCAGTTATTTTCATATCGGCATTCCTCAGTTCTGTTTATCTAGCCCTAACCTCTCTCTGGACTTCTAGGCTGGCACAACTGCCTATTAGACATCTCAAATTGGATATCCTGTAGACATCCCAAACTTAACATGTCCAAAATAGAACTTAGAACTCATTAGCTTTCCTCCCAAGTCCTCTTCTCTCCCCAGCTTCCTGTTTCTGTCAATGGCACTACCATCCTCCCAGTTCCCAAGTCTCACAACTTTGTTGTCATCTGTAACCCATCACTTGCACTCATGCCACATACCCAATCTGTTGCTAACTCTTGTAGTGTCTAACTTCATAGTGTCTCTTATGTATGTCTCTTCTCCACTTATATACAACCACCACCCTGGTACTGGCCCTCATCACTTCATGCCTCATCTCCATGCACCACCTAGCTGCCCCTGAACAAGGAGAAAAGGGATATAGTCAGACTTGGGCTTTAGGAATATCAGTTTGGCGGCTATGGGGAGGATTGCTTGTGAGACGGGAGAGCCTGGATTGAAGGCCAGTTGGGAAGCAGTTACAATAGTTCAGGGGGGAGGTGATGAGGACCTAAACAAGGGAGGTGGCCCTGTAAATAGAGACAAGGGGATTGATTCAAGAGAGGTGATGGAAGTGAAATCAGACAAGGACACTGATTGGCTGTGGAAGACTGAATAAGAATGAGGAGAAGAAGATGACTCCAGACTCCCTGGTGGTAAACCCAGGTGGCTGGAATGATGCTGGTACTTTAGACAGAAACAGGGAAATTGGGAGCCGAGATAGGTTTGGGGAGGGCAGAAATATAATAAAGTCTGTTTTGGTGATATTAGAACTGTATTACATCTGGAGAAAGATTTATAAATGTTAAAACTGAAAGGTACCTTAGAAACCATTTAATCTAGTTCCCACATTTTAAAGATGGGTAAACTGAGACCCAGAGGGAAGTGATTTGCCCAGTTCATTAAATAAGTATCTACTAAGAAATAGAAAAAACTGAATTTTTCTTCAAAGAGTTCATAGTCTAGGAGGGCAAGAATGACATAACCAACAGTCAAAATAGTATAGAATTTATTGCACAAACAATTACTAAGCACTCCTAAGTGTAAAGGCCCTCTGTTGGTTCTAGGGATGCAAAGTTGGACAAGATAATGTCCATGCCATATACTCAAGGAACATTCATTTTACAGGGGAGATAATACACACACACACACACACACACACACACACACACACACACACACACACACACACA